>NC_090646.1:641444775-641749775 GCF_040937935.1 Hyperolius riggenbachi | reverse complement strand
TGGATCAACTGCTTCCATTCACACATTTTTGATGCCAGGAACCTGAAAGCTCACAAACTTGAAAGCTCACAAAGTTGGTCATTGAGTGACTGTGTGTCAATGTTACAAAAAGTGGGTGGAGCCAAAAATAAATTTCACTGGGAAAATATAAACTGCAGCCATTCTTACACTGTTAATGGCAGGGCTCTCAAACTTTGCACAGTTGGTCACTGGGTGAATGAGATTACGATTTTGGAAGGTGGGTGGAGCCTACAACAGCCAATAAAAATTCACCTTTGAATTTTCAAAGGGAATATTTAAACTGCTACCATTCTTATACTGTTAATAGCAGATGCCTCAAACCTGATACAGTCAGTCATTGGGTGATTAAGGTTTAAATTCAGAAAGGGGCAGAGCCACAAACAGCCATATTTGTTTATTTTTCAATGGGAATATACAAATTATCGATACCAAGGACCCCAAAGCTGATAAACTTGATAACTGAGTGACTGTATGTCAAGGTTAGAAAAAGTGGGTGGTGCCAACAACTAAATTTTTAACATGGCAGGGTTCCCAAACTTTACACAATTATCCACTGGGTGACTGGGATGAATATTCAGAAATGTGGGTGGAGCCTACAACAGCCAATCAAAATGTACCTATTGATTTTCAAGGGGAATATTCACATTGCTACCATTCTTACACTGTTGATGCCAGAGGCCTCAGACGTGATACAGTCAGTCATTGGGTGACTGGGGTCCAAATTAACTAAAGGGGTGGAGCCACAAACAGCCAATCAGAATTGTTAGATTGATTTCAGCCATTCTGTTATTGGCAGGGTTCTCAAACGTGACACAGTTGGCCATTGGGTGACTGGGACTAATATTCAGGAAAGTGGGTGGAGCCTACAGCAGCCAATCAAAATTCACCTTTTGATTTTCAAGGGGAATATTTACATTGCTGCCATTCATACACTCTTAATGGCAGAGGCCTAAAATCTGGTACAGTCAGTCACGGGGAGACTGGGGTTTAAATTCTGAAGGGAACGGGCCAAAAACAGCCAATCAGATTTGTTTAATTTCAATGCTAAAATGCAACTTATTTATGCCAAGGACCCCAAAGCTCATAAACTTGGTCATTGAGTGACTGTATGTCAAGGGTAGAAATAGTGGGCGGAGCCAACAACAATTAACTTTTTACATTGGAAAATATAAACTGCAGCTTTTCTTACACTGTTCATGGCAGGGTTCTCAAACGTCACACAGTTGGTCACTGGGTGACTGGGATTAATATTTGGAAAAGTAGGCGGAGCCTACAAGAGCCAATCAAAATTCACCTATTGATTTTCAAGGGGAATATTGAAACTGCTGCCATTCTTACACTGTTAATGGCAGAGGCCTTAAAACTGCTACAGTCGGTCGTTAAGTGTCTGGGATTCAAATTCAGTAAAGGGGCAGAACCAAAAACAGCCAATCAGATTTCTTTGCTGGATAAACTGCTTCCATTACCACAATTTTGATGCCAGGAACCCAAAAGCTCACAAACTTGATCATTGAGTGACTGTGTGTCAAGGTTACAAAAAGTGGGCGGAGCCAAAAACAGATTTTTCTGGGAAATTGTAAACTGCAGCCTTTCTTCACTGTTAATGGCAGGGTTCTCAAACTTTGCACAGCTGGTTACTGGGTGACTGGGATTAATATTCAGAAAAGTGGGTGGAGCCTAAAAATGCCAATCAAAAATCACATATCGCTTTTCAATTAAAATTGCTGCCATTCTTGCACTGTTAATGGCACAAGCCTCAAACCTGGTACAGTTGGTAATTGGGTCACTGGGGTTCAAATTCAGAAAAGGGGACAGAGCCACAAACCGTGAATCAGATTTGTTTCATTTCATGGGAAAGTACAAATTATCGATACCATGCCAAGGACCCCAAAACTCACAAAATTGGTCATTGAGTGACTGTGTGTCCAGGTTACAAAAAGTGGGCGGAGCCAAAAAAACAAATTTTCACTGGGAAAATGTAAACTGCAGCCCTTCTTACACTGTTTATGGCAGGGTTCTTAAACTTTGCCCAGATGGTCACTGCGTGACTGAGATTAATATTCAGGGAAGTGGGTGGAGCCTATAATAGCCAATCAAAATTCACCTGTTGATTTTCAAGGGGAATATTTAAATTGCTGCCATTTTTATACTGTTAAAAGCAGATGCTTCAAACCTGCTACAGTTGATCATTGGGTGACAAATGCTGGAGAGGGGGTGAAGACACAAACAAATGATTGATGCCTAGGACCCCAAAGCTCACAAACTTGGTCATTGAGTGTTTGTGCCAGTGCTGATCGTAATGGAAAAAGCTACGCTTACGGATCATTACGCGTAATTTTACGCTATTACGCATTACGAAATTACGCTTACGGCATAGACATTCAATTTCGGTACATGTCTGTAATTACGCATTGCCCTTACGCAATTACGCGTAAGAATACCGTAATTCAAGTTGTTACGTTATAGGCTTACGCGTAAATTCCTACTAGCAATTAATGCGTAAGGTCATGCTGCCAAGCGGAAAAGTTGACGCATGGATCAATGTTAGGTAGCCGCCGACTTTAAGGGTTAATAGCAAAGCCCCCTTAAGTGCTAAGAGCCTCAAATTTGGAGAATATATTAAGGAGATCAGAAGGAATAAGAGGGAAAATTTTTTTTTCAAAAAGACCTTATAGTTTTTGAGAAAATCGATGTTAAAGTTTCAAAGGAAAAATAGATACATTTAAAAACCCGCCGACTTTAACGGTTAATAGCAAAGCCTGCTTAAAATTTAGAAACACCAAATTTACAGGGTATATTAAGGGGATCAGTGGGAATAAGAGGAAAAATTTTTTTTTCAAAAAGACCTTATAGTTTTTGAGAAAATCGATTTTTAAGTTTCAAGGGCAAAAATGTCTTTTAAATGCGGAAAATGTCAGTTTTTTTTGCACAGGTAACAATAGTGTTTTATTTTCATAGATTCCCCCAAGTGGGAAGAGTTTTACTTACTTCGTTCTGAGTGTGGGAAATATTTAAAAAAAAACGACGTGGGGTCCCCCCTCCCAGACCTCTTTAACCCCTTGTCCCCCATGCAGACTGGGATAGCCAGAATGCGGAGCACCGGCCGCGTGGGGCTCCGCACCCTGACTATACCAGCCCGCATGGTCCATGGATTGGGGGGTCTCGGAAGGGGAGGGGCAGCCAAGCTTTCCCCTCCCCCTCCGAGCCCTTGTCTAATCCAAGGACAAGGGGCTCTTCTCCACCTCCGATGGGCGGTGGAGGTGGAGGCCGCGATTTCCTGGGGGGGAGGTTCATGGTGGCATCTGGGAGTCCCCTTTAAAAAGGGGTCCCCCAGATGCCCACCCCCCCTCCCAGGAGAAATGAGTATAGAGGTACTTGTACCCCTTACCCATTTCCTTTAAGAGTTAAAAGTAAATAAACACACAGACACTTTGAAAAAGTATTTTAATTGAACAAAAAACATAACCACGAAAAAAGTCCTTTAATATTCTTAATTAACCATTAATACTTACCTGTCCCTTTAAAAGCCAGTTCCCACGCAATATCCTCGGAAATATACTAATCAGTTACAATGTAACAAAGCTATTACAATGTAACAACTTTGTTACTTTGTAACACCACCGCACCCGACGTCACTCGCCGCCACCGCCGCGTCTGCGCTGACCCGACAGAGCTCTGAGCTATATAGCTCAGAGCTCCCTAAGCATCTTTGTATTTGGGCTCCAAGGAGCCCCATTGGTCCTTAGCAGACCAATGGGGTTCCTTTAAATCAGAAGGAACCCCATTGGTCTGCTAAGGACCAATGGGGCTCCTTGGAGCCCAAATACAAAGATGCTAAGAGAGCTCTGAGCTATATAGCTCAGAGCTCTGTCGGGTCCGTGCGGGACGCTAAGTCCCCGCCGCCTCCCGCTGTCCTCCCCGCCTCTTCCACATGTCACCCACATGTCACCCACATGTGGGTGACATGTGGGTGACAGATGTGGGCGGGGCTGACAGCGGGAGGCGGCGGGGACTTAGCGTCCCGCACTGACCCGACAGAGCTCTGAGCTATATAGCTCAGAGCTCTCTTAGCATCTTTGTATTTGGGCTCCAAGGAGCCCCATTGGTCCTTAGCAGACCAATGGGGTTCCTTCTGATTTAAAGGAACCCCATTGGTCTGCTAAGGACCAATGGGGCTCCTTGGAGCCCAAATACAAAGATGCTTAGGGAGCTCTGAGCTATATAGCTCAGAGCTCTGTCGGGTCAGCGCAGACGCGGCGGTGGCGGCGAGTGACGTCGGGTGCGGTGGTGTTACAAAGTAACAAAGTTGTTACATTGTAATAACTTTGTTACATTGTAACTGATTAGTATATTTCCGAGGATATTGCGTGGGAACTGGCTTTTAAAGGGACAGGTAAGTATTAATGGTTAATTAAGAATATTAAAGGACTTTTTTCGTGGTTATGTTTTTTGTTCAATTAAAATACTTTTTCAAAGTGTCTGTGTGTTTATTTACTTTTAACTCTTAAAGGAAATGGGTAAGGGGTACAAGTACCTCTATACTCATTTCTCCTGGGAGGGGGGGTGGGCATCTGGGGGACCCCTTTTTAAAGGGGACTCCCAGATGCCACCATGAACCTCCCCCCCAGGAAATCGCGGCCTCCACCTCCACCGCCCATCGGAGGTGGAGAAGAGCCCCTTGTCCTTGGATTGGACAAGGGCTCGGAGGGGGAGGGGAAAGCTTGGCTGCCCCTCCCCTTCCGAGACCCCCCAATCCATGGACCATGCGGGCTGGTATAGTCAGGGTGCGGAGCCCCACGCGGCCGGTGCTCCGCATTCTGGCTATCCCAGTCTGCATGGGGGACAAGGGGTTAAAGAGGTCTGGGAGGGGGGACCCCACGTCGTTTTTTTTAAAATATTTCCCACACTCAGAACGAAGTAAGTAAAACTCTTCCCACTTGGGGGAATCTATGAAAATAAAACACTATTGTTACCTGTGCAAAAAAAACTGACATTTTCCGCATTTAAAAGACATTTTTGCCCTTGAAACTTAAAAATCGATTTTCTCAAAAACTATAAGGTCTTTTTGAAAAATTTTTTTTTCCTCTTATTCCCACTGATCCCCTTAATATACCCTGTAAATTTGGTGTTTCTAAATTTTAAGCAGGCTTTGCTATTAACCGTTAAAGTCGGCGGGTTTTTAAATGTATCTATTTTTCCTTTGAAACTTTAACATCGATTTTCTCAAAAACTATAAAGTCTTTTTGAAAAAAATTTTTTTCCTCTTATTCCTTCTGATCTCCTTAATATATTCTCCAAATTTGAGGCTCTTAGCACTTAAGGGGGCTTTGCTATTAACCCTTAAAGTCGGCGGCTTTTTTATATTATACGGGAGCGTAATATTACGCGATTACAGCAGACTGTGTAATTTCAATGGGAGTTTACTGTCTTACGCGTAATTTGTTACGCGTAAAACGTAACCCCACGGTCTACGCGTAATTAATTACGCGTAATACCGTAACCTTACACGTAACGCTTACGGTGCATTTGTAGTGAATTACGATGCGTAATTACGCTAATGCGTAATTTCGGCCCAGCACTGGTTTGTGCGTTAGGGTTAGAAAGTGGGCGGAGCCAACACCAGTCAAATACATACAAGGGCAACACCGAGTCATCAGTGGGTGGAGACAAATACAAATTTCCCTGGGAAAATGTAAACTGCAGCCATTCTTACACTGTTAATGGCAGGGTTCTCAAACTTTACACAGTTGGTCACTGGGTGACTGAGATTAATATTCAGAAAAGTGGGTGGAGCCTACAAAAGTGAATCAAACTTCACCTATTGCTTTTCAAGGGGAATATTTAATTGCTACCATTCTTGCACTGTTAATGGCACAGGCCTCAAACCTGGTACAGTTGGTCATTGGGTGACTGGGGTTCAAATTCAGAAAAGGGGTGGAGCCACAAACAGCCAATCAGATTTTTTCATTTCAATGCAAATTATTGATACCAAAGACCGCAAAGCTCAAAAACTTGGTCATTGAGTAATTGTGTGTTAGGGCTAGAAAAAATGGGCGGAGCCAACACCAGCCAAATACATTCCCGGGCAACCAGCTAGAGTTCTATAAATAAAGGCAAGGAAGGGAAGCTGAGGGGACAGACATATTGGGGCTTCCATGTCTGGCTGTCCTGTTGATCCACTGCCTCTTATATTTTAGCCATAGACCCTGAACAAGGATGCAGATCAGATGTTTCTGGCAAAAATCTGACAAGATTAGTGTCATGCTTGTTTCAGGTGTATGATTCAAACACTGAATAGAATGAAACTGCCAGGCAACTGGTATTGTTTAAAAGGAAATAAATATGGCAGCCTCAACACAGGTGAAACTTAAAAAATTTGAATACTGTGCAAAATTTCAGTAATTCAACTTAAAATGTGAAACTAATATATCAAGTACACTCATTACCTGCAAAGCGAGATATTAAAAACCTTTATTGGTTATAATTTTGATGATTATGGCTTACAGCTTATGAGAACCACAAAATCTCAGGCCATTAGGATACTGAGAAAATGTTCAATATTCTAGGCTCAAAGGGCTTGATTCACTAAGACAAATAGCATGCCTTATCAGAGTTAACCCACCTTATCAAAGTTGATACGCCTTAGAGTAGCATAGCAAGCGCTACAAACTTATGCCTGCTAATTGGCAATGGCACCCGTCCTGCCCTGAGCCCCTCGCTATGATACTCTGATAAGGCATGTTAACTTTGATAAGGCGTGTTAACTCGGATAAGGCATGCTATTTGTCTTAGTGAATCAAGCCCACAGTGTCAGACTCTAATCAGCTAATTAATCCAAAACACCTGCAAAGGGTTCCTATTTCATATATTAGTTTCACCTTTTATGATAAAGTACTGAAATAAATGAACTTTTGAACAATATTCTAGTTTTATGAGTTTCACCTGTACAGTATATGTTTCTCACCTCGGGTTCCTTTAGAATCTCCACTACTCTTTTGCCAGACTAAAGCTCAACACACACCATACAATCTTGGTTGTACAGATTTACCAAATCTATGTAGTATAAAGGTGGCCACACACGATACAATAAAATGATCCGATTTTATGGCAATTCGATAAAAACGATCGGATCTCCCGAAAATATCGAAAGCTTTTTTTTCATTCAACTGAAAAATCCGATCGGATTTCCCGTTTTCTTCGATTTTTATCGATCCGGAATGCCAGATATTTTTCTTCAATCTTTCTAAAGATTGTATGGTGTGTGTTGGATTGTCAGTTTATTAATATACACACCCTAGCAATTTTGTCAGAGTTTCCAATAATTTTTATCATCATTGGGGAAAAATTGAACATACGTGTGTGGTACATTGGTCAGATTTTTTAAAATGTTACAATCAGTCAGAAAAATTGATTGCAATTCTTAAATTGAACAGATATTTAAAAGATTGTATGGTGTGTGGCCACCTTAAGGGCCAACAGATTGAAAATACCTTGAATGATTGATTGGATAAGCTCTTCTACTACATGAAAGTGGTAAGATTGAACAACCAAGATTGTATGGTGTGTGTTGAGCCTTACACTAAACTGAGCCCTTTAAAATTGCATTCTAGTAAAAAAACAAATTGAAATTACTTTATGATCTCTGACCTGTTGTGATGCAGAGAGACAGCTGATGTCATCATTGTGGGACGCAGAGACTGAGACACCTGCATCAACCTGCACTCCCAGGGGAAGGAAAATAGACCATATTCTCAAACATGGTACTTTTCTGCGCAGAGTTCCACCTTAAACTATCCCTAGCACTAACCATTAATCATGCTGTCAGGATAATCTAAGCTGCTCATGATGGGAAAACCCAAAGGATTGGGTACAAAGATGGCACATTTCAGCCATTTTTCAGCTACACTTCATTGCATTAGAGAGGGACTCCAGAAGAAAAATACATATACATGAAGAGGTGATTGTATCTTTGCTTGTCTCCCGTTGCCTGTAATTTCCTGCAGCGTCATGGCAACAGTATTGCCAACCGTGTTCTGCCACTGACAAGGCGGCAGAGAGGAGAGATTTGAGCTTAGGCCTCATTCATGAAAATGAATAGTGGTGATGTGTGTTCGGAACATTGTTCCAAATTCTTTCCATCAGGAGCTGAACCTTTGTACATGCATAACGCTGCCGAGGGTGTCAACTCACCCTTGTTGCCACCTTTGGTCATGTCACTGACTCCTCAGAGGAGCTCACAATCTATTCCTACTATAGTCATAGTCTAATGTCCTACCATGTATTTTTATAGCACTAATATCCTCTGCAGCACTTTATAGACTACATAGTCATGCCACTGAAAGTCCTCAGAGAGGCTCACAGTCTGCCTGTCATAGTCCAGGGGTGTAAAACTCAAATACAGTGGGCCAAAATTGAACACTGTCGCCGGCCAACCTCAATTCTAGTGTCCACCTCCCTCCCTGATCAAGTTCCCTGGTGTCTATTGGCTCCTTCCCCTCCCCTATACAGTTTTCTGGTGTCAAATGCCTACTCCTTCCCCTTACAGTTTCCTGGTGTCTAGTGGTCCTCCCTCCCCTATACAGTTCCCAGGTGTCTAGTTGCCTCCTCCCCCCTATAGAATTTCCTGGTGTCTGGTTGCCCCCCTCCCCTATACAATCTTCTGGTGTCTAGTGGTCCTTCCTCTCCTATACATTTTGCTGGTGTCTAGCTGCCCAACTTCCTGTTTGGAGGGGTGCACTAGGCACCAGGGAACTTATAGGGAAACAATTCCCTGGTATCCTGTGTCTACCTCCCTCTCCTATACAGTTCCCTGGTGTCTAGTGGACCCCCTCCCTTCCCTATACAGTGCCCCGGTGTCTAGTGGCCCACTCCTCTATACAGTTCCCTGGTGTCTAGTGGCCCTCTTCCCTCCACTGTACAGTTCCCTGGTGTCTAGTGACAGCCCTCCCTCGCCTATACAGTTCCCTGGTGTCTAGTGCTTCCTCCCTCCCCTGTACAGTTCCGTGGTATCTGGTTCTCTCCCTCTCCCTTCCTCATATGGCTTCCCTGCTGGTCTAGAGTGGGCCAAACGTAATGCAAACTGGGGGAAACAACTCGTACACCAAATCTGTGAGCCAGGGTTTGACATGCATGTCATAGTCTAATGTACTACCATATTATTGTGATGTAGTTATATAGCTCTGCCATCTTCAGCAATACTTTACAGAGTACAGAGTCATGTCAGTGACTGTCCACTATGGACCACACAATCTAATCCCTTCCATAGTCATAGTCTAAATTCCTACCATATTATTATGTATTTATATAGCACTAACATCTACTGCTGCACTTTACAGAGTACAGAGTCATGTCACTGACTGTCCTCAGAGGAGTGATTTGCCTTTAAAGGAGAACCATTGCAAAAATTGTAAAATTTAAAATACATAGATATAAAATGTAGATTTCTCCCAGAGTAAAATGCACTTTAAACTACCCTTTTCCTGTGTCACTCTCACTTACAGTAGGCATTGAAAAGTTGACAGATCTGACAGATTTTAGACTAGTTCCTCGTCTCATGAGGGATTCTTAGGTATTTCTTTTTTTTACAAAATCACTTACTGAACGGCAGTTGCTCAGTCCAACTTCTTAATTAGTGTGCAAATGAGTAGTGAGGCCGGCATCTTTGGATAGATTTTTTCCAGGGAATGCTTTTGTAAAGAATAAAGGGAATACTAAGAATCTCCCATGAGGAGATGGACTAGTCTAAAATCTGTCAATTTTTACTGCTTACTTTGAAGCTACTTTTTCAATAGAAGCATGCAAATTACAGGCATTTTTTTACGAATGCGAAATAGCATGAGTATGTATGTGATTTCTACATGCAAATTAGTATGCGCATTTGCAAATTGTTCTTTTATACAATTTTTACAAAGAAGGAAGTCCTATTGTTACTATTGATTGCCTATGTAAAAACACATGCGTAAATGTGAAAATCGTATTGCGCACGTGATTTTTCTACATACAACGTTCGAAAAATAGTAACACAGTTGTCAGTTTTTGTTCTGGATGTGAATTTCGCATTTAGTGCAAACAGGCTCATAGAAAATCATTGCTTTGTAAATTTCACACCTAGTGGAAACAGGCCCTAAGCGAGAGCAATATAGGGAGAAACGGTAACTTATACATTACTAGCTGATTGCCCGGTGTTGCCCGGGTATGTATTTGGCGGGTATCAGCTCCGCCCACTTTTTCTAACCCTAACATTCAATTACTCAATGACCAAGTTTGTGAGCTTTACGGTCTTTGGCATCAATAATTTGCATTGAAATGAAACAAATCTGATTGGCTGTTTGTGGCTCCGCCCCCTTTTCTGAATTTGAACCCCAGTCACCCAATGTACCAGGTTTGAGGCTTGTGCCATTAACAGTGCAAGAATGGCAGCAATTAAAGTGGATCCGAGATAAACTTTTACTCGTTGCATAATTGTGTTCCTTTCATATAGTTTATAGGGCAATCCTCAAGCCAAATACTTTTTTTGTGTTGTTTTAGGCTACTTTCACACCAAGACGTTGCGTTTTAGGGGACGTTATGGTCGCATAACGTGCCCCTAACGCAACACCTGGTGGTGTTGGATGTGGACGTCAGAGCGAGCCGCGTTGTGCAGCTCACTCTGGCGTCCGTGATGCCGTGATGCGTACTTTGTTACGCATGCGGCATCACGTGGTCCCACCAGCCAATCGCAGCACAAAGCGGCCGCTCCAGGAAGTAAACACTGCACGTCACAAAGTGTAGTGAATATTGATTAGCCATGTGCGTGGCCGCTCTCCCCTCCTCCCCAACATTACTGAGCATGTGCAAGCAGTCTAACGCGGCTTAGCCGCGTATAACATACTGCATGCAGTACGTACTCTTGACGTCTAGCGTTACAATGTAACGCAACGTGGGCACTGTGAACAGCCCATTGATTTTTCATTGCTGTGAGTTGGGCTGCGTTACAGGCTGCTCTAACATGCTCCTGTAACGTCCCACTGTGAAAGCAGCCTTAATACTCTAATTCCCTAAAAACTAAACAAGCCTCGCCCACAGCTTATTCAGAGAGCCTTGGCACTGTAACAAGGGCTTATGGGAGATTAGTCTGGCAGGAGGAGGTTACTAGCCAGAGATTTCAGAGGCAGAGGGGAGGAGGGAGGAGGAGAGCAGAGTGAATTTGTCACCGGCAGAGAGCTGGAGATCCTATCAGCTTTGCCTGAGTGTAATGTTTACAAACAACATGGCTGCTGTCATTGTATCACAAGAAGAAATAGTCATATTCTGTTGAAGCTGTTTCCAGCTAGATATGCTGTGTAAACTTTAGATAAGATATATAGACAAGTTACTTGTTGTAGTTAGTTTTTCATCTCGGATCCACTTTAAATATTCCCCTTGAAATTCAATAGGTGAATTTTACATAGTTACATAGTTATTTGGGTTGAAAAAAGACATACGTCCATCGAGTTCAACCAATTTTGATTGGCTTTTCTACGCTCCATCCACTTTTCTGAATTGTAATCCCAGTCACCCAGTCAACAACTGTGCAAAGTTTGAGAACCTTGCCATTAACAGTGTAAGAATGGTTGCAGTTTACATTTTCCCAGTGAAATGTGTATTTGTCTCCGCCCACTGATGACTCGGCGTTGACCAGGTATGTATTTGGCTGGTGTTGGCTCCGCCCACTTTTTTCTAACCAATTACTCAATGACCTAGTTTGTGAGCTTGGAGGTCTTTGGCATCAATAATTTGCATTGAAATGAAACAAATCTGATTGACTGTTTGTGGCTCCACCCCTTTTCAGAATTTGAACCCCAGTCACTTTCAATGACCAACTGTACCAGGTTTGAGGCCTGTGCCATTAACATTGCAGAATGGCAGCAATTACATATTCCCCTTGAAAATCAATAGGTGAAATTTGATTGGCTTTTGTACGCTCCACCCACTTTTCTGAATATTAATCCCAGTCACTCAGTGACCAACTGTGCACAGTTTGAGAACCCTGCCATTAACAGTGTTAGAATGGCTGCTGTTTCGATTTTCCCAGTGAAATTTGTATATGTCTCCGCCCACTTTTTGGTTATGTGGATAAAAAGTATCCTATATGTTATTCCAGGTAATGTACTATGTGTGTACCAAATTCATTCAAATACATTCAGCCATTGTTGTGTAATCGAGTGACAAACATCCAAACTTTACCATTTATAATATTAGTGAGATTTTACTCAGGAAGAAATGTGTGTTTTAAATCTTTCAAATTTTGCAATGTCGGGCCTTTAAATAGCAAAAAAGACTGAAGGCTCTTTCACACTGTGGCGTTGCAGTAAGCTTTTTTTTTTTTTTTACTGCAAGAAGCTGCTAAGTCAATGAAATTCTATGGAGACATTCATACTTAAAGGGAACCAGAGACGAAGACAACCTACAAAATTGAAAAAGATTT
This sequence comes from Hyperolius riggenbachi, assembly GCF_040937935.1. Classification (NCBI taxonomy): domain Eukaryota; kingdom Metazoa; phylum Chordata; class Amphibia; order Anura; family Hyperoliidae; genus Hyperolius; species Hyperolius riggenbachi. The sequence continues at coordinate 641,737,309 of NC_090646.1, read as the reverse complement.
TATACATATCTGGGGCTTCCTCCAGCCCCATCAGCCTAGATTGCTCCCACGCCGCACTTCTCTGCTGCCTCTATCGCCGGTATCGGGTCCCGTCACTTCTGCCGGATGCGGCCAGTTGTACGCATGAGCAGGGGCTCCCCCCGGCTCTTTACGCATGCGCCTGTGTAGTACGGAGGGAGCGCACTGCGCCTGCGTTGACTGGCCGAAATGACTGGACCCGGTACCGGCGGACAGATACAGCGGAGGACAGCGGCGTGGGAGCGATCCAGGCTGATGGGGCTGGAGGAAGCCCCAGGTATGTATAAATCTATTAGTTATTTCCTCTCTGGTTATCTTTAATGAGTACCCAAGCTGAAGCTCAGGTACACAAATCAGATACTTACCTAAAGAGAGGGAAGCCTCAGGATGCTATTGAGGCCTCCCTTGGTGGTCTGCTGTCTTCTGGCTCCTCTTCCGCAGCTCCTCTTCCACATTCATGGCCGAGCAATAGCTGACTGAGCCTTGCTACTGCGCATGCGCAGACGGGCTTGAGCTTCTAATGCGCGGCCATGAATGCAGAAGATGATATTCTTGGCCACAACAAGGAGGGGATCCGCGCTCAGCATCAGGGCACTGCGGACCACCGAGGGAAGCCTCAAAAGGATCCTGAGACTTCCCTCGCTGCAGGGTAATTATTAATTTTGAACCCCAACTTCAGCTCAGGTTTGCTTTAAAGAAAACATGAAGCAAGAGGAATATGGAGGCTGCCATACTTATTTCATTTTAAGCAATACCAGTTGCCTGACTGTCCTGCTGACCCTCTGCCTCTAATACTTTTACCATCGCTCCCCACTGTCCCTCTTTTGGATGGGGATGTCAGGCAACTGGTATTGTTTAAAAATAAATACATATGGCAACCTCCAAAGCACTCTCATTTCAGGTATCCTTTAATGGTATGCGAGGCACTGCAATGGAAGTAGTTAAATCGCTGCTTACCCACCGCAAAGTCATCTGTGCGTTACCGCATGATCCGTGCCTACTGCACGTATGCAGTATTGCGAGTCTATGACGACACAGTGGGGGAGATTTATCAATGCATTACCGACAGTTTATTTCTTCTTAATCTGTTGTAACAAGCAGGGAGAAAAGTTCTGCATGATAATAAGAACCTTCTTAAATCGTAGGTAATAGTGGCAATTTAGCATGAATTTCTAGAGCTGTACTACAGAAAAGGGCAAATCCATCCCTAAACTGGCACACATTAAGAAGTGCTTGATAGCAGTTCTACAGAAGTAGAACTGCAGGCTAGATATGATTACAGAGTGCAGGCTAGATAAGATTTGTGATTTGCTCCTCCCCCCTGCTGAATTCCTCCTCAGAGCCTGCTGCTATCAATACAGCAGGTGTGTTGGTTACCTCAGCAACGGCAATTCCCCTCACACACTGCACTGTCTGAGAGACCTTCCTATCCCCTCCTATTATACAACAGTTTTAGAAGGAATCTGCACTATTTAATGATTTCTTAAGATGCCTGAGACAGTTCTGCACGGTTTTCTAAAAACCTACGAATGATTCGTCTCAGACACTCTTGATAAATCTGGCTCAGTGAGCGTGAACGATGGAGCGCGGTGCAGTGCCAGTGACGTATTTCCTGTTCAGCAGGAAGTAGGTCACTGAGCAGGGGGCGGGCCTATGCTCATTACCCTGTCAGCGCAGGATAATGTGAAAGGTGCTTTCATGCGATGTGGTTCTCCTGCGGCAGCCTCTCCCTCCAAGGGAGAATTGCACCGCATGAATGTAAAAGGGGCCTCATGCAACCACCCGTACATTTTTATAATTTTCATAGCAAAGGCGGAATTCCCCTTTAAGGAGCTTAAATATCTCGCAAAGATCACAAATTCTCTCCTAAATGCTTTTTCCATTTTCTTCGGTATCAGTCAGTTTACGTAAGCGCGCTTCCTTTTAATGCGTTCCGATCTGCGCGGAATAACCTTTAGAAAGAATCCTGCATTCCTCCAGTTAAAGGACACGCAGTCTCCATGCAGGCTTTGAGTCAGAGCTGCCGTGTGTGTATTTGCTTGTATCGTGGTTGAGTCACAAGAGAGATTTGCCTGAGGTGAGTTCCTCATATCCGTGTTGGGAGATTGCTAGGCACGCCTTCTGTCTGAGCGCTGCTCACATCCAAGCCTCCACACATTATGTGCTCAGCCACAGGGTGTTGCCAATACATACAGGACCTGTTGACGGAGCATTGAAGACACGCACGGCAGCCCAGGCACTGAAAATTGTGAGTTTTCTCTCATTGAATTCATTTCTGCACACGGACCGTCTTTTGTTGTCCCCCTATTGTTCTTGCGGATGTGGCGTCCGCTGAAGGGTCTGCCCCAGGATCCGTTGCAAACTTTTCCTGTGATAAGTCAGCAGGGAAAAAGTTTTTCTGTGAAGTGCTTGTGGAATGCAGCGAATTCTGACAAGTCGTTATCGCACACCTTGCCTGTCATAGGCCTCTGTCATAGGCAGTAGTGCTGTCTCTTGCTTCTCAGTGCTGTAAGGATAGGATGTGTGCAGAGGAGGCTTGTGAGCAGCTGTTAAGCAGCTGGCACTGCCCATGTGACAGCTGAAGGTGCCCAGGGGAACAGCTGCATATAAGGTGACGTCACAAGGGTTTAAAAAGACCAGCAGGTATGTTTTATTGCGATCACAGGGTGTGGACATCCTGGTCTTAAAGGAGAACTCTAGAAATTCTAAATGATGGTTGGGGGAAGACAAGCGCCATACTGTGATTTACACATGTCTCTGCTTCGGGCACTACAAGATCTGTTTATTGATACAAACGTACAGTATTTTAAAACCTCCCATTGCTTCCAGATCAGAGGTTGCTGCATAGAATCCAAGTCTTCATCCCTAGAATTTTGTCAGCTCAAAAGAGTGCAACTACCCTCTATGCAGGAAGTATATGAGCAGAGCTATGCTACAGCGCAGGCGCTTTCTATCCTGGAAGTATGTAAGCAGTGCTAGGCTACAGCGCAGGCACCCTCTATCCTGGATGTATGTAAGCAGTGCTAGGCTACAGTGCAGGCGCTTTCTATCCTGGAAGTATGTAAGCAGTGCTAGGCTACAGCGCAGGCGCACTCTATCCTGGGAGTATGTAAGCAGTGCTAGGCTACAGCGCAAGCGCCCTCTATCCTGGAAGTATGTAAGCAGTGCTAGGCTACAGCGCAGGCACCCTCTATCCTGGAAGTATGTAAGCAGTGCTAGGCTACAGCGCAGACACCCTCTATCCTGGAAGTATGTAAGCAGTGCTAGGCTACAGCACAGGCACCTTCTATCCTGGAAGTATGTAAGCAGTGCCAGGCTACAGCGCAGACGCCCTCTATCCTGGAAGTATGTAAGCAGTGCTAGGCTACAGCACAGGCACCTTCTATCCTGGAAGTATGTAAGCAGTGCTAGGCTACAGCGCAGACGCTCTCTATCCTGGAAGTATGTAAGCAGTGCTAGGCTTCAGTGCAGGCGCCTTCTATCCTGGAAGTATGTAAGCAGTGCTAGGCTACAGCACAGGCGCCTTCTATCCTGGAAGTATGTAAGCAGTGCTAGGTTTCAGTGCAGGCGCCCTCTATCCTGGAAGTATGTAAGCAGTGCTAGGCTACAGCGCAGACGCCCTCTATCCTGGAAGTATGTAAGCAGTGCTAGGCTACAGCGCATGCGCCCTCTATCCTGGAAGTATGTAAGCAGTGCTAGGCTACAGCACAGGCACCTTCTATCCTGGAAGTATGTAAGCAGTACTAGTCTACAGCGCAAACACCTCTATCCTGGAAGTATGTAAGCAGTGCTAGGCTACAGCTCAGGTGCCTTCTATCCTGGAAGTATGTAAGCAGTGCTAGGCTACAGCTCAGGTGCCTTCTATCCTGGAAGTATGTAGGCAGTGCTAGGCTACAGTACAGGCGTCCTCTATCCTGGAAGTATGTAAGCAGAGCTAGGCTACAGCGCAGACGCCCTCTATCCTGGAAGTATGTAAGCAGTGCTAGGCTACAGCGCAGACGCCTTCTATCCTGGAAGTATGTAGGCAGTGCTAGGCTACAGCAAAGGCACCTTCTATCCTGGAAGTATGTAAGCAGTGCTAGGCTACAGCGCAGTAACCTCTATCCTGGAAGTATGTAAGCAGTGCTAGGCTACAGCATAGGCGCCTTCTATCCTGAAAGTATGTAAGCAGTGCTAGGCTACAGCACAGGCACCCTCCATCCTGGATGTATGTAAGCAGTGCTTGGCTATAGCACAGGTGCCCTCTATCCTGGAAGTATGTAAGCAGTGCTAGGCTACAGCGCAGGCGCCCTCTATTCTGGAAGTATATAAGCAGTGCCAGGCTACAGCGCAGGCACCTCTATCCTGGAAGTATGTAAGTAGTGCTAGGCTACAGCGCAGAGGCCTTCTATCCTGGTAGTATGTAAGCAGTGCTAGGCTACAGCGCAGGCACCCTCTATCCTGGAAGTATGTAAGTAGTGCTAGGCTACAGCGAAGGCGCCCTCTATCCTGGAAGTATGTAAGCAGTGCTAGGCTACAGCGCAGGCACCTCTATCCTGGAAGTATGTAAGCAGTGCTAGGCTACAGCGCAGGCACCCTCTATCCTGGAAGTATGTAAGTAGCGCTAGGCTACAGGGCAGGCGCCCTCTATCCTGGAAGTATGTAAGCAGTGCTAGGCTACAGCGCAGGCACCTCTATCCTGGAAGTATGTAAGCAGTGCTAGGCTACAGCGCAGGCGTCCTCTTTCCTGGAAGTATGTAAGCAGTGCTAGGCTACAGCGCAGGCGCCCTCTATCCTGGAAGTATGTAAGCAGTGCTAGGCTACAGCACAGGCACCTTCTATCCTGGAAGAGTGTAAGCAGTGCTAGGCTACAGCGCAGAGGCCTTCTATCCTGGTAGTATGTAAGCAGTGCTAGGCTACAGCGCAGGCGCCCTCTATCCTGGAAGTATGTAAGCAGTGCTAGGCTACAGCACAGGCACCTTCTATCGTGGAAGAGTGTAAGCAGTGCTAGGCTACAGCTCAGAGGCCTTCTATCCTGGTAGTATGTAAGCAGTGCTAGGCTACAGCGCAGGCACCTCTATCCTGGAAGTATGTAAGCAGTGCTAGGCTACAGCACAGGCGCCCTCTATCCTGGTAGTATGTAAGCAGTGCTAGGCTACAGCGCAGGCACCCTCTATCCTGGAAGTATGTAAGCAGTGCTAGGCTACAGCGCAGGCACCTCTATCATGGAAGTATGTAAGCAGTGCTAGGCTACAGCGCAGGCGTCCTCTTTCCTGGAAGTATGTCAGCAGTGCTAGGCTACAGCGCAGGCGTCTTCTATCCTGGAAGTATGTAAGCAGTGCTAGGCTACAGCGCAGGCGCCCTCTATCCTGGAAGTATGTAAGCAGTGCTAGGCTACAGCACAGGCGTCCTCTATCCTGGAAATATGTAAGCAGTGCTAGGCTACAGCACAGGCACCTTCTATCCTGGAAGTATGTAAGCAGTGCTAGGCTACAGCGCAGAGGCCTTCTATCCTGGTAGTATGTAAGCAGTGCTAGGCTACAGCGCAGGCACCCTCTATCCTGGAAGTATGTAAGCAGTGCTAGGCTACAGCGCAGGCGCCCTCTATCCTGTAAGTATGTAAGCAGTGCTAGGCTACAGCGCAGGCACCTCTATCCTGGAAGTATGTAAGCAGTACTAGGCTACAGCGCAGGCATCCTCTTTCCTGGAGGTATGTAAGCAGTGCTAGGCTACAGCGCAGGCGTCCTCTTTCCTGGAAGTATGTAAGCAGTGCTAGGCTACAGCGCAGGCGCCCTCTATCCTGGAAGTATGTAAGCAGTGCTAGGCTACAGCACAGGCGTCCTCTATCCTGAAAATATGTAAGCAGCGCTAGGCTACAGCACAGGCACCTTCTATCCTGGAAGTATGTAAGCAGTGCTAGGCTACAGCGCAGAGGCCTTCTATCCTGGTAGTATGTAAGCAATGCTAGGCTACAGCATAGGCGCCTTCTATCCTGAAAGTATGTAAGCAGTGCTAGGCTACAGCACAGGCACCCTCCATCCTGGATGTATGTAAGCAGTGCTAGGCTACAGCGCAGGCGCCCTCTATCCTGTAAGTATGTAAGCAGTGCTAGGCTACAGTGCAGGCGTCCTCTATTCTGGAAGTATGTAAGCAGTGCTAGGCTACAGCGCAGGCGTCCTCTATCCTGGAAGTATGTAAGCAGTGCTAGGCTACAGCACAGGCGCCTTCTATCCTGGAAGTATGTAAGCAGTGCTAGGCTACAACACAGGCGCCTTCTATCCTGGAAGTATGTAAGCAGTGCTAGGCTACAGCGCAGGCACCCTGTATGCAGGAAGTATGTAAGCAGTGCTAGGCTACAGCGCAGGCGTCCTCTATGCAGGAAGTATGTAAGCAGTGCTAGGCTACAACACAGGCGCCTCTATCCTGAAAATATGTAAGCAGTGCTAGGCTACAGCACAGGCACCTTCTATCCTGGAAGTATGTAAGCAGTGCTAGGCTACAGCGCAGAGGCCTTCTATCCTGGAAGTATGTAAGCAGTGCTAGGCTACAGCACAGGCACCTTCTATCCTGGAAGTATGTAAGCAGTGCTAGGCTACAGCGCAGGCACCCTGTATGCAGGAAGTATGTAAGCAGTGCTAGGCTACAACACAGGCGCCTTCTATCCTGGAAGTATGTAAGCAGTGCTAGGCTACAGCGCAGGCACCCTGTATGCAGGAAGTATGTAAGCAGTGCTAGGCTACAGCGCAGGCATCCTCTATGCAGGAAGTATGTAAGCAGTGCTAGGCTACAGCGCAGGCGTCCTCTATGCAGGAAGTATGTAAGCAGTGCTTGGCTACAGCGCAGGCGTCCTCTATGCAGGAAGTATGTAAGCAGTGCTAGGCTACAGCGCAGGCGTCCTCTATGCAGGAAGTATGTAAGCAGTGCTAGGCTACAGCGCAGGCGCCCTCTATCCTGGAAGTATGTAAACAGTGCTAGGCTACAGCACAGACAATACAAAAACAGACAATAAATATAATTTCAAGTCAAGGACAGTACTGTGTGTGAGAAGGGTGAGAAGCGTATAACTGTGCTGTAATGCTTTCAAGCCCTAGAAGATCTAGCGTGGTGCTGCATTAACCTCCTGGGGACCGCTGATAGTAAATCCTATGCCTCACTTGTGGGTGTCCACCGGAGAGGGGAGATTAAGCTGTCATATGACAGCTGACATCTACCCTCAGTGATCATAGTGATCACTATTGTGCAGTGGTGGTAGGAGGGGAAGGAGAAGACGGGACTCCCCTTCCTGATGTTCCCCCGGCGATCGTCGCATTCCTCTGCTCTGCCCGGCATAGCTGCTCGCTCTCTCTTAAGTGTCGGGTCCCGGCTTGATGACGTCATCAAGCCATGACCTGGAACTTAGAGTCAGTGCGAGCAGCAGGGATGCCGGCCAGAGTGGAGGGGGTTAGAGCTGCTCATCGCAGGACCCAGGGAGGTGAGTAAAGGCTGCTGGTTCTGCGGGGGACACCTGGCTATACTGGGGACATCAATGGGGACACTATCTGTACTGGAGATTCGGCTGCCTGACCACCCCCCCAAACACCACCACCCACCCCCGCACGTAAAATGCCCTGGTCCTTAAGGGGGGCTAGGCAGCCGGTCTCCAGAGGGTTAAGCATGGCTACTGCCTGAGGGAAGAAGTTACTGTGCATGGAAGTTTTTCTTGCGACTGCACAGTATTTCACACTGGAGGCATAAAGTTGCAAGATGGGGTAGGCAGGGAGAGAGGGGTCAGAGGCAATCTTGGTCACTCTCTTTCTGCGCTTACTAGCATAAAGATCCTGCAGGGAAGGTAAGCTGCAGCCAGTTATTCTTTCTGTTGATTGGATAAGGCGCTGCAGTCTCACCTTCTCCCGTACAGAGCATGAACTTAACCAGACAAGAAGAAATGCAGGATGTATGTGATCAGGCAGATTGGGTAGCATTTACATTAAGCATGCCTTGTGATTTCTATTATTAAACAGGGCTTAGACACTGACTTGTCACCATAGGCATGTAAAATAAAACATAGCTCCCAAATGTCCCTCTTTCGGAGGGACAGTCCCTCTTTGGGAGCCCTGTCCCTCTGTCCCTCTTTCTATGTAAATTTATATATTTCTCTACTAAAAATGTGTTTGATTGACTGTAAACTTTATTCCCATCCTTTAAATTGATATATTACTAATTTTAAAATGTTAATATGAAGGAAAATGTAGCAGGATAGAAAGGACCAGTGTGGTTTGAATTGTAAAGCAATCTATTTTTCTTATGAAATTTTTATGGTATACGTGACTAGGGGTGTGGCAGGGGGTGTGATTAGGGGTGTGGCAGGGGTGTGGTGTATGTGTCCCTCTTTCTCATCTCAAAAAGTTGGGAGGTATGAGTAAAAGCTAGTACTCTGTGCCTACCAGCACCTCTGTGTGCTTTCTGGTTGAACTTTATTTTCTGGTTGAACTCTATGGAAGTATTTGTTTTTTTCAACCCAAATAACTTTGAAACTATGTAACATTGATCAGCTCTAAGTTGCAGGAGTGAGGGTTGAGTGTGGTTAGCTGGCAGTCAGCAAACACTGTAAACACCTGGGGCATGCTTCACCCGAAAGAGGAAAAACATAATGGCTTATGTGAGTAAACAATGGCACCCAATCGCACAGCTCCTTTCACCGTACTCCTTTCCTGTACTACCACCAGCATTGCCTGTGTGAATGAAGATTTACCTGATGTGTAAAAACTTTCACTACATCTCTCAGGAGGCTGCTTTCAGGTATACTGTTGGGAGATTCCTTTTGCTTTTGTTGAGCTTTCTTCAGTACCACACATCACTTATCCACTAGAGATGGTCAAAGTAATAATTCTGGCTTGCATGCAAATATAATGCATAGTGTTTGCAGCTTGCAGGTGAGAGAATTTGTTACACTCCCTGCTGATTTGCACAGCTCCAAGGTTTATAGATTGCCTAACATTTGCTCACAAACAGGAGTTATTAGTATATTGCTGACCATTTCCATGCTATATGGGCACTATGGCGAAAAATTGTAAAATTTAAAATATGTGCAAACATAGACAAATAAGAAGTACGTTTTTTCCAGAGTAAAATGAGCCATAAATTACTTTTCTCCTATGTTGCTGTCACTTACAGTGGGTAGTAGAAATCTGAGAGAAGCGACAGGTTTTGGACTAGTCCATCTCTTCCTAGGGGATTCTCAGCAAGGCTTTTATTCTTTATAAAGATATTGCCTAAAAAGGATTTAAACAATGATGCTGCCTAGCTTCCCTGCTTGCTACACAGTTTTTTGGCAGTTGGACAGAGCAACTGCCATTCAGTAAGTGCTTTTGAAAATCAATAAATCCCTGTGAATCCCCTATAAAGAGATGGACTAGTTCAAAACCTGTCGCTTCTGTCAGATTTCTACTACCTACTGTAAGTGACAGCAACATAGGAGAAAAGTCATTTATGGCTCATTTTACTCTGGAAAAAACGTACTTCTTATATGTATATTTGCACATATTTAAAATTTTTCGCCATAGGGCCCCTTTGATTTATTTAAAATGAATGGGAAGCAAAATAAATAAATAAATAAAAATCAACCAGATACTTACCTAAGGAAAGGGAAGGCTTTGGGTCCTATAGAGCCTTCCATCTCCTCTTACAGTCCCCACGTTTCAGCGCCGATTGGTCAGATACTGCTCTCTCTGCCGCCGTTTCCATTAGCTTTAAAGAGACACTGAAGCGGAAAAAAATGATGATCTAATGAATTGGTTGTGCAGTACGGCTAATTACTAGAACATTAGTAGCAGAGAAAATATTCTCATATTTTTATTTTCAGTTATATAGTGTTTTTTTTTTCATCATTCTCTAATATTTGCAATTTACACACTACTCAGCATTCTAAATGATTTTTACAGAGCAGGCCAGTGAACTATTGACCTGTCTTCTGGAGAGAAAAATAAAACAGTTGAGACAAGCTTCAGAAGACAGAGCTCTCTGCGACTTTGAAAGTAGTGGAGCTCAGTGACTCTTTTGCATAGATAACTGGCGTTTCTTTACTCTTCCTGTACTGAAAATAATATTAGACATGCGTCTGCTCCAAATGTTTTATTTCTTAGCTGTACTACACATACAAATCATATCATAATTTTTTTTTTCACTTCAGTGTCTCTTTAACTTTACATTAAAAAAAATTAAAATAAAATAAAAAAATCTATAATACCAGCACATAGTGGTCCTGTAGCATAAACCTACGGTAATAATGCTGTACGCATGCAGCGCACAGCAATATTACTGGTACTAACACCTGCACGACTGCGCAACTCTTAATGTTAATACGTGCTACCATAGCAATGCTATTGTTACCCACGTATCTTGGGTTGTGCTAATTGCGCAATGCAAACTACTCTCCTGGCATTACACCGTAATACTGTATTGCCTTACCTTTAGAAAGCAATAGTACTGTAGCTAACTGCATCAGGGTCATTAATGCAAACCTAATGCGAAAAAACAAATGATGATGAATTGTTTGCATAGTATGGGTAACGAATAGAAGATTAGTAGTAAAGAAAAGAGTTTCATATTTTTATTTTCAGTTACATAGCTTTTTTTTTTTATAACTGCATCATATTCTGTCATATTTTCAGTTTAAAAACCACACTATATTTTAAGATATAAAGCAAAGCGGAAATAATTGAACTTTCCTGCAGTAAAATCTTATCCCAAGCTGTTTCTCACTGTTTCTTTGCTGTTTAAGTACTTTAGAAGCAGGGCTGTGGAGTCGGAGTCGAGGCAATTTTGGGCACCCGGAGTCGGAGTTGGAGTCGGAGTCGTGGTTTCAGAAACTGAGGAGTTGGAGTTGGAAGATTTTTGTACCGACTCCACAGCCCTGTTCAGAAGACAGGACTGTATTCCACCCAGTAGGTTGAGGAGCTCATAGATAACAATTAAAAGTTTTTTAACTCTTCCTGCACTGGAAAACAATACTACTACTTTCTTTGCTACTAATGTTCTGTTTCTTAGCTGTACTACACATACAATTTATAATCTCATAAGTTTATTTTTCACTTCATGTTTGCTTTAGAGGACGCCTGAAGTGAGATGGATATGAAGGCTGCCATTTATATTTCCTTTTAAACAATGCTAGTTGCCTGGTGTCATGCTTAATATTTAGTAGTGTCTGAATCACACACCTGAAACAAGCATGCAGCTAATCCAGTCAAACCTTAATCAAACATCTGAACTGCATGCTTCATGTTCAGGGTCTGTGGCCAGGTGTATCAGAGGCAGAGGATCAGCAGGATGCCAGGCAATGTGCATTGTTTAAATGGAAACAAATATTGCAGCCTCCAAATCCCTCTCACTTCAGGTGCCTTCTAACACTAAGCATACCCCCCCTCCCCGCCCCCCCCCCCCCCCCCATACCTCCAAAGCATATTCATGACAACAATTCTCATTGGTCTGTCTATGCACATGCACTGAAGAGGGTCAAAAGTCTGAAACAGGCTGTCTGCATGTGGGGTTGGTGTGGCTGTGTAAAATTTAAAGCTATAGGCTTGCTAGACACCAGCGGTTCTGGATGCAAGCTTTACTTCTGGGACATAAAGAGATAATTTGCATATTCAGTAGCAGTGCATTGTGGGTAACCACAGATGTTCACTTTATGCTGAATTATCACAAATTCATTCTGTTTTAAGAAGGCAAACCACACTTAGCACAGGGGTGTCAAACTCAAATACGAAGTGGGCCGGAATTGAACACTACAACCAAGTCGCAGGCCAACCTCAATGTCTAGTGGCTACCTCCCTCCCTTATACAGTTCCCTGGTGTCTAGTGGTCCCCCTCCTTCCCCTATCCAGTTCTCTGGTGACTGGTGGTCCTCCCTCCCCTAAACAGTTCCCTGGTGTCTACTGCCCTCCCCTCCTTCCCCTATACAGCTCCCTAATGTCTAGTGGCCCCACTCCCTCCCCTATACTGTTCCCTGGTGTCTAGTGGTTCCCCTCCCACCCATAACTATTTTCCTGGTGTCTAGTGGTCCCCCCTTACACCCCTAAACAATTCCTTGGTGTCTAGTTCTTTAACCTCCCCATATGGCTTCCCTGGTGATTTAGGGCTTTACCCCCAGTTTATCTTGCCTGGGGGTCTAGAGTGAGCCAAACATAATGCAAAATGGGGAAACCACTCGAGGGCCAAATTGAATGGCTCTGAGGGCCAGATTTGGCCCGCAGGCCAGAGTTTGACATGTATGGTTTAGCGTGACAACACGTTATAGAGTTTGAAAGTCTAGACCCGCCGTGGGGCCGTATAAACTGAATGTAAGCATTCAGTAGAAAATCATATTGCTTAGTCATCCAGAAGAAATAATTCCTCTGTACTTAGCTTGAAAAAAAAAAAAGACAGAAAACAGGAGGGGGTGGGGTTGTGAGGTCAGCCCCTTAAATTTGGATGCGTATTATTAACATGCTGCTGGCTATGTTATGCTAAGCTCAGGACATCATCTCCAAGGGCAATCCGGGATACTCTGTAAACAAGGTTGAGAAAAGTCACACGTCCGAGTCTTGGATTGCCAACATTTTTTTTTTGGCTTCCGTTAATTTCATTGACATTTTTTATAGAATAACCTAAACAACTGAACTGCAGAGTGATAGTACTGGGTGATTGCATGTTTTATTTTAAAACTATAATGGCTGAAAACTGAGAATTAATGCATTTTTTTCAATTTTTTTTCTTGTTATTCTTGTGAAAATGTATATAATAATATGATATATATGGCGAAAAAACGATGTACAGATCATTTACTGTATGTGTAATAAGTAGTGATAAAGCTATTGGAGAATGAATGGAAGGAGTGCTAAAAAAAAAGGTCAAAATTGCTCTGGTCCATAAAGGGAAAAAACCTCATGGTCAAGTTGTTAAAGGACTGCTATCGCGAAAAAGTAGACAGTTCAAAACTAGGCAGTCCCCCGCAGAAAAAACAACGGTCTCTTAACAGAGACCGCGGTCTTTCTGCAAAAAAAGTTCCCCGTCTTCATTCTAGTTCCTGGAAGCGTCATCGTATGCTTCCAGGACTTTGACTGTGGCCATCTTGTGGCCAAATAGTAAACTACACCCACATACATTTTTTAATAAAGAAATACATTAAATTACATTTAAAAATTAGCTGTTTACTTACCCACACCAAAAATTACACAAATACATTTTTTTAATAAAAAAATAAATACAAAAATTACAATAAAAAACAACACATAAATAGTTACCTAAGGGTCTGAACTTTTTAAATATGCATGTCAAAGGATTATATTAATATATTTTTTTTGATTATGGGCTTGTAAATAGTGATGGATGCAAATTGAAAAAAAGCACCTTTATTTCCAAATAAAATATCGTCGCCATACATTGTGATAGGGACATAATTTAAATGGTGTTATAAGCGGGACAAATAGGCAAATAAAATACATGGGTTTTTATTACGGTAACATGTATTCATTTCAAACTATGATGGCCAAAAACTGAGAAATAATGAATTTTTTCCATTTCTTTCTTAATATTCCTGTTAAAATGGATTTAGAATAAATTAATTCTTAGCAAAATGTATCACCCCAAGAAAGCCTAATTGGTGGCGGAAAAAAACAAGATATAGATCAATTCATTGTGATAAGTAGTGATAAAGTTATTGGCAAATGAATGGGAGGTGAAAGATGCTCAGATGCAAAAAATGTACAACCCTGTGGGCTTAAGTGGTTAAAGTGGGCTGAGGTGGGCGATAACAATCGACTCAGCCAATAATCCGACTGGTGCACAGCAGCCTCCAACTGCTGATGGCTTATACCTTTCTTGCTGCTCACTGTGTGACACCACATCTGGCCGGCTCCATCGCCCCTCCGCCTCCCTGTATTACTGCAGAACGTGTCATCAGGTGTACAGTTGACTCCGCCTCTGTATAGCTTCAGCCCTGTGATGTTGCCAGAGGGATTGGATACTGACCCCTGCTGGTCGACATGAATCCAGCATATGTATGGGCCTTTACTATGTGAAAGTCGATTATTACAAATGCAAGTTTACTTCTAGACCTTATGATGCAGAAATAGTTTTATTAGGCGTGTTCCTTCCACCATTGACCTATTTACAGAGTATATTTATTAATATTGTTTTGTTCTCTCCAGAGAGGAATTTACTCTCACACAGAAGGGTCTTTGCACATTCTCGTAATTACGGCTGTAATATGCCTGCTTGCTGGATTAGCCATCATTAAAGCGCTTGGGGCCGCGATGGAAGCGATTTGTCCCTGAGCGTCTTATGTAATAAGCTGAAGAGGTGCTGTGCGGTTTGGATTTGCCCCCCTCAGCTCCTCTTCTCACCAGAATAGAGACTGAATCATTACAAACTTGCTTAAATCCAGATCAACTTTTCCCGAGAGACCAGCAGGCCAGTCTATCTCTGGTTCAGTCCTCTGAGACTGATGAGAAGCTGAACTATCCAGTGACTTGTCTTTCAGCTCTGAGAACTCATTTGGAGTTAAGAAGTATTTTTTCTACAGCTCAACTAAATCCAAAGCTGAACAAGGCAGACTTTGAAAGCAAACCATGTTTGTCGATCTAATCTTATTAGTATTTGTTTAAATTCAAAAACCCAGCATATAGCTGTGCTGTAGCAGTATCTGAGCTCCTATCCATACAGATTTAAAGTGCAATTAAAGTCTGGCATAACATAGAATACAAGCTTGTTTCCTATTTATTGCTCATAGAGTTATGCTATTAGCATTTGTTCCATGGTAATATCATCTGTGTAAAAAAGCACAAATCCCCCCAGCTCACAGAAAAGCATTCTTAGAAGATGTATTTACATGGATAGGGCATTGTTACCAATATTCTGTTTTCGGCTTCCCTAACCTACACCTGACCTCACACATACTCTCCCCTACCTGCGCATAGCACTTGAGAGAGATTATTATTATTTTGTATTTATATAGTGCCCACATCTTCCACAGTGCTGTACAGGGGTAAGTTCAACTACAAATTGTGCCATAATCCGTAGTTGAACTCTCACAATCTCACACTAGTCACTGCATCACATGCACTGTGTGATTAGAAAAAATCGAGTTTGAAACGCAGCGCAGTACACACACGTATGATGTACACATATGCATGCTGTACACCTTCATACACACCGTACACACATATCCATGCACTGTACACATATGCATGCTGTACACTTACATACACACTGTGCTTATGTACACTGTTTACATACTCTACAGTCACACATGCCATACCCTTACCCACACACTGTAAATGCATGCACTCCAAATGTACCCACCCACACACTGTATACATACTCTACACATATGCACTGCACACTTACCCACCGTGCTGTACGATCCACTCACAGCTTGCCCAATTGACACCATTGAGCTTGTAGAAAATGTACATGCATAGTAAAGATCAATTTTATCTATTTACTTATTTATTTTAGAATAATACACTGTTAACCTGTGTACTGTAACTGTGGCTTTAAATTGAAAAAACAAAAAAACCCTAAAAACATTCTGCATCAGATCTTCAGCATTCTCAGGAAGACATATTTGGGAAAGAACCGCATTGTGTTCTTAGTGTTTTTTCTTGCTTATTGACACAGCATATGGGTATCTTGGCAACGTGTCTTTCCTTTGTGTACACATACATGTGAAAAAAACAAAAATGTGATATTTTTCTTTTACTTTTTTACGCCATTCTGAACAAATAATATTTACTCAATATGAACTGTTTCTGGTAAAAATCATAGACATTCCCTATAATAATAATCCGAACATTTGTATAGCGCTTTTCTCCTGTCGGACTCAAAGCGCTCAAGAGCTGCAGCCACTGGGACGCGCTCAAGAGGCCACCCTGCAGTGTTAGGGAGTCTTGCCTTGAACTCCTTACTGAATTGGTACTGACCCGAGTCAGGATTAAAGCCCTGGTCTCCCATGTGAAAGGCAGTGCTCTTAACAAGTACACTATCCAGCCACTTCTGGATAGTGTACTGGTATGGTTCCCTCTGAATACTCACCACCAACGGAGGAAGAGAGATCCAGCGTCGTCCCCACTGCAAACATTCCACGATCCATCTTGCAGCCGGCGGGTACATGCAACATCACTGGATGGGCACAAACGGGAAGTCAAGCAATCGCGGTACTTTATGCGGAGTCGTCGGGGTCAGGGCCAGGCCAAGCAGAGGCGAGACAGGCTCCAGCCTCAGGGCGCAATGTAGGAGGGGACACACAACTCGCTCAGCTATCACTCCCTTATTGTGTTTGAAGCAAAGAGAAATAAGAAAATGGCATACATGGCAGTAACTGCAAGCCAGATAAGTAGAGATTAAGGTGCTGGGTACCCTGGGGCGCCTCTTAAGGCAGGGAACACACTACATGCGTTTCTGCGCGTTTTGCCGCGAACGGCAAAACGCGCACGATTTTAGAGGCTATTGAAATTAATAGCCTAGCTCGGGAAACGCTGCGCCGCATGCGTTTGTGCGCGTTTGCGTTCGCGTTTTTCTCCGCGTTTTGTACCCGCACAGTTTTCTGCTTTTTTCCGCACATTGCATGACACTACATGCCATGCAAACGCAGAAACGCACGCGGAAAAACGCACGCGTTAGACGCGACCGCAAAACCCGACGGAAACCTGGGAAACGCAGGGGAAAACGGCCCTGCAAGTGTGTTCCCTGCCTGAGTCTAATAGCAATCAGTGTGTGACGGCTCGGGTGGGAGGGATGGAGGGGCGCATTTGGTGTCTCAGCCTTGGGTGCTGGAGGACCTTGTCCCGGCGCTAGTTGGGGTTCTTAAAGATCCGATCCGCTGTGACAGTCATTATTGCTGCTTGTGGCCATTCACGTGATTATGCGCCTGTACCCGCATCGCGAGAACGCAGAAATGATCGATTGTCTCTCAAAAAAAATCACCGGTCATCGGAAAAATTGCTGGGATAATTGCGTAGTGGGTAGGGGCCTTTATTCTTAACTCTCCTTACTATAAGGAAGCATGTATGTATGTATGCAGAATACGGTATATACTCACGTAAAAGCCTAATTTTTCAGCATAAAATGTGTGCTGAAAAGTGTCCCCCTTGGCTTATATGTGAGTCAGTGAAGCAAAACAGATGGTGGAGCAGGTTTTGTTAATGGCAGAGGAGCGTAAGGATTGTGCACTAGTAATCCTGCTATTACCAATATGCGCCATGCTGTTTCCATGCCTCCATCCCCTCCAACATGGTGTGCAGGGTGTGCTGCTCAAGACTACCCTGTTTCCCCCGGCTTGTGAAGTGGAGCGTGCCAGCAACGTGTCAGCGGTGCAATGATCGGGGATCCTTCCTGTGTGGCAATCACTATCTCTCATATCTATGACGCCATCTAGTGGCTTTTTGAGACACAGCTGTATGATCCTGGGGCACATCTAGCTATGGGGAAGGGGCTGGCTTGTACGGGGGAACATCTAGCTACTGTGGAGGGGGCTATACTGGGGAGGGGGCTTATATGCGAGTCAATCGCTTTCTGGGTTTCTGAGGGAAATTTGGGTACCTCGGCTTATACAGTCAGCCTAAATGTGAGTATATACAGTAAGTGGAAAATGCATTAGAGAGGTTTATTTACTAAATTTAGAATAGAACAGCTACTCTTGTCAGAAGGCAGGGGTATAACTACAGGGAGGCAGCTCCTACAACCGCAGGGGAGCCCAGAGATTTAATGGGGTCCTAACTACTACTGCGCTGCTTCCATAAGCCTATGAAAAAAAAAAACGCTTTACTCACCTGGGGCTTCTACCAGCCCCCTGCAGCCATCCCGTGCCCTCCCAGTCTCGATCAGATCCTCCAGTCCCCCGCCGTCAGCTACTTTCACTTTGCAGGCAGTCCTGGCCTTGTACGTGTTCCTGTCCACAATAGCGTCCTGCGCTGAATCCCAGGGAGGTGTATGAGTGCTGGGGCTGCCACAGATCTCTCTGCGGTGTCATTTTTTCAAGGTTTTAGGTTCTGAAAGTCTGCAAAAATATTGCACTGCTATTAGACCATAAAAAACGGAATCAGACGGCCAGAGCGGTTAAAAAATGTTTTTTTTCTTCTTTACACAGCTTTACGGGTTACAGATTCATTTGTTTTCCATAAATTTTATTTGCAATTGAATATGTTACATCCTGTGAACACGATTTGTCACAAATTGATAAATGTCCCCGGATGCTGTACATTAGAGAAATGAGATATATCTTGCTGTATTTTGACAGATATGATAGATATTTTTACATTAGGCCATCCATAAAACATTATCAGCTGCAGTCAGACACAGGTGAAAAGAGGACAGACTATATTCAGATGCTGTGACAACAACACATAACTCAATGATTATCCAAAGACAGAGGTCACGGATTCCCTGCAGCTGATGCCTGCTAACACATGCTACAATTTACTCCCATTTAGTAACAAAAACCATTAAAAGCAGTATTAGAGAGCATGCTGAGTGCTAGAGGCAATACTACCAGTGTCAGGTTGTAGCTAAATTGGCACAATACCTGATGACGTGTGCCAGGGCCACAAAACTTATTGTAACATGCCAATAACATTTTTTTTGTATAAATAAAAAAATCAGTTAGATTGTTTTTGGAGGTAAGTGCAATATGTCCCTCTTATTACATTACTATTGCATTATATGATATCTGGGAACCTCATCTATAGCGGTACATGCGAAGGTTTAGGTCATGTGATTACTGACAGAGGGGTTGGATTATTAATTACAAGGAACTGCTGATTAGTTGGTTCAGCCTCATTGTCACGCCCACAAGAATCTTTAACCATTTCCAAAACAATTTACAGCAGGAGAGATTGGCAGCACTTTCAGACAGAGGCTGAATTAGCTATTTGCAAATATGTGCAGAGCTCCAAAATATGGACAAAATTACACAACATGCATTCAAAACAGGCACAGCAAAAGAGGGTGTTAGCTTCAACATTTAAGAAAGGCCTTTGGCCGAAACGTTGGGTTTTTTAACGGTTATGGTACTTTACTAAATCTGTACATTTTGCATAAATCCAGGTAGAGATCCAGTCTTTCTTCTATTTGGACTTTTCCAGCATAGATCCATAGGGTGCACTGTTACCGGATAAAATCCAGAACAGCATCGGCCTCCTTATATTAAAGTATCGGTGTGACACTTTGATTGCCCCGGCTCCACCACATAATTTATGGTAGATATTACGTAAGCGCTTTTGGGCTTGCTGCTGGGGGTACTGTTGCCGGATCCCAGCCGGCACAGTGCCAAACTGTTTGGACCTTAATCCCCTCTGGTACTACGTTGTGCCATATAATACTGTTATTATGTTGGTGCTCATACCGTGCGTGAGGAGCTACAGCACATGACCTTACCCTGATTTAGTTATTTTCTTAAATGCATTTGTGGTACCGGCATCTTTACTGCTGGCAAGGTAAATCACTGTGGGATGTTTTTTTCCTCCCCACAAAAGTCAGTTGATTTCCAATAGTGCCCAGGGGCAAAAGGATGGTTGATGGTACTAACCTTCATACTATACCCAGTATATGTAGCCAGATGACCACTCTCAGATTAGCCCCTCCCCTCCATATAAGCATCGAGATGTCCCCCCACTATAGGTACCAGTTTTCCCCCATCCTATGCAGAGTGTGCAGTGGAAGGGATGAACTATCTCACCTCTCCAGGATCCCTGAGGATGCAAGTGACCCATCTTTCTCATCACAGGCATTCTGACTCCATGGTGCAGTACCACCTATCAGGTAATGACAGGCGGCACTACACCATAGCAAAGGAGCACCTGGGAGGAGAAAGATGTGTTGCATGCATCCTCGTAGATCCTGAAGAGGTGAGTTACTTCACCCTCCACTGCACATGCCGCTTGCGACCAATCCCTCCCCCACCTCCTCAAACTCACTTCGGGCAGCACGACGGCGAACGAATGTTGCGCATGCCCACAGAGAGGGCTCTGAGTGCCCCCTGAGTCACATGTGCCATAGGTTCACCACCGCTGCCCTAGGCTATGCATCACTGGGTGAAAACGCTGTTAAAACAGCGCAGGAGATTTGTGCGCAACTGGCGCCACCGTAGGCCATAATAGGAATTACAGCTATAGCAGTGGTCAGTGAGTAACTTGGGCGCCATCATAAGACGGAGCCCAAATTTAATTTTAAAACACTGTAATTCGTCCACCACCAATAGCTGGAAGCCGAATTACATCATTCCCTACTATCCACTATGACCTGGAGGGGGAATAGTAATTACGCAGCCGGGACTTGTGCAGGAGCAGGGTAAGCCATATATCGGCTTTATCCTGCACCCAAATCTCCCGGCGGCTTATTCATAGGTACGCTCACTGGGAGGGCAGGATTACATACCAGTATACAGCAATATATGCCTATAATAAGCATTTCTCATGCTGAAAATAGGATAATTAGGTATCCTGAATCATTTTTTATGTTTGTGCCTTGCCTTGTTACAGGTCCTCTCTAAGTCTCCGTGTTTTAGGTCTACTGGCTGTTTACATTATGCTGACCGTTTGTTAGAAAAGAAACGTCAAGCGGTTTTAAAATATGCAAGTGATCTTTAAATACTTGACGGATCTGCATTTTTGGATGTGCAGCGTTCCTTGGCCTGATCCTTGTTATTAATCATACCATAATGCCAATCTATATAAAGCAGCGGAGCCCACACTCGCCTGGCTCTCCCACCGATTCTGTGTAATCTGCTTGGTATATTACACTATAAGGGGGCCAGCTGGCTGCTGCTGCTTTCCAGGAAGCAGTCATGTGATCTCCTCCATGTGTAACTCGCAGAGAGATGAGATCAGCCCTGCCTAGTATTGTAACACGACAGCTCCACAGGCCTTTCTCCCTCTCATTCACAAGTGATGGTGCCCTGCAGTCCAGCAGCACAATACCGCATGTAACCCGACTCACACAGGCTTCCTGGCTGAGCTGCCCATTCTTTCCTTTTGGTATTTGTCTTCTGCATCTATGAGCTGTGTTAGTTCAGTTCCTGTTGATTTTGGATACTCTTCTATTTCTTGCTTGTAGGACAACCGAGGTGACATGATGAGATGGATGTGTATGTACAGTACCAAGCACATAAATAACTATGCTGGGTTCCTTTTTTTTTCTTTCTCTGCCTGAAAGAGTTAAACGTCAGGTATGCAAGTGACAGTTTCTGCCTGGGTCGGGACTAGCGTAACCCTCAGGGCCTGAGCCCACTAACGTAGTTGTGCGCAGTTGTCTCCGCATTTTAGCAACACCTCAATGTTACAAATGCTGAAAAGTGGACACAACAGCACACAACTGCACACAACTGCGTTAGTGGGCTCAGGCCCTCACTGATCAGGAATTACAGCCATAAAACACTTTCCAGGCAGAAAGTGGCTTCTCAGAGCAGGAAAGAGATAAAAAGAGTCAATAGTCCATAGATTTTAGATCTGGCATACTTCAATGCATGTGTCATTGAGCAGAGACAATGAAACAGTAAAAACTTAAAAGTAGATTTAAATATAAAATAAAACTGTTGGATATCTAAAAATGTCATTTTTAGGAGGAGGAGAGATAAAATTGTTTATCTAAACAGTTTATTTTCACCTCAGATGCCCTTTAAAGGAAACCCGAGACGAAAGGGAAAACAAATATACTGTACATACCTGTGGCTCTCCTTAAAGGGAACCTAAACTGAGAAGGATATGGATGTTTCCTTTTAAACAATACCAGTTGCCTGGCAGTCCTGCTGATCTCTTTGGTTGCAGTAGTGGCTGAATCACACACCTGAAACAAGCATGCAGCAAATCCAGTCTGACTTCAGTCAGAGCACCTGATCTGCATACTTGTTGAGGGGCTGTGGCTAGAAGTATTAGAGACACAGGATCAGCAGGAGAGTCAGGTAACTGGTATTATTTTAAAGGGAAAAATCCATATCCTTCTCAGTTTAGGTTCCCTTTAAGGGCTGGAACCCACTAGGGCGTTTTTGGCAGCGTTTTGGGATCGCCGACGATCCCTGGCGATTCCCAAACAACGCTTTGCCAATGTAAGTGAGTGAGGGGAACCCAGTAGTGCGATTTCGATTAGGGGTAATCACGATTGCAGGACATGTAGCATTTAGAGCATGTTAGCGTTCAATGCAAAGTATATAAGCGCTGCATAAATCACTTATCAAAGCATTATGCAGCGCTTTGGGGGGGGGGGGGGGAGCGAGCGATTGCACTTTAAATAAAACTTTATATACTTACTCAGTGTCTTGATTTCCTTCTTCCGTCCATAGTTCCGCCCCATAAAGAAAGAGTTCACTGGCGCTTCTCTGATTGGTCCTAGAGAAGCACCTATGACTTCTTCCTTTAGAGGGCGGGGGTATGGACGGAAGAAGGATGCCGGGTAAGTATAATAAAGTTATATTTAAAAAAAAGCCGCAAATCGCTTCCAATTGTTGAGAAAACGCAATCGCCTCAGGAATCGCTGCACACAGCGCCGCAGTGATTCTTAGTGGGTTCCAGGCCTCAGGCGGATCGCTCTCCCTGGCTTTTCTCCCTGCCGCATGACTCCAGCCAGTCAGAGTGTATTGCGCATGCCCCATTGCGTCCCGTCGCCTAGCGTAGGATCGAGGCGGCATGGGAAGACGGCGAGGGAGCGATCAGCCTGAAGTGGGCTGGAGAAAGCCCTAGGTATGTGTGTATATATATATATATATATATATATATATATATATATATATATATATATATTTATTTTTTTATTTTAGGTGTGAAAAATGAATCAGAATAGCTTATATTCCTTGGAGGGAGCTTTTATCCAACACATCATAATGCTAGGTACACACGATACGTTTTTGCACTCGATAGATAATTTCCGACATGTCCGATATTACTTTTGATCGTTTTACTGCTCGATTGCTCATAGAAGTGAATGGAAATTGATAAGAAAAAGATGAGAGAATTGAGCAGGAAATCGAGCGGAAAAACGAATCGATCAAATGGACAATCGGCCGAAAAAAATGCATCGTGTGCACCTAGCATTACATTCCCCTTTATGTGGGTTGTAAACTGCTGAACCACAATAAAGAGAAACAAGACAGATAACGGAAGTGTCTAAAAATAAACACATAGAACAAAAGAGCTTTATTTACCTGGAACAGCTCTTCATGCAGGTAGGATTGTGGTTTACAAAGCAAAACAATGTGTGCCGGTTACACAGCCTCACACAGGGACATTAGCTTCTCCAGCTCCTGTGACAGTAAAGAGGGCAGTGACAAGGCAAGGGGACACCAGAACCATAGAGACTGTGTGTGAATGTATTGTGGTAGTCAGGGGCTATAGAAGGAAGGATTATGTGCGGAGGCAACAGATATGCAAAAAAGAGCACAGGGAAAATCTGGGTGTCAGAAATAGCCGTTAGTAAGCTATCTGTAAAATTAACGATATTCTACTATTGTACAGTGGTGATTACGATAGTAAGATATCAGTAAATCTTGCTGATATTTTACTATCGCTAAATCTAACTCTATTCTCACACAAAGACCTCCGTCTACCGATGCCTAACCCTAACCAGCCCCCCCCCCCCCCCCCCCCCCGGGTCGATCCTTACCATAACCAACCCTCTACCAATGCCTAACCTTAACCACCTCTCCTTCCCCCCATGCAGCCACAAATCAGCCTCTGGCACCCAAACTGCCCCCTTATAGCTATTATATGTAAGGGTACTTATGGAGGCACCCAGACTTCCATAACGCCTCTAGTGTCTAAATTTCCTGCGTCCGCAGATGTATCCATGAAGGAAAATGGTGTTTTATATGCATGTCCACTGTTAGCAGTCCACTTAAGCTGGAAGGTTTATTATAAATGGTGTCATTTTTTGTGAACATGTTGAATATAGTAAAATGAGATAGAAACTCACTGCCAAAAGTATATGGACAGAGGAACCACACCCGTATGTGCTTTGAGAACATTCAAAGGCCAGTTTATTAATCTAGTTTCTGACCATATTTATAAAAGTGATGATCAAACCAGTAGGGCCAACTGTCACTGTCTTGCCGTGGCAGTTCTGTTTTGACCCCTCCCTCACGGTGTCACGGGGCGGGGAGCCATCCTCACGGCGAGGAGAGACTAGAGCGGGGAGAAAAGATCGAGGCGCCAGCCGGCAATATAAGATGCAGAATGCCAGTAATCACAATGTATATTCATTCCTACCTCCCTCCCACCCTCCCTCTGAATGTGCCCCTGTGTCTCCTGTTTGCAGAGTATAAAGTGCGCAGTGGAGCGACGTTCATCTTACCGTTCATCCTCGCCGGACCGGCATCAGCTTCATTCTGCTTCCTGTGACGTCACAGGAAGCAGGAATCCGCTGCGCACTTTATACTCTGCAAACAGGGGACACAGGGACACATTCAGAGGGAGGGAGGTAGGAATGAATATACATTGTGATCACCGGCATTCTGCATCTTATATTGCTGGTTGGTGCCTCGTAAATTTTTTAACGAGGCCTTAATGTCCCGGTTTCCCTTTCCTAAATGTTGGGAGGTATGATCAAACTTATCCGGTAAAACTGCGCCGCACTTGTGGCTGCTTAAGCCTGATGCACCATAATGCCGCCCTAACACGGGACGCAAATAGCGTGTCCCTGCCAGCTTAGAACTCTGCTGTCCAAAGGCAGCTAAGCTCCATACCTCGGTTTGGAGCCATTTTAATTGCCTCCTGATCACTGTGAGCCAATCACAGTGATTTGGAAGTGTAAATGAAAAAAAAAGCCTCTGGTCCCTCAGGGGACTTCAGTAAGAAATCCTTGGGCAAGACTCCCTAACACTGCAGGGTGGCCCCTTGAGCGAGCCGCCCTTAGTGGCTGGAGCTCTTGAGCACTTTGAGTCCAACAGAAGAAAAGCACTATACAAATGTTAGCATATGTTAGCAAAATGACCATCCGCCATTAACCTGTTCATCGTTTTATAAATTGCCAAATGGTGTTTACTGCTCTCACAGCAATGGAGGGCACTGGTGGTTTTTTAGACACTTTAGGCTTGATTCATCAATGAATGAATCAATTCATTCATGCTAAAGCAGTGCAGCTTAACGAGCAGTAGTGGGCCCTATGCAAGCCTTACATAGCAGTGCCGGCTGCCATGTAAGGAGTGTGCCTTCCTTAGTTATGCGCATTACTTCCTTAGCAACGCACGTAACATTAACTGCAGGTGGTCCTACCTCTGTGAAGTATCGCTACGGCGATACTTCACTCGTGGCCGCTACTATGTTAATTTACATTGCAATAATTCATCGATTTTAGCTCTGGCATACTTCAATGAAGGTGTCATTGAACAGAGACAATGAAACAGTAAAAATTTAAAATCTAGATTTAAATATAAAATAAAACTGGGATATCTGAAAAAAGTCATTTTTAGGAGAAGGAGGATAGATACAATTGTTTTTTTCATCAGTTTATTTTCACCCCAGATGTCCTTTAAGCGAGCACCCATCGTTTGCTGTCGCAGCACCGTTTGCCTGAACCAGCCCTACAATAGATACATTCCTTTCCTTTCGGTTCTCTAATCTTTTTCCACTTTTATTATGCTGTACACACACACCGCCTTTGTGACAGGAATTTTCTCAGCTTGCAATTAATGTCTTTATTATCTCCTTGAATAAATAGTGAGGTTTTTTCATTTTGTGCCAACAGTGAATGCAGCTTACCACACAACTGATGTTCAGGTATTACCATCCAAATCCACATAAAGCCTACATCAGCCTCTCCTGGTCTGTCTCCACACACATATTTCCTGTGAGGAGATGGCTGATGCACAGGGAGATAGAGATAATATATCGTCATGGATAACTTCTTGCTTCCTAAAACTTAAAGGGGCACTATGGCGAAAATTGTAACATTTGAAATATGTGCAAACATAAACAAATAAGAAGTATGTTTCTTCCAGAGTAAAATGAGCCATAAATAACTTTTCTCCTATGTTGCTGTCACTTACAGTAGGTAGTAGAAATCTGACAGAAGCGACAGGTTTTGGATTAGTCCATCTTTTCATGGGGGCATTCTCAGAGATTTATTTATTTTCAAAAGCACTTAGTGAATTGCAGTTGCTCTGCCCAACTGCCAAAAAACTGTGTAGCGAGCAGGAAAGCTGGCCAGCATCATTGTTTAAATCCTTTTTAGGGATTATCGTTATAAAAAATAAAAGCTTTGCTGAGAACCTCCTGCGAAGAGATGGACTAGTCCAAAACCTGTCGCTTCTGTCAGATTTCTTCTACCCACTGTAAGTGACAGCAACATAGGAGAAAAGTAATTTATGGCTCATTTTACTCTGGAAAAAAAACGTACTTCTTATTTGTCTGTTTGCACATATTTGAAATGTTACAATTTTTCCCCATAGTGCCCCTTAAATGGGTTTGATTCCCTAAAAGAAAATAGTGTGAGTAACCTCCTGTTTCTCGCATTATTTCCACAGCGTGCCTGGCCGCGTAACAAGCGTAATCAGAAGAGAGCACGCAATGCTGTGGTTAGTGCAGCATAGCGAGCGCTAGTAACTTACGCCGCTTCCCTGCAAATAAGGAGCGCGCCTCTCCTCCTCTCCTCCTGAGCCCCTTCGGGTCCAAGCACTTCAAAGGACCTGATCCCTGCACTCTGATTGGCCCAATAGGCTGCCTGCCAAGTTATAGGTGTGTTGATTGTTCTATCAGGCAAAGAAGCGGACAGAAAAAGTAGAAAAATGATTTGTTGCGTTTTTCTCATATTAGGGTTGATTTACTAAAGAAAATAGCGCGAGTAACCTCCTCACGGTATTTCAACAGCGTGCCTCAAATGTAATGGGCTGCAGTAGCAGTGAAGTCACAGTCTCTGTCAGCAGTAGCAGTGAAGTCGCAGTCTCTGTCAGCAGTAGCAGTGAAGTCACAGTCTCTGTCAGCAGTAGCAGTGAAGTCACAGTCTCTGTCAGTAGTAGCAGTATAGGCACAGTCTCTGTCAGTAGTAGCAGTGAAGGCACAGTCTCTGTCAGTAGTAGCAGTGAAGGCACAGTCTCTGTCAGCAGTAGCAGTGAAGGCACAGTCTCTGTCCGCAGTAGCAGTGAAGTCGCAGTCTCTGTCAGCAGTAGCAGTGAAGGCACTGTCTCTGTCAGCAGTAGCAGTGAAGTCACATTCTCTGTCAGCAGTAGCAGTGAAGTCAGGCACAGTCCCTGTCAGCAGTAGCAGTGAAGTCGCAGTCTCTGTCAGCAGTAGCAGTGAAGTCGCAGTCTCTGTCTGCAGTAGCAGTGAAGTCACAGTCTCTGTCTGCAGTAGCAGTGAAGTCGCAGTCTCTGTCAGCAGTAGCAGTGAAGGCACAGTCTCTGTCAGCAGTAGCAGTGAAGTCACATTCTCTGTCAGCAGTAGCAGTGAAGTCAGGCACAGTCCCTGTCAGCAGTAGCAGTGAAGTCGCAGTCTCTGTCTGCAGTAGCAGTGAAGTCGCAGTCTCTGTCTGCAGTAGCAGTGAAGTCACAGTCTCTGTCTGCAGTAGCAGTGAAGTCACAGTCTCTGTCAGCAGTAGCAGTGAAGTCACAATCTCTGTCAGCAGTAGCAGTGAAGTCGCAGTCTCTGTCAGCAGTAGCAGTGAAGTCGCAGTCTCTGTCAGCAGTAGCAGTGAAGTCGCAGTCTCTGTCAGCAGTAGCAGTGAAGGCACAGTCTCTGTCAGCAGTAGCAGTGAAGTCTCATTCTCTGTCAGCAGTAGCAGTGAAGTCAGGCACAGTCCCTGTCAGCAGTAGCAGTGAAGTCGCAGTCTCTGTCAGCAGTAGCAGTGAAGTCACATTCTCTGTCAGCAGGGAAGTCACAGTCTCTGTCAGTAGTAGCAGTGAAGGCACAGTCTGTCAGCAGTAGCAGTGAAGGCACAGTCTCTGTCTGCAGTAGCAGTGAAGTCTCATTCTCTGTCAGCAGTAGCAGTGAAGTCAGGCACAGTCCCTGTCAGCAGTAGCAGTGAAGTCGCAGTCTCTGTCAGCAGTAGCAGTGAAGTCACATTCTCTGTCAGCAGGGAAGTCACAGTCTCTGTCAGTAGTAGCAGTGAAGGCACAGTCTGTCAGCAGTAGCAGTGAAGGCACAGTCTCTGTCTGCAGTAGCAGTGAAGTCGCAGTCTCTGTCTGCAGTAGCAGTGAAGTCACAGTCTCTGTCTGCAGTAGCAGTGAAGTCGCAGTCTCTGTCAGTAGTAGCAGTGAAGTCGCAGTCTCTGTCAGCAGTAGCAGTGAAGTCACAGTCTCTGTCAGCAGTAGTAGTGAAGTCACAGTCTCTGTCAGCAGTAGCAGTGAAGTCACAGTCTCTGTCAGTAGTAGAAGTGAAAGCACAGTCTCTGTCGGCAGTAGCAGTGAAGGCATAGTCTCTGTCAGTAGTAGCAGTGAAGGCACAGTCTCTATCGGCAGTAGCAGTGAAGGCACAGTCTCTTTCGGCAGTAGCAGTGAAGTCACAGTCCCTGTCAGCAGTAGCAGTGAAGTCACAGTCCCTGTCAGCAGTAGCAGTGAAGTCACAGTCTCTGTCAGCAGTAGCAGTGAAGTCACAGTCCCTGTCAGCAGTAGCAGTGAAGTCACAGTCTCTGTCAGCAGTAGCAGTGAAGTCACAGTCTCTGTCAGCATTAGCAGTGAAGTCACAGTCTCTTTCAGCAGCAGCAGTAAAGTCGCAGTCTCTGTCAGCAGTAGCAGTGAAGTCACAGTCTCTGTCAGCAGTAGCAGTGAAGTCACAGTCTCTGTCAGTAGTAGAAGTGAAAGCACAGTCTCTGTCAGCAGTAGCAGTGAAGTCACAGTCTCTGTCAGCAGTAGCAGTGAAGTCACAGTCTCTGTCAGTAGCAGAAGTGAAAGCACAGTCTCTGTCAGCAGTAGCAGTGAAGTCACAGTCTCTGTCAGCAGTAGCAGTGAAGTCACAGTCTCTGTCAGTAGTAGAAGTGAAAGCACAGTCTCTGTCAGCAGTAGCAGTGAAGGCACAGTCTCTGTCAAACAGTGATGTGCAAGTTTTTACAGATCTGCAGTAACAGTGATATCACAGTCTCTGTCAGCAGTAGCAGTGAAGTCACAGTCTCTGTCAGTAGTAGAAGTGAAAGCACAGTCTCTGTCGGCAGTAGCAGTGAAGTCACAGTCTCTGTCAGCAGTAGCAGTGAAGTCACAGTCTCTGTCAGTAGCAGAAGTGAAAGCACAGTCTCTGTCAGCAGTAGCAGTGAAGTCACAGTCTCTGTCAGCAGTAGCAGTGAAGTCACAGTCTCTGTCAGTAGTAGAAGTGAAAGCACAGTCTCTGTCAGCAGTAGCAGTGAAGGCACAGTCTCTGTCAGCAGTAGCAGTGAAGTCACAGTCTCTGTCAGTAGTAGAAGTGAAAGCACAGTCTCTGTCAGCAGTAGCAGTGAAGTCACAGTCTCTGTCAAGCAGTGATGTGCAAGTTTTTACAGATCTGCAGTAACAGTGATATCACAGCCTCTGTCAGCAGTTAGGCGATTCCAAAAGCACTAGGTCAATAAAAGTCAAGAGGATCTAACTGTAGTGATGGTGATTTCCCAAAATCGCAATTGCGATACCTGCAGCATTTTTGGAGCGTTTACATTAAACAAAGTATAGGATACCTGCAAAATTGCTTTTCAGTCGCTGTACCAAGGGATTTTGCAGCACTTTTACTACCATGACCTGTGTCTGTGTGAGCTTCCTACATGTACTCTGGTTTCCTCCCACGTCCCAAAAATATACAGATAAGTTAATTGGCTTCCCCCTAAATTGGCCTGACTACAATAGACAGAGGGACAGTCAGTAACATGACTATGTACTCTGTACAGTACTGTGGAAGATGTCAGTGCTATATAAATACATACTATTAATATGGTAGGACATTAGACTATGACTATGGTAGGATTAGATTGTGAGCACCTCTGAGGACAGTCAGCGACATGACTATGTACTCTGTAAAGTGCTGCAGAAGATGTCAGTGCTATATAAATACATAATAATAATATGGTAGGACATTAGACTATATGACTATGGTAGAGATTAGATTGTGAGCTCCTCTGAGGACAGTCAGCGACATGACTATGTACTCTGTAAAGTGCTGCAGAAGATGTCAGTGCTATATAAATACATAATAATAATAATATGGTAGGACATTAGACTATATGACTATGGTAGAGATTAGATTGTGAGCTCCTCTGAGGACAGTCAGCGACATGACTATGTACTCTGTAAAGTGCTGCAGAAGATGTCAGTGCTATATAAATACATAATATTAATATGGTAGGACATTAGACTATGACTATGGTAGAGATTAGATTGTGAGCTCCTCTGAGGACAGTCAGCGACACGACTATGTACTCTGTAAAGTGCTGCAGAAGATGTCAGAGCTATATAAATACATAATAATAATATGGTAGGACATTAGACTATATGACTATGGTAGGGATTAGATTGTGAGCTCCTCTGAGGACAGTCAGTGACATGACTATGTGCTCTGTAAAGTGTTGCGGAAGATGTCAGTGCTCTAAAAATATTTATTATTATGTATTTTTATAGCACCGACATTTTCAGCGGCTCTCTACAGAGTACCGGTATATCATCTTGTCACTTAACAGTCCCTCAGAGGGGCTCACAATCTAATCCCCCCCCCCCCTCTGTCAGTAGTAACAGCGCAGCAACAGCAGTGTTGTCACAGGCTATATCCATCAGCAGTAACAGTGATGTCACAGGCATGAGGTCACCAGCGATATCTATCTGTAGGTGGGGAGATTATGTTTGGGAGCAGCAGAGGTCACACGAGGACACAGGAAGCATCCAGCTAAACATCGCTCATATATGGCTGCCCGTTTTATACATACAAACATTTGAAAAGTTATAAAACTACAACAGTGATTCCAGAAGCAACACAGTCTTCTCAGAGCTCTTACCCACAATTCTCCTCTCCAGGACCAGGTCTCTCCTATCACACACTGCATCCACCCAGCTGTGCCTGACACACTTCACAGTCCATCCCTCATAATAAATAATAGAAAGTCCCAGAATAGATTGGCATGCGGATGAAGTTGTGCAATATTACGTCAGTACGCCAAGCCTGCTGTTTGTTTTAATGATTTAATGATTTCAATATATTAATGAGAAATAAAAGAATACTTACATCAGTTGTTGGTGCAGAGGCTTGCTGCAGCCTTGTAGAGCACTCCATCCGGCACAGGGTCCCTCTTCGTCCTCTGGCCACGCTCCCGACAAGGGACGAGAGCCTTTGGACTGGGCATGTGTGAGTAAGGTCTGCACATGCCCAGTAGAATGAAACCACTCATGCTCGGCTTCGCCCATGCCCAGTCTGGATAAAGTTGTCCACTGCTGTGCTTGTATCCAGAAGACTTGCTTTTGTCCAATAGGTATAGAACAGGGGTGCCCAATTGTTTGCAATCTACTGTTCGATCACAAACGACTGCTTGGTAGATCTTGGTTGCGCATGTCACCGAGCGAGAATGCTAAAGTGGCACTGGACGCCGAGCGACGAAAACCACTGGAAACTGCCGTAGTTGGGTGAGCGAGTGAACATGCATCACTCACCTACGCTATACTCACCTATGAGTGCTACCGGGATCCCCCTTAAGCTATCTCGCACATTCTCATCTCTATGTGATGTCATAGAGATGAGTCTGTGGACGGCAGACCTGAAGAGGAATCCGGGGGGCTGCAAATACTGGGGGCACATGTTGCTGTCTATGCTGGGGAGGGGGGGCTGTCTATACTGGGGGCACATGTGGCTGGCTATGCTGGGGCGGGAGGTTGACAATACTGGGGGCACATTCAGCTGTCTATGCTGGGGAGGGAGGGCTGCAAATACTGTGGCTGTCTATACTGGGGCACATGTGGCTGTCTATGCTGGGGAGGGGGGCACAGGAGCACATCAGGCTGTCTACACTGGGGCACATGTGGTTGTCTATGCTGGGGGGGGAGCACAGGAGCACATCTGGCTGTCTACACTGGGGCACATGTGGCTGTCTATGCTGGGGAGGGGGGCACAGGAGCACATCTGGCTGTCTACACTGGGGCGCATGTGGCTGTCTATCCTGGGGAGGGGGGAACAGGAGCACATTTGGCTGTCTACACTGGGGGCACATGTGGCTGTCTATGCTGGCGGGGGGGGGGGGGGGCTGTCTATACTTGGGGCACATGTGGCTGTCTATCCTGGGGAGGGGGGAACAGGAGCACATTTGGCTGTCTACACTGGGGGCACATGTGGCTGTCTATGCTGGCGGGGGGGGGGCTGTCTATACTTGGGGCACATGTGGCTGTCTATCCTGGGGAGGGGAGAACAGGAGCACATCTGGCTGTCTACACTGGGAAGAAGGGGGGCTACCTCTATGAATTCTGTGGTGGGTATTTTTTGGGGAGGGTGGTAGATCACTCCGCCCCGGTAATTTTGAAAGTAGCTTGTGAGCGGAGAAAGTGTGGGCACCCCGGTATAGAAGGTCCCTATGCTGGATGGGTGGCCTGTAGGGGGATTTGGGAAGCCTTTTGAACATCCATGCAAGCCCTCTCATTCATAATACAGCTTGCTTGGGTATCAGCCGCCCCTATTTCATGTCAGGCTGCAGCCGCCCAAGACCCGGGCCTTTGTGGTATTTCCAGAAATCCCGCCCTGCGTTTGCATCTCACTGACTGTCTCTAGACCATATCCAGCATCATTCTATAGTTATTTGAGTTTTCTCTTATTAAAGGGAACTAGAGACGAAGCACCCTTGTGTATTTTACCATGTATATCAGTAAGAACATTAGAGAAAACACTTACCATGCTCTCTGTTTCGTCCTCACTGCTAAAAGTGTCTGTTAACAGCAGTCACAAGAATCCCAGACTGAGCAATTAAATCTGGCTTTGCTGGGAATGATTATTGCTGAGTCATTATAGCAAAGCCACAAGGGGGCAGGCTTGGGCTTGAAATAACACCACAGAAGACAGACTTAGCTATAATCTTTCTGTAGCAAAGCTAGACGGAGCAGCCTGACTTCTCAGTCGGGGATTCTTATCAGACGTGATAACAGTCAGATTACACAGAGAACAATGAAACAAAGGGCAGATTAGGTGTTTACTGTCATGTTCCCACTGATTTATAAGGTAAAATACAAGAGGGTGCTTCATCTCTGGTTCTCTTTAAAGAGCACTCTCACTGGCTATAGAGATCCTATCCTGAATGCAGAACAGGGCCTGCAGATATCTTGTCATATGAGGCCACTTGTACACAGTGGTGAATTGTATTAGGAAAGCCTAGAGGGACATTTGTCATTGCACATGATTGCTGTGTGCTGTAGATAAAGCATGCCTAGATTACACTCCAAGGAAAAATATCTCCTGTTTAGCACTTGAGATTTGATATATTGACTTAAAGAGGCACTGTAGTGACATAGTACAGTCGAGTACATTATTCAGGATACCCACTTTTAACTTCCTATATCTATATATTGCTGTATCTCGGTATGTAGCTCCGCCCACCCAGTGTGGTTTAGCCTGGGCTGATTATATATGCAGAATTCTCTAAACCCCCCCACCTTCAGGCGGGTTCCACACTGCAAGCTGGCGGTACGGCAGCCGTGCCGCACTGCACCGCCAAAAACAAGCCTTCGGGAATGTAGCGTTACTACGCGGTATTCCCCATGCGGCTTTGCGCCAAGCAGGAAGTGACGCCCGCTTGCCGTCATTTCCTGCTTTTGGGGTATGCGGTATTGTAAAAATACGCTTCCGAACATGTGCGCCGCATCGTCTGTAATTTTTAAAATATTCCTGCGTGGATGAGTAACCCCTCCGGGCCAGCGCCAATCGTCCCAACTCGATGCAGAAGCCGTGCGGTAACGTAGTTCTGGACCTACGACGAAACGTCTCTTCTGTTGCGTCGCACCGA
This sequence comes from Hyperolius riggenbachi, assembly GCF_040937935.1. NCBI lineage: Eukaryota > Metazoa > Chordata > Amphibia > Anura > Hyperoliidae > Hyperolius > Hyperolius riggenbachi. The sequence continues at coordinate 641,703,457 of NC_090646.1, read as the reverse complement.
AATGTGGCAGCATCAAAGTCTCCATAGACTTTCATTGCCCGGTGGTGGGGTGCAGTAAAAATACCGCACCGCTCCGGCAAGCACACTGGGAGATCAGGTATATTTTGTACTGGCTTTAGATCACTCAGTCTTGGTAAACAAAACATTCCGCAGAGTTGCACCTGACAGGACTAAAGATGTTGCACGCCAACTGTGATACATTTCAGAATGCAAATCAGAAAAGGGAAATAATTTACAATGAGCAAATGCTGACTATATAATTTATAGATGAATACTATAAAAAATGTTATTCTCATTTTATTCTCATTCTCATATACTCTACATATACATATATTCTCTTTCTACTCATAAATTAATTGGTTCCATTAAAAATAAGCCTTAAAGAGACACTGAAGCGAAAAAAAATGATATTATGATTTGTATGTGTAGCACAGCTAAGAAATAAAACATTAAGATCAGATACATCAGTGTGATTGTTTCCAGTACAGGAAGAGTTGAGAAACTCCAGTTGTTATCTCTATGCAAACAAGCCATTAAGCTCTCCGACTAAGTTAGTCGTGGAGAGGGCTGTTATCTGACTTTTATTATCTCAACTGTTCCTGGACTATTTACTTTTCCTGTGCTAGAGGAGAGGTCATTACTTCACAGACTGCTCTGAAAGACTCATTTTGAATGCTGAGTGTTGTGTAATCTGCACATATTATAGAATGATGCAATGTTAGAAAAAACAGTATATACCTAAAAATAAAAGTATGAGAATATTTTCTTTGCTGCTAATCTTCTAGTAATTATTCATAGTACACAACCAATTCACTATATCATATTTTTTTTTTCGCTTCAGTGTCTCTTTAAGGGCCTTTTTCCACTGGGCACAATTTAATCCAAAAATCGAATGGCACCTGTTTTGCGGGTCCCTGCAGCACCGAGATTAACTTGTAAATCACAATCGTCCCATACACCTGACGGATCCTGGTGCAATCGCAGCCAAATCGTGGTAGTAAAAATACAATGAAACGCGATTTGCAGCAAGATTTTGAATGCGTGTTTCCTAGTAAAAAAGGGCCCTAAAGCAAACCTGAAATGAATTTTGGGTCTAAACTTAGCATATAATGGAATTACTCTGAATTTTGCATCACAAGTAGCCTCAGAAATACTTCCTTTACCTATATATTGGTATGTAATTCTGCCCTATCATTGATGTTTAGCCTAGGCTATGATATTTTTTTTCAGCCTTCTGCCCCAAAGCATTCTGGTAGACCAGGTGTTGTTTCTGCTTACTTCGGAACACACAACTTACAAACATTCCGCAGTGATTCACCTGCCAGCAGTAGAAATGTCGCCAGCTGTGATAAATTTAGGAATGTAAAATGTAAATCTGGGTGTGGAAAGATTTGACAGTCAGCAAACCCTGACTTATTAATGTATAAATGAATATTGTAAAATATAGGCAATTTGAATTATAAAGTTATATTCAGTAAAGGTTCTCTTTGAGTCATCTGTCACATCAAAGCAGAACTATAGAAAAAAAAAGAAAAAAAAATTCCCCTCTGATCCAACAGAGGAAAACAGTGGGAATGTTAAAAGAGATGTATTTTTCAGACCATTAGATCCACTTCTTCTCTCCTAAAAGTGGAGGGAGGAGTCAGTGCATCTTATGGTCCAAATAATACACTTGGATAAAGTATGGGGTGATATATCCTTCTAAGCTGGGAAGGAAAAGGAATGTAGGTTAAAGAAGACAAGACAAGACAAGACAAATAACATTTATATTGCGCTTTTCTCCTTGCGGACTCAAAGCGCCAGAGCAGAGCAGCAGCCACTAGGGCGCGCTCTATTGGCAGTAGCAGTGTAAGGGAGACTTGCCAAAGGTCTCCTACTGAATTAGTGCTGGCTTACTGAACAGGCAGAGCCGAGATTCGAACCCTGGTCTCCTGTGTCAGAGGCAGAGCCCTTAACCATTACACCATCAGCCAACTGCTGAACATTACTCCCTTCGGCTGGCTCAGTCTCATTCTTCTCTTTCTCTCCTGTTCTCTTTTCGTTTCATTCTTATTTCTTCTTTCCTTCTTACGTCTTAAAGGGACACTTAAGTCAAACAAAAAAAATGAGTTTTACTCACCTAGGGCTTCCAATAGCCCGCTGCAGCTGTCCGGTACCCTCGCCGTCTCCCTCCGATTCTCCTGGCCCCGCCGGCAGCCACTTCCTGTTTCGGTGACAGGAGCCGACAGGCTGGGGAGGCGAGTGATTCTTCGCGTTCCCAGACACATTAGCACCCTCTATGCTGCTATATGGTATATGATATATGCTATAGCAGCATAGATGGCGCTATTGTGGCCAGGAACGCGAAGAATCACTCGCGTCCCCAGCCTGTCAGCTCCTGTCACCGAAACAGGAAGTGGCTGCCGGCTGGGCCAGGAGGATCGGAGGGAGATGGCGAGGGTACCGGACAGCTGCAGGGGGCTATTGGAAGCCCCAGGTGAGTAAAACTCATTTTTTTTTTTACTTCAGTGTCCCTTTAACTCTTTAATTGGTTTAAGAAAACCTGTAACTTTAAAAAGTTCCCCTGGGGGGCACTCACCTCGGATGCTATCGAGGCTTCCCCTGTCCTCCTGTGTCTCACTCTGGCCCTCCAAACAGCAGGGATGTAAATATTTACCTTCCCGGCTGCAGCGCAGGCGCAGTATCGGCTCTCCGCTCGGAGATAAGCGGAAATAGCTGATCGTTGTCGGGCCGCTCTACTGCTCAGGTGCAAGTCTCCTGCGCCTGCGTAGTAGATCGGACCCACTAGAGATGGGCTATTTTCGCCTATCTCCGTGCTGAGAGCTGCAATAGCGCCCCCGCTGGAGCCAGGGAGGGTGAGTATATTAAGCCTTGTCAGGCTTGTCGAGCCAGGATTGCGGGAAGCTTCGGGGGAGCCAGCGTTGGATTGCCTGCAGCTACAGGGGAGGGGGAAGCCTTATTGTGACCCTGAGGCCTCCCCCTCCCGAGGGAAGTACCGCCCAGCAGACTTTTTTTGTTACAGAGTCTCTTTAAGACTTTTGGGTGGACAAAGTTATGGCGGTATGTGACCCTTCCCTTCGGTCCACTACCTAAATGTGCATAGTTTAGTGTTGTTTTACACACATGCTGGACCGCAGAGGAAAGTTATAGATGATTGTGACTATTTTTTAGTGGTTCTTTCTCTGTATTGATCCACCTGAAACATTGTATGATCTAGTTTTCTAATATGCTAAGTACGTATTGTTGATGCTACCTTTATTATCTCAATAAAAATGTAAATACAAGTAATACACTTCCTGCTGGCGCCTGGCGTCCTCCTACAAGTATGGTACATAGCATACATACTGGTACTGCAGCAGTCATCATCTGTCCCCCACTATCCTCCTCTGTCCTGCTCTGTCCGCTTGTATCATCTTCCGCTGCACGCCAGGCCACAGAGCAGCTCCATGGCTGGGAGACAGAAGAGGACACAGGGGTACAGAGGAGGATACTGGGAAACAGAGAAGGACATGGGGTCAGAGGAGAACACAGGAAGTCAGAGGAGGTCACAGGGAGGCAGAGGGGGACACAAAAGGTACAAGGGGAACACAGGCACACACAAGAGGTACGGGGGGGGGGGGGGGCATGAAGAACATAATAATTGGGGGGAGAAGATCCACAAGGCCCCTCTGTATCAGGGATGCACCAGGTTTAGTATATTTTTTCCCTGATTCTTGTTCTCTAAATCTAGGTGCATCTTATGTCCAGGAGTGTCTGATGGTCTAAAAAATACACTACTTACCGACCGTGATGATATGTAAGCTCTGCAGACAGCAGTCCGTGCTACTGTGCATGTGCAAGCCATCTGCACAGGACATAGATCCAATGGGGCTCAGCTTATTTTTGCCAGAGCCAGGGCCAGATTTACCATAAGGCACTGTAGGCACGTGCCTACAGGCGACTGATGATGGAAAGGCGGCTCACTCCCCTCCCCTAGTCCCTCCCTCCCTCCTTCCCCATGCAGAGTCCTGATCAGAGTGTAAATGAGAGGTTACCCATCCTGCTCTCTGCATTCCACTGACATGGTCTCCCTAGAGTCAGGGGCACCTCTAGCTGCTTAATACTGAGGTTCCTCTAGCTACCTAATACTTGGGGGCACCTCTAGATACTTAACATTGAGGGTACCTCTGGCTACCTAATGCTAAGGGGAACCTGTAGCTTCCAATGATGGACAAGGGAAGTAAGGGAGAAGGGACAGCTGGGACAGCCAGCACACTAGGGTGCAGTTTGGTGGGGTTTAAAGGTTCAGGAAGGGTGAAGTCTAGGGTGCCAGGACATCTGTGCCTATAGGCTCCTGTGATTGTAAATCCGGGCCTGGCCAGAGCCCGAGCGGGGGTGCCCTCGGTGGATCGGCATGGCTGAGGAGGACGGGGCAGCCTTTCCAGGATCCACAGGCTTCCCCCTCCCGAGGTAAGTCTTGGAAATAGGCTGTAGCAAACCTTAAGCGTTCACTGTCCGGATTTTTCTGATCTGATCCGGACCGTATACTGTACAAACGGAACGTACGTTCCGCATAGCAATGCAAAGTCTATGCGGACGTTCACACGTGTCCATTCCGTACAGTACGGAGCCGGACCGGATCCGGACTCCGGACTCTTTTCCAACATGCGCTATTTTTTGGGTCCGGATCTCCGGCCCACGCACCTGGACTGGAGCCGGACCTGAGCCTGACAGCACCATCCGGAACACAGAAACCAATGGGAAACGGAAGGCACAGAACACACTGCCTACAAAAACCTGACGTTCTACCCCACTTCCTATGCGTATCCAAGCGGCCATTTCGGATGGGGACACATGGGCCCAGTATATCTGGAGTGGAGCAGCAGTGACAGACGTGCTGGAGCTGTTTGGCAGAATGTCGGAGGTGGAGGTGGAGGTGAGGCCTACAGCGGAGGAAACTGATTCTACAGTTGCACCTTCTGCTGACCCCAACATTTTTTCATTTAAATTTCACTATTTTTTGCCCACGGATCCGGATGGCAGCCTGATGCATGCCTGATACAAACGGACTGGATCCGGATCGGAACTGTACGGTTCTGATCAGGATCAGGTCCTGATCCGATCAGGATCCGGTCCGTTTACTTGCCAAAACGCAAGTGTGAACGGGGCCTAACAGGTTTGCTTTAAAATACCTGAACATCTTTCTTTAAAATTCCAATTTCTTAATGCAAGACTATCTCCGTTACCAGGATTACCAGTAGCCACTGTCAGGCCTCTGCGGATATCGACCTCCCTGCAGTTGGAAGTAAATGTCTAATCAATTAATGGCATCTCAACTTACACAACAAGTTTGCTATAATTGACGACCTCCCCGGAAACATAATTCAGGAGGATGCCTGCAGCAATAAGGGAAAGCTACAGAACTCCGGCATTGTGATCAATGCACAGCAGAGCAGGAATCACGCTTAAATACGGCTCATAGGACAGCTCGTCATCGATTGTTAAACATCGCCCGTGATTTGTGTGCCACATTTGTCTTCTCGTGTCATAAACTTGCTGCGTGTCATGTTAGACGTCTAGCGAAATAGATCACCAATAGGCTGAAGGCAGTTATTATTGCAGTTATTAATGTAATAATGGCTGCATTCTGGTGCCCATCTCCAGGGCAATTTTTAAAGGGAACTTGAAGTGAGAGGGATATGGGGGCTGCCATATTTATTTCCTTTTAAACAATACCAGTTACTTGGCTATCCTGCCTATCTCTTTGACTGCAGTAGAGTCTGAGTTAAAGGGGCACTATGGCGTAAAATCACTTACAGTAGGTAGTAGAAATCTGACAGAAGCGACAGATTTTGGACTAGTCCATCTCTTCAAGGGGGGATTCTCAGGGATTTATTTATTTTCATAAGCACTTAGTGAATGGCAGTTGCTCTGTCCAACTGCCAAAAAACTGTGTAGGGAGCAGGGAAGCTGGCCAGCATCATTGTTTAAATCCTTTTTAGGGAATATCTTTATAAAGAATAAAAGCCTTGCTGAGAATCCCCTATGAAGAGATGGACTAGTCCAAAACCTGTGGCTTCTGTCAGATTTCTACTACCTACTGTAAGTGACAGCAACATAGGCGAAGAGTAATTTATAGCTCATTTTACTCTGGAAAAAATGTACTTCTTATTTGTCTATGTTTGCACATATTTTACATTTTAAAATTTTTCACCATACTGCACCTGAAACAAGCATGCAGCTAATCTTGTCAGACTTCAGTCAGACACATCTAATCTGCATGCTTGTTTAGGGTCTGTGGCTAAAATATATTGGAAATACAGGATTAGCAAGACAGCCAGGCAATGTGCAGTGTTTTAAAGGAAATACATTTGACAGCCTCCCTATTCTTCTTACTTCAGGTGTGCTTTAACCCCCTGGTGGTATGATTATTTCCAGATTTTAATGTTTTTTTTAAGGCTAGTTTCACACCAGGACGTTGCGTTTTAGGGGATGTTATGGTCGCATAACGTGCCCCTAACGCGATGCCTGGTGCTCTTCGTTGTGGACGTCAGAGTGAGCCGCGTTGTGCAGCTCACTCTGGCTTCCGTGATGCCGTGATACGTACTCTTGGACGCATGTGGCATCACGTGGTCCCGCCCGGCCAATCGCCGCACAGAGCAGCCGCTCCAGGAAGTAAACACTGCACGTCACTGAGTGCAGTGAATATTAATTAGCCATGTGCCTGGCCGCTCTCCCCTCCTCCCCAACGTTACTGAGCATGTGCAAGCAGTCTAACGCGGCTCTGCCGCTTACAAAGTACTGCATGCAGTACGTTGACTTATGGCGCAGCGTTACTGTGTAACGCAACGTGGGCACTGTGAACAGCCCATTGATTTTTCATTGCTGTGCGGTGAGGTGCGTTACAGGCTGCTCTAACGTGCGCCTGTAACGTCCCATTGTGAAACCAGCCTTAAGGTTTCCGACCCTAAAGTTTAGGAAAAAATCATGCCACCAGAACGCCAGCAGCAGCCCCTGCTCTGACTCACCTCCCTGGGCTCCAGCGCTGCAATTTTACCTCTGTCCTCCGGGTGGCGCTGTAACTCTTTGGAGAGATCAATGACGGCGATCTCACCAAAGTGTTTCAGAGTCTGTGAGGACAGGAAGGAGCACGGCTACCGACGTCTGGATCCCCCGGGAGGTCAGTAAAAGCTCCCGCTGCACACTACACTCTGCGTAGAGCTCCCGGCGGCTAGCCCAAGCGTAGCTCAGGATTACCGCCAGGGAGGTTAAAGGAATACAGAGGTGACATGATGAGACAGACATGTGTAAGTACAGTGCCTAGCACACAAATAACTAGGCTGTGTTCCTTTTTTCTTTCTCTGCCTGAAAAAGTTAAATATTAGGTATGCAAGTTAAAGTTTCTATTCAGATGGGACCTGGTCAGATTATAGCCTCACTGATAAGGAATTACAACCATAAAACACTTTCCTTGCTGAAAATGGCTTTCAGGAGCAAGAAAGAGATAAAATGGGTCAGTAGATCATAGATTTTAGCTCTGGCACACTTCAATGCATGTGTCATTGAGCAAAGACAATGGGACAGTAAAAACTGTGAAAAACTGTAAAACGTAGATTTGAATATAAAATAAAACCGTGGGATGTCTTTTAAAAAAAGGTCATTTTAGGAGGTGGAGGATAGATACAATTGTTTATCTCATCGGTTAATTTTCACCTCGGTATTCCTTTAGTATCCCTTTAGTTTTCCTGTTCACGGCATACCTATAGGTTGCTCAAGTGTATAATGCAGCATCACTTGTGTCACCTTTATGCCAGCTGACTTTATTGCGCTGTTTTGTGCCACTCCTCTATGTAATCCTGTCCCCCCTCTCCCCACTACACTCCCAGTTTCCTGTTGGGGACGAGTCTCTGTTTAAAAGTTTCCAACAAATGTTTTGCATGTCGCACTTCTGTGTGGGGGAAAAAAAGTTCAGTAAAAATGAGCTCCACATTGTCTCTAAGGTTCGGTTCACAGCGGGCGTTGTAGCATAACGGCCATATAGTAATGCGGAACATCGCATTCAATGCCACGTTCACAGTGTGGCGGGTGCATTGCAGTATAACGGGTTGAATCCATGCATGCAGTGCCTTATTGCGTTAACAGTACAACATGCCATGCGATTTTTCCGTTCTGTTGCGATCCTGCTTTTACAGGAAATGCAACGCCCACTGTGTGGACATAGCCAGTGGCGTAGCAATAGTGGATGCAGAGGTTGCGACCGCATCGGGGGCCCTTGGATTAGAGGGGCCCACTGGGGGTCCTCCCTCAACCCCAGTATTAGCTCTTTAATGCTTCTATGCTGGTAATGATCACTTCTATATATGCTGTGATTAGTGGTTATCATAAATTATACCATTCCCCTCCTCTGCCCACACTCATACTGTAGCAGTCCTTGACAGGTTTTGTTGCGCCATATGAATTGTTGAAGGGTACTATGGCAATACATTTTAAACAATACTAGTTACTTGGCTATCCTTCCTATCTCTTTGACTGCAGTAGAGTCTGAGTTAAAGGGGCACTGTGGCAAAAAAATTGCAAAATTTAAAATATGTGCAAACAGACAAATAAGAAGTGCGTTTTTTCCAGAGTAAAATGAGCCATTAATTACTTGTCTCCTATGTTGCTGTCACTTACAGTAGGTAGTAGAAATCTGACAGAAGCGACAGGTTTTGGACTAGTCCATCTCTTCATAGGGGATTCTCAGCAAGGCTTTTATTCTTTATAAATATATTCCATAAAAAGGATTTACAATGATGCTGGCCAGCCTTCCTGCTCGCTACACAGTTTTTTGGCAGTTGGACAGAGCAACTGCTATTCACTAAGTGCTTTTGAAAATAAATAAATCCCTGAGATTCCCCCATGAAGAGATGGACTAGTCCAAAGTCGGCAACCCGCGGCTCCGGAGCCGCATGCAGCTCTTTTTCACCCTCGCCGCGGCTCCGGTGTCAGTGGCTGCGGCGCGCGTGTGACGTGTGCTGTCGCTGGCCGGCAGCCTATCAGAGAGGCCGCCGGACCAGTGCAGTGCAGGGCTTCGGGCGGCCATTTTCCCGTAGCCCTGCAGTGTAATGCAGGCAGGACGTGACGCAGGAAGAGGATCGTGGGAGTTGCGCACCACAAGGTCAGGACCGGAGGTCGGGACAGGAGGAGATCGTGACCGGAGGTCTTCTGACTAGGTGAGTAAATGGGTTTTTCTTTTCAGATCTGCTGAAGGATTTGTGCATATTGGGGTCAGATCTGCTGAAGGATTGTGCATATGGGGGTCATATCTTCTGAAGGATTGTGCATATGGGGGTCATATCTGCTAACGATTTGTGCATATGGGGGTCATATCTGCTGAAGGATTGTGCATAATGGGGGTCATATCTGCTAACGATTTGGCATATGGGGGTCATATCTGCTAATGATTTGTGCATATGGGGGTCATATCTGCTAACGATTTGTGCATATGGGGGTCATATCTGCTAACGATTTGTGCATATGGGGGTCATATCTGGTAACGATTTGTGCATATGGGGGTCATATCTGCTAACGATTTGTGCATATGGGGGTCATATCTGCTAACGTTTTGTGCATATGGGGGTCATATCTGCTAAAGGATTGTGCATATGGGGGTCATATCTGCTAACGATTTGTGCATATGGGGTCATATCTGCTGAAGGATTGTGCATAATGGGGGTCATATCTGCTAACGATTTGGCATATGGGGGTCATATCTGCTAATGATTTGTGCATATGGGGGTCATATCTGCTAACGATTTGTGCATATGGGGGTCATATCTGCTAACGATTTGTGCATATGGGGGTCATATCTGCTAACGATTTGTGCATATGGGGGTCATATCTGCTAACGTTTTGTGCATATGGGGGTCATATCTGCTAAAGGATTGTGCATATGGGGGTCATATCTGCTAACGATTTGTGCATATGGGGTCATATCTGCTGAAGGATTGTGCATAATGGGGGTCATATCTGCTAACGATTTGGCATATGGGGGTCATATCTGCTAACGATTTGTGCATATGGGGTCATATCTGCTGAAGGATTGTGCATATGGGGGTCATATCTGCTAACGATTTGTGCATATGGGGTCATATCTGCTGAAGGATTGTGCATAATGGGGGTCATATCTGCTAACGATTTGGCATATGGGGGTCATATCTGCTAATGATTTGTGCATATGGGGGTCATATCTGCTAACGATTTGGCATATGGGGGTCATATCTGCTGATGATTTGTGCATATGGGGGTCATATCTGCTAACGATTTCTGCATATGGGGGTCATATCTGCTAAGGATTTGTTTTATAATGGTTTTGCGGCTCCCAGTTTTTTTCTCTTTTCGGAAACGGGTCCAAGTGGCTCTTTATGTCTTAAACGTTGCAGACCCCTGGACTAGTCCAAAACCTGTCACTTCTGTCAGATTTCTACTACCTAGTAAGTGACAGCAACATAGGAGAAAAGTAATTTATGGCTCATTTTACTCTGGAAAAAAAGTACTTCTTATTTGTTTAAGTTTGCACATATTTTCAATTTTAAAACTTTTCACCATAGTGCCCCTTTAAGTACAGAGTGGGGGAGGCAATGTAAAACTTGCACTGGGGCCCAGAGCTCCTTAGCCACGCCACTGAACATAGCCAAAAACTTTTTCTGCGCTATATTCAGTCTGTGAAATGCCACTTTTTAAAGAAACTCAGCCTACTTTCAGAACGTATTGCCCTACTTTCCTTCAATGACTGTTGGCAGGCATCTTTCATTGTAAGGAAATCACCTGTTTCTATAGCTGTGGTAAAAATCGCCTGCTTTGTTCCGTAGCCCCTGCGGTGCGCCGTCCCTCGGATACGGGGAGGGTACTGGTGGACACGTTCCACATGTCACAGTGACCTCTGCAATGAATTGTGCTACAGCGATGCCTTGACATGCATTCATGAGTAACAGCACACACGTTATACTCCAGTCTCCAGCATATCGGCGGCTGTGTAGGAGAAGGGCGTGGCCGGGGCTGAGGATGACAAGCAGCCTGGGGCTAGCCTGCAAGTCTGTTATCATGGTTATAGAATGCATTCTAGTCTGTAGAGGACATTCAGGTCCCAGGGAGGAAATATGCTGAGGTTGCAGAATTTTCAGTCTGTTGTTTGAATCGCACGTGAAATCTAGCATTGCAAATCCTAGCTGCCTGCTATTTGCAATTAAACATTTTTTAAAAAAGTGCAACTTGTTGGATATCCCCTCATACTGGGCAATCGCATACAATTTGCATACAATGCTTTCGGGAAAGGGGGGGTTGAAGCTTTTTTTTTAACAGCATAAATATACTAATTTTTCTTCTATTGAAGGGAGATTATTTAAAAAAAAATGTAAAACAAAAATGCATGCAAAGCGCAAAATTGAACCACAAATGCATACAAAAACGCAGACTCAAATGTACGCACAAACAAGTGCGCTCCCAGCCTCAGGCCAGTACCTGCGTTAATGTGATTCTTGGCAGAAAAACACACCATAAGGCTCTCTACGGCCCACTTCCTGTGGCGGAAATACGTATTGCAAGCAATTTTTCCGTCGCAGATCCGATATGAAATGTCCCATAGACTTTCATTGGTTTAGCGTCACCCTGCATTAAAAATAGTAAAATGCAAAGCAATGAACACGCGCTAGTGTGAAACGGGCCTCATGGCTTGTTTCCACGAAGTGCAAATTTGCATTACAAACATTTGCATGCTTCTTCTCGTTTCCTGTGTAGCCACAGTGATGTCTTGTTGCAATGGAGATTAAAAATCGGATGCAAAAATTTACATTCAAAACGTGCATTAAAACGCATGCATTTTCACAAATTTGCATTAAAAAACACAAGTCCAGAACTAGACTCAAATACAGTAACATGTGAGACAGTGGAAATGGGCCCTTAACTCGTTGCAGGGTGAATGAGCAGATTACCTCAGTGCTGAGACAGAACCGCCCCATCTGGCAGCCAAACAGGAATGGGTCACCACTGACTGAAATCAGAAAGTGAACAGAGAACCATTCTTAGCACCCAAGTCATCTCAATAGAACATTAAAAATGCATGCCAACAATGTGTCTCATTATTAAAAAAAACTTCTATTTTTTGTTTTTGTTTAATTAGCCTACTTCCGCGGCCTGCCCGACGTCAGAAATTTCAGGCAGCTAGGTACTAATGTAATTGTTTTAATGCACACATTAGCAAAGAGTAAACAATACCTTTCAGCAACAGAGGGGGGTGGGCAATTAGGACAACTGCTTCAAAGAGTTTACAGAAGTCACAGATGCTATTTTTACACCTTCCCTCTGGAGAAATCAGGGCAGCTAGAAGGGGAGGGGGGGAACATGGCAGGTCCTATAGCTATTAGATACCAGGAGAACTTCCAGGTGTTAGGGCTCGTTCACACTAGGGGCGTTTTCATCTTTTTTTCAAGTGCAGGCGATTTTGAAAATTGCCCACAAAATGCGTGGTCAATGAATCTCTATGAGAAGGTTCACATCAGCGCGGTTCGTGTGCTGTGCGCTCAGCAAAGCGGTGCCTGTACTATTTTTTGGGGTGTCTTTGCTATAATGGAAGGTATAGGAAGAGCGCTAAACGCATTCGCGTTTTTTAGAATAAATACATTGTATCAATGTATTTATTCTTTTTTTTGGTCAAAGAGTTCATTTCCTGAGTTGCGTCAGGGATTGAATTACAAAACCGCTCTGGAAAAGCGCTTTTACTTGAAACGCAGCGTGCAGTGGAGCGCCAGGAGGGAGGGAAAAAGCGCACAAAAATGCAAAATACTTGTGTTTGCGTTTTCAATTTCAGGTGTGAATGAGGGGGCCGATTTCCACTAGGATATTTTTATTTTGTTTTTCGTATGCGGCTAACAACCATAACATAAGAAACAGAAGCAAATGAAATCTGCTGCATGCAATCCATATATTTTCTGCTTTTTACCGCATGCGAAAATTTGCATTAGGGCTGGTTCAGACGGACGTTTGCAGAGCGTTTACTGCCAGCATTTGGGGCTTGGCGTTAAACGCTCCCATTCAAGTGAATGGGAGCATTTGTACCAAGCTTTTACGCGCGTTTGCACAAACGCGGCGTTCGGGTCCCGATTTTCACTGGCGTTCAAGGAGCCCCTGGAAGCTACATGTTGCTTCCAGGGGCGGTTAACCGCGACAGGTAATGTCCCTCTAGGGGAAGAAAAAACGCGAACGCATCCGAACGCAATGCGAACGCTGCTGAAAGCCTGAACGCATCACAAACGCAACGCCAATGAACGCGACGCCTCCAAACGTCCGTCTGAACCAGCCCTTAAATGGAAACGACTCCATTGACGTTCATTGGTTACATTTTTAATACGAAGTGGAAACAGGCCCAAAAGCTCAGCCTCCCATTTTTGATGCATACGATAGAGGTTTTTTGTGCATCACACATCTGTTGTTTTTTTATTTTGGTTTCGTTCTGTAGACCCAGTTGTTTATCTCATCAGTTTATTGTCACTTCAGTTTCACTGTAACACAAGTTCTATATTGTAGGTAACATGATCTGGTGTAGTAGTGTGACTAGAGTGAGGCAATCAGATGAAGCTATGGCATTATGAGATGGTGTGTGTACCTGCGGGGGGCGGAGCTCTCTCCTCTGACCGCTGACCTTATTCCCCATCAGGTTCTGCCAGTCTCGGGGTTAGCAGAACTCGCTCGGCTGGCTTTCTCACATACTTGTCAATGTACATTCCACACTTCGCTATAATCTCCGGACACACACCCACATTACTCGTCAGTCAGCAGAGGCTATTACTTGAAGGCACTGGATGCCAGTCATAACACCCCCCTGCAGGATCCACACAGCTGACTGCAGTCTGGATCCACACCGGTTCCCTGGATCACTAGTTCCTCAACACACAGCACTGGTGCCACAGGGGGTACATTAGTTGAACTCAGGAGTTGTGTGAACTTGAGAGATCCTGCATAAACAAACATAAGTATTGCTAAGTCACTAAAAGCATTAACCCTTTCCAATTCATTTTGGATTACTTTTATAGCCATTGTTTGTGTGTGTGTGTGTGTGTGTGTGTGTGTGGGGGGGGGGGGGGGTTATGGGTGATACTTAACCACCCTGGCGTTCTGATTAAATCGCCAGGGTGGCTGCGGGAGGGTTTTTTTTAAATAAAAAAAAAACTATTTCATGCAGCCAACTGAAAGCCCACTAGAGGGCGCTCCGGAGGCGATCTTCCGATCGCCTCCGGCGGCAAGAGATAAAACGGAAGGCCGCAATAAGCGGCCCTCCGTGTTTCGCTTCCCTCGTCGCCATGGCGACGAGCGGAGTGACGTCATGGACGTCAGCCGACGTCCTGACGTCAGCCGCCTCCGATCCAGCCCTTAGCGCTGGCCGGAACTGTTTGTTCCGGCTACGCTGGGCTCGGGCGGCTGGGGGGACCCTCTTTCGCCGCTGCACGCGGCGGATCGCCGCGCTGCAGCGGCGATCAGGCAGCACACGCGGCTGGCAAAGTGCCGGCTGCGTGTGCTGCTTTTTATTTGGTTGAAATCGGCCCAGCAGGGCCTGAGCGGCAGCCTCTGGCGGTGTTGGCCGAGCTGAGCTCGTCCAGACCGCTCAGCAGGTTAATTAAATTGTAGGCCTCTTACAAACTCTACATCCTACATTTTGAGGGTATGGAAGGGACCCCTTGAGCTGCCTCTGTGTACATTTGCAGTGCCTGAGTGAGCCTTGCTGGTTCCCGAGATATGGCATACATATCTATCTCAGGAACCAGCAGGGCTCGGAGGTTGCAAATTAACACAGAGACAGCTTGGGAGTCAGGGCAAGCCTTAGGTTTCACTGCACACTGAGCGAAACCGGATTTTGGTGCCCCCCCCCCCCCCATCCTCTTTGCGCGCGTACACATATACTCACGCACACACACACAGGCCCATATATAGCACCAACAATTTGCAATGCTTGTTATAGCTGTAGTGCGTCCCTCCCCAAAAAATGCCCTCAGACTCAGTATAGGTAGGTAGGTAGCCAGGTATAGGTGCCCTCAGTATAGGATCTCATGTGTAGGTGCCCTCAGTGTAGGATCTCATGTGTATGTGCCCTCAGTGTAGGTAGCCAAGCATAGGTAGTATAGTTGCCACAGTAAAGGTAGCTAGTATAGTTGCCCCCAGTGTAAGTAGCATAGTTGTCCCCATATAGGTAGCATAGTTACCCCCAGTCTAGCTAGTATAGTTGCCCCATATAGGTAGCATAGCTTCCCCCAGTGTAGCTAGTATAGTTCCCCCAGTGTAGTAGCATAGTTGCCCCCAGTATAGGTAGCATGCCCCAGTGTAGGTAGTATGCCCCCAGTGTAGGTAGTATGCCCCCAGTGTAGGTAGTATGCCCCAGTGTAGGTAGTATGCCCCCAGTGTAGGTAGTATGCCCCAGTATAGGTAGTATGCCCCAGTATGCCCCAGTGTAGGTAGTATTCCCCCAGTGTAGGTAGTATGCCCCAGTGTAAGTAGTATGCCCCCAGTGTAGGTAGTATGCCCCAGTGTAGGTAGTATGCCCCCAGTATGCCACCAGTGTAGGTAGTATGCCTCCAGTATGCCCCCAGTGTAGGTAGTATGCCCCCAGTGTAGGTAGTATGCCCCAGTGTAGGTAGTATGCCCCAGTGTAGGTAGTATGCCCCCAGTGTAGGCAGTACCCAGTGTAGGTAGTATGCCCCCAGTGTAGGTAGTATGCCCCCAGTGTAGGCAGTATGCCCCCAACGTAGGTAGTATGCCCCCAGTGTAGGTAGTATGCCCCCAGTGTAGGTAGTATGCCCCCAGTGTAGGTAGTATGACCCCAGTTTAGGCAGTATGCCCCCAGTGTAGGTAGTATGCCCCCAGGCAATCCCCCCCTTCTCTGGCAGTGTAGGTAGTATGCCCCCATTATTCCCCCAGTGTAGGCAGTATGCCCCCAGTGTAAGTAGTATGCCCCCAGTATGCCCCCAGTGTAGGTAGTATGCCCCCAGGCAATCCCCCCCTTCTCCGGCAGCAGGCCGAGCAGAGACTGACTCACCTGACTTCCACGCTCCAGCGTCGACGTCACTCTTCTCTCCCTGCCTCCGCTCCATATGTAGTTAGAGCACGGCTACAAGAAAATGGCCGCCAATTGTCCGCATTTGTGGACATCGGCGACCATGTTCTTGTAGTCCTGCTCTAACTACAGACGGAGATGACGCAAGGAGAGACAGCGGGGCGGCAAGGGGCGACAGGGCGCATGCGCCCTTGAGAACTGGCGCCCTGAGCGACCGCTCCGGTCGCTCATATCAAAGGCCGGCCCTGTTGGGGGTTTCCCTCCATAAACTCAAAATTTGAGATGTAAGGTTTGTAAGAGGACTAAAATTTAAAGAATTCAAGGTGAACTGTATCTGAAAATACACTGCGCATGTGCAGGATGCAGTGCAGTAACGTAAGACAGCAAAGACTGTCATTGCACCGGCATCAGTAAGGGGAGGGGCAACACCAGCTTGCCTGCTGCAACTCCACCCCAATGCACGCAGAATTACAACACTTTGTTTCCTGTAGCCTGACTCGGTAACGGCACCCGTAACCGCGAGTCCAAATGCACCCATGTAATACTTGTATTGCAAAAGTAATATTTAAATGGTATGATGGGGTCGGCGGTGATCAAAGTGTCGGACTTAGTTGGATCCAAAGGGAATGATGCCGCGTTGGACTAAATCCACCAGTGGGGGCCCTAGCGGCAGCCATGTTTTCCTGTGTTGGACCATGTCCAAAATTGGGTCTGAAGTGTAAATAATTGACAATGTTGGACATAGTCCGACACAGTATTGGAAACGGTTAATACAGGCCTGGGCACACTTTAAGCGGCAGCAGGCCGCATTCTTTTTTTTTTTTTTTAATCTCTCCCCCCGTGCATCCCCCCCCCCTCCCCGAGACGTTCCGAGTGGGCGATAAGAAGAGGGTTAACTCACCTAATCGCCGCTTCCAGCCTCGGGTCTCCATGGCCACAGCAGCAACACCTGACACACCGTCAGCACGTGATAACTTATTACACATTGGCACGTATTGACTCCTCACAGCGTGTCACGGGACACAGCTATTGCCATGGAGACCGGACGCTGGAAGCGGCGGGTAGGTGAGTTATCCTTCTTTTTATTGCCCATTCACGACTCAGCAGCGAGCCGGATTCACAGAGCACGCGGGTCGTAGTTTTCTCAGCGATGGGTTAATGCATTCAAAAATATTGCTGAGTTTAAAGTTTATAACACTATCATTATAGTTGGACCGCACTATACTAGCAAAACGGAAATGAGACTGGCTCATGCTGCCTCCTGTAACTACCTATTGAACACAGGAATACATTTCCCTTGATCTCTATCTGTGCCTAGCTTGATTCCTTGGTTGCAAAAATGTATATCAGACGTGCGTACCTAGCTTTATAAAACACGTTTTACACTTGTGCCCTACAAGGTGAGATGACGATAATAAAAACTATTTAGATGTGGCAAAGATAAGATCAGGTGAAGAGAAGGTGATGGTGCCCATACATCAAACAATGTATGGGCAGATCAACAAAGAGACAGATCTCGCCCATGAGCGAAAGTACAACCACCAGTGAAAATAAAGATTGTTTGTGTAACAAACCTCAGTTCAGCATAGTATGGATACAGAGGCGCCAAAAGCATAAAAGAATCTAAAAAGTTTAACACATGAGAAGGCAGCGGTGGACTTACCTCCTCCAAGCAGACACAAAAATTGCCAATGTGTTTGTCAAATAGAACAAGTTTATTTACATACTACGGGGGAAAATGCAACGCGTTTTGCAGGTTTGATCCCGCTTCATCGGGCAATAACAACGGAGCAATAGCTTATGTGGTCAGTAGAAGAGCCAGGCACCTCTCAACCACAGCAGTTTAGAATGCCGATAAGTGTGCCTATAGCGATTCAGCATTTGCCTTTAAGGAAGTCTATGGACAAGCTGCGATAGGCGATCGCGGAGGGCTGGCGCTGGCTTGCACCTTTCTGGTAAGGGGCGTTTTCTCTCTGCTCACATTATTTCCTCTATTGGCATTCTGGGCAGTGATTTGTTACACAGACACTGTTTATTTTCACTGGTGGTTGTATTTTCGCTCATGGTGTGCCCTTTCCTCCTTGCTCTGTGGTTTTCTTTATTTTGCTTTACAACAGTTTGTTTTAATGGTGTTTGTTGTCATTGGAGTCACTTTTTTGGTTTTCACTACTGGTCACTATACTACAGCTACTTGTCATATGATGTGGATTTGACAAGTCAGACATTTGCACTTTATTTTGCTACTTTATGCGAGGATTTGAATAAGCCCCTCTATAATTTCCCCCCCTTGTGTCATTCTACCAGTCATACAATTTTAGGTGTTTATTTATGATGCCCTGTCATTTTGTATAATTGTTTATAGTAATGGTATTATGCTGCCCCCTAGTTATTATATTCCTAATTGTAATTATTTTTAGTATGGAATTATTATAATACAGAGAATCATGTTATACTTTACATGATCTGGTGCGATGACCTTTCTGTGCAGGGTTTTTAGTATGTAGTGCCTGTGCATTTTCCGGAGGCATATGCGATTCCGTATTGCGTAGTAAAAAAAAATAATAAAAAAAAAATGCATCCTGCTCTACTTTCCAGCACAACGCTTGCGGTTTTACATTTAAATCATTGGCTACTGTAAAAAAAAAACCTCAAGTTAAAACGCTTTGCGAACCGCACTATTGTGCAGCAAAACACTTGCGGGGAATCGTCTGTGATTCCCACAGATGCATGTGTGGTTCCCTCCCTCAGAGGCAGAGGGTTCACTGGACAGCAAATATCAAGGTGGGTTAGCGCTCTAAAGTTCAGTCGATATTTGATTCTGTTTTGCTATTGCACACTTAGCAGGGCAGCACTTCACCGAGCAGGAGTGTAATTGTTCATCCTTTGTCTATCATTGGTTTTACTGCTTTTTAGGTCTGTGAGCGCTAATACTTTCTTTTACTGTTATTCACTGGACAGCAAGGCAAATATGTCAGCCTCCATATCCCTCTCACTTTCGGTGCTCTTAGGCTGCAAGAGCACACAGTGAGACGTTACAGGCGCACGTTAGTGCAGCCTGTAACGCTCCCCCAACGCACAGCAATGTAACACAAGTGGGCTGTTCACACTGCCCACGTTGCGTTACATTGTAACGCAGCAAAGTGCTGCATGCAGTACGTTATAGGCGGCTAAGCCGCGTTAGACTGTGCGCACATGCTCAGTCATGTTGGGGAGGAGGGGAGACGGGCCAGGCACATGGCTAATTAATATTCACTGCACTCAGTGACGTGCAGTGTTTACTTCCTGGAGCGCCGTTCTGTGCGGCGATTGGCCAGGCAGGACCACGTGATGCCGCATGCGTCCAAGAGTACGCATCACGGACGCCAGAGTGAGCTGCACAACGCAGCTCACTCCGACGTCCACACCAGAGAGCACCAGGCATTGCGTTAGGGGCACGTTATGTGCCCTATAATGTCCCCTAAACGCAACGTCCTGGTGTGTAAGTAGCCTTAAAGGACAACTGAAGTGAGAAGTATATGGAAGCTGCCATATGTATTTCCTTTTAAGCAATACCAGTTGCCTGTCTATGCTGCTAATCCTCTGCCTCTAATACTTTCAGCCATAGACCCTGAACAAGCATGCAGCAGATCAGGTGTTTCTGACATTATTGTCAGATCTGACAAGATTAGCTGCATGCTTGTTTCTGGTATTATTCAGATACTACTGCAGCCAAATAGACCAGCAGCACTGCCAGGCAACTGGTTTTGTTTAAATGGAAACAAATATGGCAACTTCTACTGTATATACCTCTCACTTCAGTTGTCCTTTAAGCAATCTTTGAAAGTAACTTAATATTCTCATTAGCCACAAGTGCAAGAACAAGTGCGTACAAGGTTACAACACCGCACCATATGCTGTCACTGAACAAATAAAGGACAGCGAAATGTTTTTTCTCCAAAATACGCTCATTACTTGAAGATGACTTCATTTTTTAATTCAACAAACTCCGTTCAGAGCCAGAACTTGCAGCGTTTCCTGTGCCAGACCCACTCAGGCGGTTTTCAGGCTATAGATTGATTCCAAGGCTGAATCCTAATTGTGTTTTAGTGTAACCATAGTAAGAGCAGAATATATTTTCCTTTAGCAAGAGTCCAGGTTGCCATGGTTACCTGTTAGCACACGATCCTGCTTCTCACCCACTTTCAGTTTGCTGCGTGGACTGTCATGGACACAATTCCTTCTGCATGAACCCTGCTAATGAGTTATTCTGCGCTACGCACCGGTCATTTCTCACAGCGCAGACCAAGTGCGAGCTTAGGACACCGTTCATCATTAATCAATACGCGTCACTTGCATTATGAAAGCAAAAGCCAGATCTGTTATTGCTAACTGGGCATCTTCCCCTTAAAGCGGACTTTAACTCAGCACTTCCTCTCTGCTTTAAAAGATATACAACAGCATAATAACCTTTAACCTCTTGAGGACCGCAGTGTTAAACCCCCCTAAAGACCACCAGGCAATGTTTTGTGAAACTGGCCACTGCAGTTTTAAGGCCAACCTGCAGGGCTGCACAACACAGCACACAAGTGATCCCCCCCCCCCCCCCCTTTTCTCCCCACAAACACAGCTGGCTCTGTTGGTGGGGTCTGATCTCCTCCCAGATGTTTGTTTATTTTTTTGCAAATATCTATGTTTTGTTTTTTTTAAATAAATGTTACTATTTTTTTTTTTACTACCCCCTCCCTCCGTCCCAGAGCCAACCAATCATAGCGATCGGCTGTCATAGGCTTCAGCCTATGACAGCGGATCGCTGTCTTGCCACCCAGGGGGACAGTTGTGTCACAGGGCTGTCACCCAGTACAGAGCTGCTAAAAATCGCAGCGCTGTACTATGTTTACAGACGGCGGTTTCGTCGTCTAACAGTCTCTGAGCGGGAGACTGAAGGCGGAGCGCGATGTCCTGCAAATTGAAGTCCCTGGACTTTACACCGATCGGCACTAGGCGGTCCTGGGGCTGCCGCCACGGCCACGCCCATCGAGCTGATACAAATTCCTGCAATAAATCTGAAATGTCTACTTCCTGCTTTCATGGAAGCAGACATAGGGTTAACATCCTGTTTACAAATTAGCTGCTCTGCCATGGCGGTCAGCTGACACAGTTGAGGGATCAAATTACAACTTGTGATTAGTCACAGATGAGAGGGAATTAGACAGGCTAAACTCTCTAAATACATACAGGGTGCATTTCTCTATGTTTCCCTTCTGTTCTGTACAAGAATTCAGGTCCACTTTAAACGGTACATGAGGTGAGATGTTTCACAAAGCAATGGTAATATTGCTGCATGCACAGCAATTTTACAGTAACTACTGATGACTGAGTGGCTGCATTGCCTAATTGCCATTACCTGCGTTACCAAAGATACGCGAACGGCAATCTTACCATTGCTTCGTGAATCAGCGCCATGATGACATAAACATGTATGTACAATGCAAAGCATACAAATGACTAGGCTGTGTTCCTTTATTTCTTTTTCTGCCTGAAAGAGTTAAACATTCAGGTATTATTATTATTATTATTAATATTATGGCAAGACAGTCTCTCCCTAGTAAGACCTGGTCTATAGAGTGACCCTCACTAGTAACTAATTACAGCCATAAAACTCTTTCATGAAAATAACAGTTTCTGAATGCAGGAAATAAATAAAAGGCCGTAGTTCAAGAAAACACTAAACTTTCTTTTTCAGCTTTTAAACAGAAAATAAAACTGTAGGATTCTAAAAAAAAGAAAAGTAATTTTTAGGAATTTTAGGTTAGACACAACTGTGTATCACATCAGTTTATTTTTCATTATGGGTTTGCTTTAACCACTTAAGTCTATCTGGATGGATATATCTGTCCAGATAGACTGCCTTGCTGCTGCTGTGCAGGGCGCGCGATTGCACGCGCTCCCGCCACCTTCCATTAGCCCCTAAATCAATGAATGGGAACAACATTCCCATTCATTGATCTAAGTCCCCTATAGACAAACCAACGGCCTCTTATCAGAGGCCGCGGTATTTCTGCACAAAAAAAAAGTTTCCCATCCTCCTAATGCTTCCTGGAAGCGACAGCATCGCTTCCAGGACTTTTTGACTGTGGCCATCTTTGTAGCCAAATAGTAAAACTACACCCACATGCATTTTTTCCTAAATAAACACTTATTACATTTAAAATTAACTGTTTACCTCCCACTCCAAAAATTACCCAAATAACATTTTTAATTAAAAAAAATTACAATTAAAAAAAAATAGTTACCTAAGGGTCTGAACTTTTTGAATATGCATGTCAAGAGAGTAAATTACTATAATTTTTTAAATTATAAGCTTGTAAATAGTGATGGACGCAAATTCAAAAAACGCACCTTTATTTCCAAATAAATTTAATTTAAACAGTGTAATAACTGTGACAATCGGGCAAATAAAATACATGGGTTTTGATTATGGTAGCATGTATTAATTTCAAACTATAATGGCCAAATTGACACGCGAAAACCTTTGTTAGTGCGCGCATGTCAATCTTTACGCACGTAAACCTTCATGCGCGTTACATTGTGTACTAAACGCATAGCACAGTTCCGTGAATCAACCACCTGGAGTCTGGGCCAATAAATTCCCTGACTGGCCCAGACGTGGGCCACTGCGCATGTGCAGTCGCAGCCGTGTGCACCTCCCCAGTTGCACTGGGCGTAGACTGGAGCGTTCTGCACATGCCCAGTTCACAAAGATTGTAACGGCGCTTACGCGGTACACTCCCAGCCAGTTCAGATGCTGCGCGCAGCCAGTATAGCGCATGGTATTCCGCTGCCTCAGGATTGATAAAAAATAAAGGCCAGGCACAAACCACTGAGTACGCCATCCCCATCCCATTATAGTTCATTTTTCTATGTACACTTGTCTTCAGGAAGGTGTATTGTTTAGTAATCTCTTCCCAGGTTATCTGGCCGGACAGTATCTGCAGCACATTGATCTAGTGAGAGTGTATTAGTGTGCGGTTAGATAGGATTGTTTATTACAAAGTCTGGGATTAGTTATTGCGCTGGGAGCTTGGCGAGGGCCTAGTGAACAAAGCCGCACAGGCAGCCCTTCCAATGTGTCATTTATACTGTGACATTGTAATAAAGCAGCTGTCAATAGTTTATCTCTTAAGGCCATGTAATTGTGGCCCTGCCATTCCCCAGGGGATCAGGCCGCTAGTATTGTCCATGTATTTCACCGTGACAGCCAGGCGGACCTGTGTGTCCCCGGCAGTAATGAGCGGATATGTGCGGCGATTTGTCAGGCGGAGGTGCTGGGAATCGGGGAAATCAGCTGAGTGCTGCAGCATTTTGTTTGTTTTCATTATCTAGCGGTGGATTTTAATGTGAGACAGCAAGTCACACAGAATTACACACCATTAAAGAGGACCTGTAACCAAGGGTTGAACTTCATCCCAATCCAGGGCTGTGAAGTTGGAGTTGGAGTCGAGGGGTCGGAGCAATTTTGGGTACCTGGGGTCGGAGTAGGAGTTAGAGTTGGTGGTTTCATAAACTGGAGAGTCGGAGTCAGGAGTCAGAGTCGGATGATTTTTGTACCAAATCCACAGCCCTGGTAAGTATTTGACTAAGGAGTCTGAGTCTGAGCCATTTAGGGTACCTGGAGTTGGAGTCGGTTGTCTCATAAACTGAGGGTCAGAGTTGGAGTCGGATGATTTTTGTACCAACTCCACAGCCCTGTCCCAATCAGTAGCTGATACCCCCTTTCCCATGAGAAATCTTTACCTTTTCTCGAATAGATCATCAGGGGGCTCTGTATGGCTGATATTGTGGTGAAACCCCTCCCACAGTGTGATGTCATGACTATGGTCCTGACAGTTTCCTGTCTGTGAACCTTCTTGCATTGTGGGGAAATTGGCTGTTTCCAACTGTCAAGCAAGCAATATCTCTCTCTGTGCATATGTATATCTATAAACAAAAAAACAACCGTTTAGCCTATCGCATTGTTAGGGGGTGTGGTCAAAGATACTGGTAGTTAATGCTGCCTGTTTTTTTATGTCTGCCAGTAGCAAAGGTGACGACTTGCAGGCTGATTGTGGATCAAACAATATCAACAAATTATTTAGTGAATATCAATCATTTCTTGATCGCTCTTCTATTTTTTAAAGGACAACTGAAGAGAGGGGTATATGGAGGCTGCCATGTTTATTTCCTTTTAAGCAATACCAGTTGCCAGGCCCTCCGACTGACTCTCTGTCTCTAATACTATTAGCCATAGCCCCTGAACAAGCATGCAGCAGATCAAGTTATTGTCAGATCTGACAAGATTAGCTGCATGCTTGTTTCTGGTGTAATTCAGACACTTCTGCAGCCAAACAGACCAGCAGGGCTGCCAGGCAACTGGTATTGTTTAAAAGGAAATAAACATGGCAGCCTCCATATACCTCTCTCTTCAGCTGTCCTTTAAAGAGGCGCTGTAGTGACATATACCTGTAGTTGAATGCAGTAAATTATTCAGGATACCCACTTTTAGGGCTCTTTCACACTAAGACGTTGCGTTTCATGCAACGTTAAGGTCGCATAACGTGCCCCTAACGCAACACATGTTAGTATTGAAGTTGGACGTTATATAGAGCTGCGTTATGCGTCTCTTGATGCATCCGTGATGCGTACTTTGTGACGCATACTATCGAACGGAAACGGCGCATGTGGCAAAAGACTGGAGACCACGTGATCAGAACACTCCGCTGCTCTAACGTGCACCTGTAACGTCCCACTGTGAAAGCAGCCTTAAGTCTATTTTCTTGGCTTCAGCATCAGAAACTCTTCCTGTGGCTATATATTGCTGTATATTGGTATGTAGACCTGCCCTCCCAGTGATGGTTAGGCTAGGCCAGGCATGGGCAAACTTGGCCCTCCAGCTGTTGAGGAACTACAAGTCCCACAATGCATTACAGGAGTCTGACAGCCACAGTCATGACTCATAAAGGCAAATGTATTGTGGGATTTGTAGTTCCTTAACAGCTGGAGGGCCAAGTTTGCCCATGCCTGGGCTAGGCTGTTTAATACCAAGAATCGCCCCCCCCCCCAACCCCCCCAAGAAATTCGGGGAGACCAGGTATGGTTTGTACTGGCTTCAGAACTCTCAGTAAACAAACATTCTGCAGAGATTACCTGACAGAGCTGACGATGTAACCACCTGTGATAAATCAGGAAGAGGAAAGATTTTACAATGGGCAACCCATGACTACATAATCTATAAATGAATATTGTAAGAAAATAAGCAATTTTAGTTATTCAGTTGTATTCACTTCCTCATGTGCAAGGATACATTTGTCCCATAGCAATATGCATTGTAAATTACTTTTTTCCCATGCCGCTGCCACAGGAAGCACTAGAAATCTGACAGGTTTTAGTCCATCTCCTCATGGGGTATTTTCAGGGTTTTCTTTATTTTCAAAAATAGACCTGACGATTATGGGCAGATTCGACAAAGAGAGAAATGTATCTCGAATCGAATCTGATTAGAGATACATTTGTTACATAGTTACATAGTTATTTTGGTTGAAAAAAGACATACGTCCATCGAGTTCAACCAGTATAAAGTACAACACCAGCCTGCTCCCTCACATATCCCTGTTGATCCAGAGGAAGGCGAAAAAACCCCTACAAGGCATGGTCCAATTAGCCCCTTAAGGGAAAAATTCCTTCCCGACTCCAGATGGCAATCAGATAAAATCCCTGGATCAACATCATTAGGCATTACCTATTAATTGTAGCCATGGATGTTTTTCAATGCAAGGAAAGCATCTAAGCCCCCTTTAAATGCAGGTATAGAGTTTGCCATAACGACTTCCTGTGGCAATGCATTCCACATCTGTCTTTTTGTTGATTCTGCCCATACACTACAGGCCGATTCCCGTCCGATTTCAGCATGAAATCTTCAGGGAAACGTCTGAGTCCGCACCGCTGCTGCCCCCAATGTATAAATGTTCCCACCAGTGTGTGCATTTCTATATTACCTGTCCTGTAGCAGCCTCCGCACGGTGTCCGTAACCTCTGGACAGCTCTCCGTACACGCTACTGGCGCATAGCGTCTGACGTCAGACAATATGTGCCAGTAGCGTGTAATGTATAACTGCAGCGGCGGGGGTTTCGTCATCTTGTCGCTCGTTCCAAAATCGGCCGCCGTACCGCTACACACCTGACCAGCCAACTTCGGCCTGAAATCTTGCGGCATGCACGATCGACCATGCAACCAATTTCCAATTGGTCACTTGGACTTGTCGGTCGGGCATGCACTTGGCAGCACCAATTTTCATCCAATTCGATTATAATAATCCAATTGGATGGTCGATTGGCTGCCAATTCGCCTGATGTATGGCCACCTTTAGGGCTCTTTTACACGGCAAAATACAGATGCAATCGAATTTGCATTGCGACTTTTCTGCGATTATTCTCTGATTTATGTACAGTGTGCGTTTTACATTGTGCTTTTTTAGCCCTGTATATTGTGAAACATGTCTGCACTTTGACAAGAATTGAATAGAATAATTTCTCGTGAACATGTACTACAAATAGATTACATGTGAAAGAATGTAACTTCAGGTCAAAGCCTAAGATAATCTTTTTTCCCATGAATGTATATAACAGCTGCTGATTATCAACTCTTGTGCTATCTAATGTCTGAACTAGTCTCTGCTTGTGATGTCACTTCCTGTCATGTTTCTGTCATGTCCAAACGCAACGCTAAGCAACAGAAATCACACTGGGGTTTTTTTTGTTTTTTTTTGCTGTTTCCCTATAGAATAAACGTTTGATTAAAGTAACCTTTCAGTATTGTATTGTAGCAGGGTTGGAAAAGGTAATATTTGGTCATGCCAGGTGCACCTGAAATGTACAGATATGAATAGATATCCTCTGGTACCCACCTACTGGTCATTAGTGAACGGACGGCTATGAGGGTTGGGGATTAGGGTTGTGGGGACCCCAGCTGTTTACCTTTGCTTTCTATGATACAGGTGATGGAGCAGAGTGATAGGTATCTGCAGATAGGCACCCAGTATAACAGGTTAGAACTCTTTACTGATGAGAAAATATGCAGAGATAAAATCATACATCACCATCGTGTAATGCAACTTACCGTACTTAGAAAAGAGAGTAACACAGAGTGAATACAGGAAATCACAATACCATAGAGCTCATCACTACATTTTACAGACAGTGACATCTTGTGGTTGCTTTACTATACTGCAGTTTACCTAATAATAATGTTGTTAAACCTCTAACAACAGAAGCCTCTCCTTCAGAGCAGGTGTTGTGTTATGGAAGGTGTACATGGCAGTCACACATAATGTGACCCTCAGCTGGCAGTTCCTACAGCTGACGGGCATCACCACAGGTGGAGTGGAAGGGGTGTGAACATATGGGGGGGGGGGGCTCCAACTAAAGTGTGGTGGGTATTCCAACCCTTCACTAGTGCACCTGTAGTTACATATTCCCCCTCCATATAATATGCTCTAGGAGACTGAGCAAACCAATGGGAACAAAATATTTAATAATGTTATTTCAAAAGATAACACCGCTTTAAAGGATACCTGAGGTGACATGAGACATGATGAGATAGACATGTGTATGTACAGTACCAAGCACACAAATAACTATGCTGTGTTCCTTTTTTTTCTTTCTCTGCCTGAAAGAGTTGAGTTAAATATCAGCTATGTAAGTGGCTGACTCAGTCCTGACTCAGACAGGAAGTGACTACAGACAGTGTAACCCTCACTGATAAGAAATTACACACAAATAAACACTTTCCTAGCAGAAAATGGCTTCTGAGAGCAAGAAAGAGATAAAAATAGTCAATAGTTCATACATTTTAGCTCTGGATTACTTCAATGAATGTGTCATTGATCAAAAGCAATGCATGTTGGATTATTATGGCTCTGTACAAATTAACAAGCGGACACATCATTGCATCCCAGCGGTTCTGGAGGTGTGTTTAGCTTCAAAGGGTACAATGGTTAATTTGCATATATTCAGCAGTGATGCACTGGGAGACATCTCAAGCTCACTCCAACCTAAATTATCGCAAATTCTTTCTGTTTTAAGAAAGCAAACTTTTGTTTTTCTTAACATCTTAGTAAGGGGGCTTTTAGGACCATTGTAGTCCCTTACACACTCCAATGAGTTCTGGGTCACCATGAGCTTGCTGGTTAGTCTGTACCTCTCGGTGTTACAAGCCCTACTGCATAGAGCAAAATTAATCTATGCCATGCACTGATGAGGATCAAACAATCCGAAACAGTCTGTATGCATGTTGGATTATTATGGCTCTGTACAAATTAACAAGCTGACACATCATTGCATTCCAGCACAGCAGTTCTGGAGGTGTGTTTAGCTTCTAAGGGTACAATGCTTAATTTGCATATATTCAGCAGTGATGCACTGGGAGACATCTCAAGCTCACTCCAACCTGAATTATCGCAAATTCTTTCTGTTTTAAGAAAGCAAACTTTTGTTTTTCTTAACATCTTAGTAAGGGGGCTTTTAGGACCATTGTAGTCCCTTACACACTTCAATGAGTTCTGGGTCACCATGAGCTTGCTGGTTGGTCTGTACCTATCAAAAACAATAAAACAGTTAAAACTTAAAAAGTAGATTTAAACATAAAATAAAACTGCGGAATATCTTAAAAAGTCATTTTTAGGAGAAGGAAGATAGATACACTTGTTTATTTCATTCATTTATTTTTGCCTCGGGTGTACTTTAAGTTGGACTCCCATATATGTGTGTATATATGTGTGTATATATATATATATATATATATATATATATATATATATATATATATATATTATATATCACCCAAGCTCTGAAGAGTCGAGCACATTCCTAACTAGCCGCATAGATAGTGTGACACAGGAGGCCTGTGTTAAAATCTCAGCTCTTCCTGTTCAGTAAGCCAGCACCTATTCAGTAAGGAGTCTTCGGGCAATACTCCCTAACACTGATACTGCCTATAGACTGGGGTCTAGTGGTTGCAGCTCTGGTGCTTTGAATCCGCCAGGTGTAAAGCACAATATGAATGTTATTTGTCTTGGCTTACTTAAATGTACTTAGCCTGAACCTATTAAAATATAATTGTGATTTTCAAGGTGGGCATTCTGCTGCTCCAAGCTAATTTCCTATCCAGTAAGACCATTGACATTTATTACATTCATTCTCTTGTGAGCGGTGTACATGACTGATAATATATTGTATCGGGCTGCACCCATTTGCACAGAAAATATGAATACAGTATAAACAATATATCACAGTTTGTCAGAGCTGTGTGTGTATAGATATATATGTTTGTTTTTATATGTGTGTGTTCTGTTTATAGTTTTGATCTATATATAGCTGCATTATTGACCAGTCCCCTCATTTGTGCCGTCTCCCAGGTTCACCGCAGTAGACACTATGACGGATGGTGACTATGATTATCTGATTAAGCTCCTGGCGCTCGGAGATTCTGGCGTGGGGAAGACAACGTTCCTATACAGATACACAGACAACAAATTCAATCCTAAATTTATCACGACGGTCGGAATAGACTTCCGGGAAAAAAGAGTGGTGAGTTACCCGATAGTATCCTGATGGCGGGGGGTTTTCTATCACGATGATGCATGATATCAAAATACCCCTTTTTGGTCATGGCCTGCTTACATCTCACAAAAATACACCGCTAGCTGTCTCCAAGGATTTAGTAACGACAACCTCCTTCATAACCTCCTCCCACAAACAAGAATTCTCCTGGGCTGCCCATATTCACTGGAGCTCGCTTGCTCATACTGTAAGGTTTCCATCCTCCCTTGCCAAGTTTAGGCAAACAGCTCCTCCAGGATTGCCTACACTTCCTCCTCATTATTTTCTTCCAATACAAACTAATAGCTACTGCCCAATTCCTCCAGAAGAACTCGTTGGGTTGTGTAAGGGGCTGCAATGGTCCTAAAAACCTCCTTACTAAAATGCTACAGAAAGCAAACATTTGCTTTCTTAAAGGAATACTGTAGGGGGGAAGGGGTCGGGGAAAAGGAGTTGAACCTACCCTGGGCTTCTAATGGTCCCCCGACCCCCGCAGACATCCTGTGTCTGTGCAGCCACTCACCGATGCTTTGGCCCTGCCTTCGTTTCATTCTGGAATTTCAGACTTTGAAGTCTGAAAACAACTGTGTCTGCATTGCCGTGTTCTCGCTCCCGCTGATGTCACCAGGAGTGTACTGCGCAGGCACAGACCATACTGGGTGACATCAGCGGGAGCGAGGGCACGGCAACGCAGGCGCAGTGGTTCAGACTTTAACCATTTCAGCCCGTGGGGATTTTCCACCTTTCCATTTTTCCAGTGCATCAGAGCAATTTTCACCTCCCATTCATTCGCTAATAACTTTATCACTACTTAACACAATTTATTGATCTATATCTTGTTTTTTCCGCCACTAATTAGGCTTTCTTTGGGTGGTACATTTTGCTAAGAATTATTTTTTTATAAATGCGTTTAAACAGGATTAATAAGAAAAAATGGAAAACATTCATTATTTCTCAGTTTTTAAGGCTAACAAAGAACAGTAGTCCCCTTTAAATACCGCACCACTCCATCAATTGTAATCAATTCATCATCTTTATTCAACAAACATAAAAGCACTTAAAACCAATGTGAGCAGCCATGTAATAATAATAAGATAACCGTCCATGATTAATGTATAAATAAATCTCCACAAGAGTATCACCAAACAGTAATGCCCCTGAATACATATAAAGTAAAAATACTGATGTAAAAATCTACCCTGCTAAGCAAAAAAGTGATCCAGCAACAAGGACAGTGAAAAACATGCTAAAAAGTGACCATAGTGCTTGAAGAAGAAAGACCAGTACCAACCAGATAAATTGAAAGTGATACAGTGCATATAATCAGCGTAATAACGCTGTAAATAAGGTGCAATTAGCCATAAAGGTGCTGCGTGCACAAGAGAAAAAGACAGCGACTAGCGCTGAGGAAAGAGCTTAACGCTTACCAGAGGATCTGAGTGTGGAGATGAACTACCATGGCATACCAAACCTGCCGTCGCGATTCGCCGCTTTCCGCAATATAGCGGCTTCCACTGGCCAGTGGAAGCCGTTATATTGCGGAAAGCAGCGAATCGCTTGGTGATACTCTTGTGGAGATTTATTTATACATTAATCATGGACGGTTATCTTATTATTATTACATGGCTGCTCACATTGGTTTTAAGTGCTTTTATGTTTGTTGAATAAAGATGATGAATTGATTACAATTGATGGAGTGGTGCGGTATTTAAAGGGGACTACTGTTCTTTGTTAGCCTTGTATATTAATTTGTTCCTTTCTGCACACTCGTATAATTTTTCCCTTACTCTTGGGGAATGGTTGATGGTGCTTGCCCATTTATGTTTTTAAAGGATTATTTCTCAGTTTTTGTCCATTGTAGCTTTAAAATAATCCACGCTACCATAATTAAAACCTATGTATTTTATTTGCCCGTTTGTCTCGGTTATGACACCATTTAAATTCCGTTTTGCGTCCATCACTATTTACAAGCTTATAATTTTAAAAAAATTTCATAGTATACTCCCTTCAAATGCATATTTAAAACGTTCAGACCCTTAGGTAACTATTTATGTTTGTTTTTTTTTTGTCATTTTTTTTTTCCATTAAAAATTGTATTTGGGTAATATTTTGGTGTGGGAAATAAACAGTTAATTTTTAATGTTATTATATGTGTAAATTGTAATGTAAAAAATATGTAGATGTAGTTTTAGTGTTTGGCCACAAGATGGCCACCTTGAGTTAATTTTTTTCTCCTTGTGCTTCTCGATCACCGGAAGCACAAGGTGGACGGGGAAACTTTTTTTTGCAGAAAGACTGAAGCCTCTAGTAAGAGCGCTTCGGTTTTTCTGCTGGGGACACGGATCGGTGATCAGGAACCATGTTCCCATTCACTGATCCCAGGGCTACCGGGGGAAAGCACGGGGAAAGCAAGTGCGGCACCGCAGCAGAGCAGCCGCCTGGACGTGAGGATCATGTCCGGGGCGGCAGAAATGGTTAAAGTCTGAAATTCCAGAAGTGAACCGGAGACGGGGCCGGAACATCAGTGAGTGGGTGCGCAGGCACAGGATGTCTGCGGGGGACCAGTGCATCACTACTGAAATATGCAAATTAACCATTGTCGTCCTTAGAAGCTAAACACACCTCCAGATCCGCTGGAATGCAATGATGTGTCAGCTGTTAATTGTACAGGGCCACAATAATCCAACATGCATACAGACAGTCATGGCATGGATTAATGTGGCTCTATGAAGTAGGACTTGAAACACCCAGGGGTACGGACTAGTAGCTGCTGCATGCTTTTTTGGCAGTTGGACCCAGGTGTAAACAGCTATTTCCCACAATGCAACAAGGTTCACAGACAGGAAACTACCAGGACCACGGTCCTCAAAGTTTCTTGTGGGAGGGTTTTCACCACAATATCAGCCATACAGAGCCCCCTGATGATCCGTTTGTGAAAAGAAAAAGATTTCTCATGTAAGAGGGGGTATCAGCTACTGATTGGGATGAAGTTCAATTCTTGGACACGGTTCCTCTTTAAGGCAGCTGAGTTGGCCGATAAAGACCGGCTCAGCCGACGATCGGGCGTGTGTACGGCAGCCGGTGACCCCCAACCCACGAACGATCCACTGGTCAAATCTATTCAACCCCAGCGACGCCTATCCTTTGCCGTTCCTATTGTTGGCGCCACCTGCTGAGTGATGTCACGCGTACACCACTCGTTCCTCCATCACCCCCCGCATAGCAACACAGCATGTTGTAAGCTACAGAGATCACACACGTGTTTGCGCCTAGCCCAGCGATGTCGCCCAAGGGGAAGGGGGACAGGTCCTGATCCCCGACAGGTGACATCTGTCAAAGGTGTGTACGCACCTTTAACCACTTGAGGACCACAGTCTTTCTACCCCTTAAGGACCGGCCACTTTTTTTCCATTCAGACCACTGCAGCTTTCACGGTTTATTGCTCGCTCATACAACCTACCACCTAAATGAATTTTGGCTCCTTTTCTTGTCACTAATAAAGCTTTCTTTTGGTGCTATTTGATTGCTCCTGCGATTTTTACTTTTTATTATATTCATCAAAAAAGACATGAATTTTGGCAAAAAAATGATTTTTTTAACTTTCTGTGCTGACAATTTTCAAATAAAGTTAAATTTCTGTATACATGCAGCGCGAAAAATGTGGACAAACATGTTTTTGATAAAAAAAAAACCATTCAGTGTATATTTATTGGTTTGGGTAAAAGTTATAGCGTTTACAAACTATGGTGCAAAAAGTGAATTTTGCCATTTTCAAGCATCTATGACTTTTCTGACCCCCTGTCATGTTTCATGAGGGGCTAGAATTCCAGGATAGTATAAATACCCCCCAAATGACCCCATTTTGGAAAGAAGACATCCCAAAGTATTCACTGAGAGGCATAGTGAGTTCATAGAAGATATTATTTTTTGTCACAAGTAAGCGGAAAATGACACTTTGTGACAAAAAAAAAGAAAAAAAAAAGAATCCATTTCTTCTAACTTGCGACAAAAAAAAATGAAATCTGCCACGGACTCACCATGCCCCTCTCTGAATACCTTGAAGTGTCTACTTTCCAAAATGGGGTCATTTGTGGGGTGTGTTTACTATCCTCGCATTTTGGGGGGTGCTAATTTGTAAGCACCCCTGTAAAGCCTAAAGGTGCTCATTGGACTTTGGGCCCCTTAGCGCAGTTAGGCTGCAAAAAAGTGCCACACATGTGGTATTGCCGTACTCAAGAGAAGTAGTAGAATGTGTTTTGGGGTGTATTTTTACACATACCCATGCTGGGTGGGAGAAATATCTCTGTAAATGACAATTTTTTCATTTTTTTTACACACAATTGTCCATTTACAGAGTTATTTCTCCCACCCAGCATGGGTATGTGTAAAAATACACCCCAAAACACATTGTACTACTTCTCCCGAGTACGGCGATACCACATGTGTGGCACTTTTTTGCACCCTAACTGCGCTAAAGGGCCCAAAGTCCAATGAGTACCTTTAGGATTTCACAAATCATTTTGCGGAATTTGATTTCCAGACTACTCCTCACGGTTTAGGGCCCCTAAAATGCCAGGGCAGTATAGGAACCCCACAAATGACCCCATTTTAGAAAGAAGACACCCCAAGGTATTCCGTTAGGAGTATGGTGAGTTCATAGAAGATTTTATTTTTTGTCAAAAGTTAGCGGAAAATTGATTTTTATTGTTTTTTTCACAAAGTGTCATTTTCCACTAACTTGTGACAAAAAATAAAATCTTCTATGAACTCACCATACTCCTAACGGAATACCTTGAGGTGTCTTCTTTCTAAAATGGGGTCATTTGTGGGGTTCCTATACTGCCCTGGCATTTTAGGGGCCCTAAACCGTGAGGAGTAGTCTGGAAATCAAATTCCGCAAAATGACCTGTGAAATCCTAAAGGTACTCATTGGACTTTGGGCCCTTTAGCGCAGTTAGGGTGCAAAAAAGTGCCACACATGTGGTATCGCCGTACTCGGGAGAAGTAGTACAATGTGTTTTGGGGTGTATTTTTACACATACCCATGCTGGGTGGGAGAAATAACTCTGTAAATGGACAATTGTGTGTAAAAAAATCAAAAGATTGTCATTTACAGAGGTATTTCTCCCACCCAGCATGGGTATGTGTAAAAATACACCCCAAAACACATTGTACTACTTCTCCCGAGTATGGCAATACCACATGTGTGGCACTTTTTTGCACCCTAACTGCGCTAAAGGGCCCAAAGTCCAATGAGTACCTTTAGGATTTCACAGGTCATTTTGCGAAATTTGATTTCCAGACTACTCCTCACGGTTTAGGGCCCCTAAAATGCCAGTTCAGTATAGGAACCCCACAAATGACCCCATTTTAGAAAGAAGACACCCCAAGGTATTCCGTTAGGAGTATGGTGAGTTCATAGAAGATTTTATTTTTTGTCACAAGTTAGTGGAAAATGACACTTTGTGAAAAAAACAATAAAAATCAATTTTCCGCTAACTTTTGACAAAAAATAAAATCTTCTATGAACTCACCATACTCCTAACGGAATACCTTTGGGTGTCTTCTTTCTAGAATGGGGTCATTTGTGGGGTTCCTATACTGCCCTGGCATTTTAGGGGCCCTAAACCGTGAGGAGTAGTCTTGAAACCAAATGTCGCAAAATGACCTGTGAAATCCTAAAGGTACTCATTGGACTTTGGGCCCCTTAGCGTACTTAGGGTGTAAAAAAGTGCCACACATGTGGTACCGCCGTACTCAGGAGAAGTAGTATAATGTGTTTTGGGGTGTATTTTTACACATACCCATGCTAAGTGGGAGAAATATCTCTGTAAATGACAATTGTTTGATTTGTTTTACACACAATTGACCATTTACATAGAAATTTCTCCCACCCAGCATGGGTATGTGTAAAAATACACCCCAAAACACATTATACTACTTTTCCTGAGTACGGCGGTACCACATGTGTGACACTTTTTTGCAGCCTAGGTGCGCTAAGGGGCCCAACGTCCTATTCACGGGTCATTTTGAGGCATTTGTTTTCTAGACTACTCCTCGCGGTTTAGGGCCCCTAAAATGCCAGGGCAGTATAGGAACCCCACAAGTGACCCCATTTTAGAAAGAAGACACCCCAAGGTATTCCGTTAGGTGTATGGCGAGTTCATAGAAGATTTTATTTTTTGTCACAAGTTAGTGAAAAATGACACTTTGTGAAAAAAAACCAATAAAAATCAATTTCCGCTAACTTTTGACAAAAAATAAAATCTTCTATGAACTCGTCATACACCTAACAGAATACCTTGGGGTGTCTTTTTTTCTAAAATGGGGTCACTTGTGGGGTTCCTATACCGCCCTGGCATTTTACGGGCCCAAAACCGTGAGTAGTCTGGAAACCAAATGTCTCAAAATGACTGTTCAGGGGTATAAGCATCTGCAAATTTTGATGACAGGTGGTCTATGAGGGGGCGAATTTTGTGGAACCGGTCATAAGCAGGGTGGCCTTTTAGATGACAGGTTGTATTGGGCCTGATCTGATGGATAGGAGTGCTAGGGGGGTGACAGGAGGTGATTGATGGGTGTCTCAGGGGGTGGTTAGAGGGGAAAATAGATGCAATCAATGCACTGGGGAGGTGATCGGAAGGGGGTCTGAGGGGGATCTGAGGGTTTGGCCGAGTGATCAGGAGCCCACACGGGGCAAATTAGGGCCTGATCTGATGGGTAGGTGTGCTAGGGGGTGACAGGAGGTGATTGATGGGTGTCTCAAGGTGTGATTAGAGGGGGGAATAGATGCAAGCAATGCACTGGCGAGGTGATCAGGGCTGGGGTCTGAGGGCATTCTGAGGGTGTGGGCGGGTGATTGAGTGCCCTAGGGGCAGATAGGGGTCTAATCTGATAGGTAGCAGTGACAGGGGGTGATTGATGGGTAATTAGTGGGTGTTTAGGGTAGAGAACAGATGTGAACACTGCACTTGGGAGGTGATCGGACGTCGGATCTGCGGGCGATCTATTGGTGTGGGTGGGTGATCAGATTGCCCGCAAGGGGCAGGTTAGGGGCTGATTGATGGGTGGCAGTGACAGCGGGTGATTGATGGGTGGCAGTGACAGGGGGTAATTGATGGGTGATTGATAGGTGATTGACAGGTGATCAGTGGGTTATTACAGGGAAGGACAGATGTAAATAATGCCCTGGCGAATTGATAAGGGGGGGTCTGAGGGCAATCTGAGCGTGTAGGCGGGTGATTGGGTGCCCGCAAGGGGCAGATTAGGGTCTGATCTGATGGGTAACAGTGACAGGTGGTGATAGGGGGTGATTGATGGGTGATTGATGGGTAATTAGTGAGTGTTTAGAGGTGAGAATAGATGGAAACACTGCGCTTGGGTGGTGATCTGATGTCGGATCTGCGGGCGATCTATTGGTGTGGGTGGGTGATCAGTTTGCCCGCAAGGGGCAGGTTAGGGGCTGATTGATGGGTGGCAGTGACAGGAGTGATTGATGGGTGGCAGTGACAGGGGGTGATTGATGGGTGATTGACAGGTGATCAGTGGGTTATTACAGGGAAGGACAGATGTAAATAATGCCCTGGCGAATTGATAAGGGGGGGTCTGAGGGCAATCTGAGCGTGTAGGCGGGTCTTTGGGTGCCCGCAAGGGGCAGATTAGGGTCTGATCTGATGGGTAACAGTGACAGGTGGTGATAGGGGGTGATTGATGGGTGATTGATGGGTAATTAGTGAGTGTTTAGAGGAGAGAATAGATGGAAACACTGCGCTTGGGTGGTGATCTGATGTCGGATCTGCGGGCGATCTATTGGTGTGGGTGGGTGATCAGTTTGCCCGCAAGGGGCAGGTTAGGGGCTGATTGTTGGGTGGCAGTGACAGGGGGTGATTGATGGGTGACAGGTGATTGGCAGGTGATTGTCAGGTGATCAGTTGGTTATTACAGGGAAGGACAGATGTAATTAATGCACTGGTGAATTGATAAGGGGGGGGGGGTGTGAGGGCAATCTGAGCGTGTGGGCGGGTGATTGGGTGCCCGCAAGGGGCAGCTTAGGGTCTGATCTGATAGGTAACAGTGACAGGTGGTGATAGGGGGTGATTGATGGGTAATTAGTGGGTGTTTAGAGAAGATAACAGATGTAAACAATACATTTGGGAGGTAATCTGACGGCGGGTTTGCGGGCGATCTAATGGTGTGGGTGGGTGATCAGATTGCCCGCAAGGGGCAGGTTAGGGGCTGATTGATGGGTGGCAGTGACAGGGGGTGACAGGGGGTGATTGATGGGTGATAGGTGATTGGCAGGTGATTGACAGGTGATCAGTGGGTTATTACAGGGAAGAACAGATGTAATTAATGCACTGGCGAATTGATAAGGGGGGGTCAGAGGGCAATCTGAGCGTGTTGGCGGGTGATTGGGTGCCCGCAAGGGGCAGATTAGGGTCTGATCTGATAGGTAAAAGTGACAGGTGGTGATAGGGGGTGATTGATGGGTGATTGATGGGTAATTAGTGGGTGTTTAGAGGAGAGAATAGATGTAAACAATGGATTTGGGAGGTGATCTGATGTCGGATCTGCGGGCGATCTATTGGTGTGGGTGGGTGATCAGATTGCCCGCAAGGGGCAGGTTAGGGGCTGATTGTTGGGTGGCAGTGACAGGGGGTGATTGATGGGTGATTGATGGGTGATTGACGGGTGATTGACAGGTTATCAGGGACGATAGATGCATACAGTACACAGGGGGGGGGTCTGGGGGGGGTCTGGGGAGAATCTGAGGGGTGGGGGGGGGTGATCAGGAGGGGGCAGGGGGGGGGGATAAAAAAAAAAATAGCGTTGACAGATAGTGACAGGGAGTGATTGATGGGTTATTAGGGGGGTGATTGGGTGCAAACAGGGGTCTGGGGGGTGGGCAGGGGGGGGTCTGAGGGGTGCTGTGGGCGATCAGTGGGCGGGGGGGGCAGATCAGTGTGTTTGGGTGCAGACTAGGGTGGCTGCAGCCTGCCCTGGTGGTCCCTCGGACACTGGGACCACCAGGGCAGGAGGCAGCCTGTATAATACACTTTGTATACATTACAAAGTGTATTATACACTTTGTAGCGGCGATCGCGGGGTTAACATCCCGCCGGCGCTTCCGTATGGCCGGCGGGATGTTACGGCGGGTGGGCGGAGCCAGTTGCCGGGGGAAGCGCGCGTCATCAATGACGCGATCGCTCCCCCGGCATGCCTAAAGGACGCGCCGCCTGAAGGCGTATTGCGGTCCTTTAGGCGTCCACTTTGCCGTCGCCCATGGGCTGTGGGCGGTCGGCAAGTGGTTAAAGGACCACTATCGTGAAAAAATGTACAATACAAGTAAACACATACAAATAAGTAGTATGTTTCTTCCAGAGAAAATGAGCCATACATTACTTTTCTCCTATGTTGCTGTCACATACAGTAGGTAGTGGAAATCTGACAGAACCAACAGGTTTTGGACTAGTCCATCTCTCCATGGGGGATTCTTAGCAAGGTTTTTATTCTTTACAAAGACACTCCTTGAAAATGATTTATATAAATATGCTGGCCAGCCTCCGTGCTCGCTGCACACTTGTTTGGCAGTTGGACAGAACAACTGCCATTCAGTAAGTGCTTTTGAAAATAAAGAAAACCCTGAAAATCCCCATGAGGAGATGCTTCAGTCCAAAATATGTCAGTTCTGTCAGATTTCTACTACTTACTGTAAGTGACAGCAACCTAGAGGAACAGTAATTTATGGCTCATTTTACTCTGGAAATAATGTACTTCTTATTTGTAGATGTTAACATGTATTTTAAATTTTACTATTTTCGCCATAGTGGTCCTTGAAGGTGGCCATACACTGGTCAATGTGGCCATCAGGCAGATCTCTCTCACATCATTATCTGATCGAATACCTCCACATACTGTGCACAGATTTTAGCATGATGTGTGCCTGGCTGCCAGGTCTGTACACAGCTCTGCTTATCTTGTTCATGTTATGTACAGAAAAACTTTCACTGAGGTGCAATTTGCTGTTAATAGGGAGGGTGATAGATGGCCAGTTCTTAGGGCAGTTGGACAGCAGCTGCATGATTCACCTCCCAATAATGTCTCCAGCCTGCCTGAGGGTTCCTATCCATTCTAAATGAAGTCAGAGCAAATTAAGAAGGGAATCCTACAAATGATCTGCACATGGCGGTGACCCCGGGCCTCGGCTGCAGCCCAGATCCCCACAGGATTAATGGAGACCACAGGATGATTGTGGCGCAGGCTCTGTCCTCTTCCCTCTGCAGCAGATGGGACAGAATCAAACAAAATCCAATCAGGCAAGTTGCAGAAACCACTGTATAAAAGGCCTGAACGTACGCATCTCTATTTCTATCTCACATTTAGTCATTTACATTGCTAAGGGTGCCCATACATTACTTGATATTGCAGCCCATCGACCTTCTGCATCAATAATTTATCGAATCAGAAAAGAATCTGTGCTGCAACATGGCCGCCCAATTGATTTCTCGATCGATTTGCATACTGAAATCAGGCAAATGGATCGGTCAGGAACGGCGGAAAAATCTTTGTCGCAAGGGCTCAATTGGGTGGCGTGGCGGTAACAGCTTTTTTTTTTTTTTTTTTTAGTTTCAATAGTTTTTATTAAATTTTTAAAAGTGCTTACAAAGTAGAACATTAACATGAGTAGGAAATTGGACAATATCACATATGCTTCATATATGAGCAAGTTACACAATAGAACATTAGATCACTAGAACAAACAGTGGAAATCTTTATAATGCAATCTTTTAATATCTTAACTCTTAGATTTATCCAACAGGTATCACTTTATAGCATTAGGCATACGACTATATTTCCACCTACTACTGGAGCGCGTGTAGAGCACTACCTTACTGAGGTTACTATTTAAATAAACCTTTAAACCTACCTACTACTTGGTGCAGAGCTATCTAAAGGTGAAGCTTGGCCAGTTGCCAACTTCGGCCGAGACTTCAGTTTCTACAACCTTTTATACGGTGGTCAGATCTATCTAACTCAGAGCCCCAGGAGGGACCCTGTCCGCTGACTTTTTGACAGGGTTTCCTAGGGGGGGAAAAGTTTGAACCTGCTTAACTCAGAAGGACGGGGAGGCTAGCGCCTATGGGGGGGGGGGGGGGGAGGGTGGGAAGGGGGAAAGTTTGTACCCAAATTCACACTACGGTGTTCTACCCAGATATTTTTGGTAACAGCTTTTGATAACGCAATGCCCAACAGACTCTCGGCCAATGTCCCCCCGAGGGTGAAATGTCGCCAACACTGTGTTCAGTGTTTTAAAGTCTTGCTTCTCCATCAGCGCAACTCCTGCCCTTCTCCGGTGTCTGCCGTCACTGCTAGCACCTGTACCATGTGACACTGGCGCATGTTTGACATCACAACATGTGATGAATCACATGGTGCCAGCTCTCTCAGTGACACTGAACATTGGGAGAGGCCAGGCTTCATGGCAGCTTAGAGGTGAGACTTTAACCTTCTGGAGAAAGCTGCAAGTAAATCGTACGCTGCACTTGTGGCAGCCTAAATCTGATGCCGCGTAGGATTTACACCAGTTGCTCTTTCTGCTCCCGCCACAATCGTGCACACCGGAGAGGGGAGGTTAAGCTGTCATATGACAGTCGACATCTCCCCTCACTGATCAGGCTCCTGATCACATGATCACTGTGACCACTGGCTGATCGTAGTCATCACTGTTGAGCAGCGGCAGTAGGAGGGGAAGAAGAGGACCGGGTTTCGACTACCTGACGTCCCCCCCCCCCCCCCTTCCCGGTGATCGTCACTCCCCTCTGCTCTGCCTGGCATCCCTTTTTGCTCTGGCTCTAATGTCGGGTCCCGGCTTGATGATGTCATCAGGCTGGGACCCGGAACTTAGCGGCAGTGCAAGCAGGGATGCCGGGCAGAGCGGAGGGGGCTAGTGCTGCTCATTACAGGACCCTGGGAGCAGTGGGAGGTGAGTAATGGCTGCTGGCTATACTGGGGACACCTGGCTATACTGGGGACACCGGTGCCTATCTATCTATATTGGGGATATGCCTGGCTATCTAAATGCGCCCCCTCCTCCCCCATGTAAAATGCTCTGGTCCCTAAGGGGGGTTAGACAGCCGGTCCCCAGAAGGTTACAGCATGGGCACAGGAGGGACATTTCTCACATTTGGGTGCAAGGATGATTCATGGTGAAGTCTATTGGAAATCTCTGTGCATTGTATGTGCAGGCAACAGATCCCTCTCTGATCACTTTCAATCAGAGAGGGGTCTACAGTATCTGATGGTCCATCTGACCCAATGCCTGGTACATTCAACTTCAGATCAACGGTTTGAATTGATAATTTCTGATTTCCTGATTGGACCTGGTGATGTATGGTCACCTTTACTGACTCGTACTTTCAATACTATTTAAAATGTATCGCCATACAAAGAGCCCAAAAATCTGACACTGGCTCTGATGCTACATTTTTTTTTCTGTATTACAAGGCTTTAACAGTTAAGAAGAATGTCCTAAAAATGTTGGTCACATGACCTCAAGCGTCAGAACACAGAATGGGCTTGATTCACTAAACCGTGATAACTCAAATATCACACCTTAGCAAAAATATCACACCTTATAAAAAGATATCACACTTTATCAAAGATAACACACCTTATCGGAATAGCATAGCAAGCGCTACGAACGTATGCCTGCTAATTGGCAAAGGCACTCGTCCTGCCCTGTGGTTTTGTAGCA
The DNA here is from genome assembly GCF_040937935.1 of Hyperolius riggenbachi. NCBI lineage: Eukaryota > Metazoa > Chordata > Amphibia > Anura > Hyperoliidae > Hyperolius > Hyperolius riggenbachi. The sequence goes on along the minus strand of NC_090646.1, from coordinate 641,661,035 downwards.
TTTGCTATGCTACGCTGATAAGGTGTGTTAACTTTGATAAGGTGTGACATCTTTTCATAAGGTGTGATATCTTTTCATAAGGTGTGATATCTTTGACAAGGTGTGATATTTGAGTTATCACGGTTTAGTGAATCAAGCCCACAGTGTGTTGCAGACTTTGTGGGTGTGGCTACATTTTCAGCCTTCATTGCATCATCCCCAGAGTCCAGACTGTAATGCTGGGCATACACGGGTCAATCTGGTGGCCGATTAGCCGCCGGATCGACTCCCGCCACGTCCGCGCGTGCGCCCGGATCGATTCCCGCTTGTCCCTGCCGGCGCTTCTTATCTTCTGCTCGATTCGCCGCTATTGTCCGCCCGCGGGTATCGAGCGCGGAGTCCATCCCCGCGGTGATCTGACACGTCGGATATTATCAATCGAGCCATCAGCGGCTCGATTGATAAGCCTGCGTCGAGCCGTGTATGCCCAGCATTAGGCAGAAGGCATGTCTGAGGCAGGAGTCACACTTGTCAGCTGAACTTATGGTAATCAATGGGCTAGGCCACACTTAAATGCAGATTTTGTTCGCAGAAAAAAAAACTGACATCTTGCGCAATTTGGCAGGTTTCTCTATGAATTACATTACTTGCTGTAAGGCAGGCTTGTCTTTCAGTTTTCTGAAAGGTGTGGAAAACTGAAAGACAGGTGTGACCCCTTTCTTTATCCATAGCTCCCAATTGTCCCTCTTTTGGAGGGACGGACTCATTGGGAGCCCTGTCCCTCTTTCAGAACTTTGTCCCTCTTTCTATGTAAATATATGTATTTCTCTACAAAAAAAATGTGTTTGATTGACTCTAAACTTTATTCACATCCTTTAAATTAATATATTACTAATTTCAAATGTTCGTATGAATGAAAATGAACCAGGATAGAGAGGATCAGTGTCCTTTGAATTATAAAACAACATATTTTTCTGAAGAAATCTTTAAGGTATGAGTGACTAGGGGTGTGACGGGGGCATGATCAGGGGTGTGGCTTAAGTGTCCCTCTTTCTCATCTCAAAAAGTTGGGAGGTATGCTTTATCTCCTTGAGAAGTCTGCAGCTTATAACAATGAGGTGGGTGTGGCTGATACACTGGCTACACCCACCTGCATTGCCATGGCCCGCCCCATCTCGACACCCGCTGCCTAATTGGTGGCTGCTGAGCTGGGGGGCAGGCCGTGGCAATGCAGGTGGAGGTTTCTGAAGAGCAGTCTTTGGAAACATGGTGTCAACTGCACTGCTGAGGAGGGGGGCAGAGCATCACCCCCAGACTTTGTGATTTATACATTAGGTCTTTAAATGTTTATAAAAGTCTTTAAAGTGGATCCGAGGTGAACTTTTACTCATTGCATAATTATGTTCCTTTCCTATTGTTTATAGGGCATTCCTCAAGCCAAATACTTTTTTGTCTTTGTTTTTATACTCTAATTCCCTATAAACTAAATAAACCACGCCCACAGGTTTTCAGAGAGCCAAGGCAGTAGCAAGGGCTCATGGGAGCTCAGTCTGGGCAGGAGGAGGAGGAGGTGTTACTAGCCATTGATTTCAGAGGCAGAGGGGAGGAGGGGGGATTAGGTTTTTTTTCACAGGCTGAGTGCTCAAGATACAGATAAGCCTGCCTCTGTGTAATGTTTACAAACAACATGGCTGCTGTCATTGTATCACAGGAAGAAATAATCATTTTCTATTAAAGTTGTTTGCAGCTAGATTTGCTGTGTAAACTATCTAAACTTTAGATAAGATATATAGAAGTTACTTGTTATAGTTAGTGTTTCATCTCGGATCCACTTTTAAATGCTTATAAAAATCTTTGCCTGAATTGGGAAATGGAGCAGTCTAAGGTCTCCATAAAGCGAGAGCGTGCCTGTCGCCATAGAATGGAGATGTATTCCATGAAATGACAATGCCGTATACACAGGCAGCTTTAATCACTGATGCTTCTATATGTTATTAGTTCCTGGAAACTGCTGAGGCTTGGCTTGTGTTAATGAGGAACAGAAAAATCCCATCATTTCTAATGACAGAGCTGTTTAGATCTCTAAATATAACCTATTAACAATTATGTCCCAGTTTCTCAAACTAGGATGAGCCGGTAAGATACAAATTAGCCCGTCTCCTAAAGCCACTCAGGAACTCATGCTACCTGTGCCCTCCCTATGGCGAGATTGCTGGCAGTCAGTGGTGACGGGCATCAACGTCTGTACAAATGTGGCTGCCAGACAATGTACACTGCAGATTTCCTATTGGGTAAGGTAAGAATCTGGCCCCAGCCCATCACTCTTCCTTGAACCTATTGCTATAATAGTAACTGAACCCCTGATGGCAGCCCAGGGCTCAGTGTCTGTGGGGGACATTTATCAAAAGTGTCTGAGACAAAATATTAGTAGGTTTTTAGAAATGCAAAACTGTCTCAGACATCCTAAGAAATCACTAAATAGTGCAGATTCCTTCTTACACTGTTAGGAATAGGAGAAGTTAGGGAGGTCTCTCAGGCAGTGCAGTGTGTGAGGAAAATTGCCGTTGCTGAGGTAACCAACACATCTGCTGTCAGCAAGTTCTGAGTGAGGGGGGAGGAGCCCTTCACAAATCACATCTAGCCTGCACTGCTGCACTATCTGGAGAACTGCTATGAAGCACTTCTTAATCTGCAGCAGTTTAGGGATGGATTTGCACTTTTTCTTAACTGTAGTGCAGCTCTAGAAATCCATGCTAAACTGCTGCTATTACGTAGGATTTGAGAAGTTTCTTATTATCATGCAGAACAGTTCCTCTTCTGGTTACAACAGTTTTAGAAGAAAAAACTGTCCGCAATGCTTTGATAAATCTGGCCCTGTGACCTTCTCCAACTCTATATAAAACAAAAAAGGAGAAGTCAGACATACAGTGAAGCTACGCTCACAGTGCATTATGGTGCGATGTAACGGATGCATAGTAAACCCATGTGATGTTCACACATGGCCGTTTCTACAGCCGTGCAGTCCGTGCGGGCGCCCTGAGCACTGCTGGGAGGGGGGCGCTGTGATGGAGGGGGGAGCCGCAGCCGCGGGGAGGGCAGCCCGACCTATCTCTCCCTTCCTCTCCCCGGGCAGCCCTCCGTGCGATCCCCCCTCGGACTGCAGAGTAATGCAGCAGGGAAGCGCTATACAAAACTACTCACCTCCCTGGTTCCAATCGCTGCTCACTCGCCGCCAGTCTCCTCTCTCCATAGACGCTGATACACACACACGCTGCTTCCGGCTAAACAGGAAGCAGCGTGTGTATCAGCATCTATGCAGAGAGAGGAGACTGGCAGCGAGTGAGCAGCGATTGGAACCAGGGAGGTGAGTAGTTTTGTATAGCGCTTCCCTGCTGCATTACTCTGCAGTCCGAGGGGGGATCGCACGGAGGGCAGCCCGGGAGAGGAAGGGAGGGATAGGTCGCGCTGCCCTCCCCGCGGCTGCGGCTCCCCCCTCCATCATGGGGGGCAGCTACCTAACCTATACTGGGGCAGCTACCTATCTAACCTATCCTGGGGGGCACCTACCTATCTAACCTATACTGGGAGGCACCTACCTATCTAACCTATACTGGGGGGGCACCTACCTATCCTGGGGGGCACCTACCTAATCTAACCTATACTGGGGGGCAGCTACCTAATCTAACCTATACTGAGGGGGCAGCTACCTAATCTAACCTATACTGAGGGGGCAGCTACCTAATCTTACCTATACTGAGGGGGCAGCTACCTAATCTAACCTATACTGGGGAAGCTACCTATCTAACCTATCCTGGGGGCACCTACCTATCTAACCTATCCTGGGGGGCACCTACCTATCTAACCTATCCTGGGGGCACCTACCTAATCTAACCTATACTGGGGGGCAGCTACCTAATCTAAGCTATACTGGGGGGCACCTACCTAATCTAACCTATACTGGGGGGCACCTACCTACTCTAACCTATACTGGGGGGGCACCTACCTAATCTAACCTATACTGTGGGGCACCTACCTAATCTAACCTATACTGGAGGGCACCTACCTACTCTAACCTATACTGGGGGGGCACCTACCTAATCTAACCTATACTGTGGGGCAGCTACCTAATCTAACCTATACTGGCAGGCAGCTATCTAACCTATACTGGGGGCAGCTACCTATCTAACCTATACTGGGGGACACCTACCTATCTAACCTATACTGGGGGGCAGCTACCTATCTCACCTGGGGGACAGCTACCTAATCTAATCTATACTGAGGGGGCAGCTACCTATCTAACCTATACTGGGGGGGGGGAGCTACCTATCTAACCTATACTGGGGGGCACCTACCTAACCTATACTGGGGGGCAGCTACCTATCTAACCTATACTGGGGGGCACCTATCTAACCTATACTGGAGGGCACCTACCTATCTAACCTATACTGGGGGGCACCTATCTAACCTATACTGGGGGGCAGCTACCTAATCTAACCTATACTGGGGCAGCTACCTATCTAACCTATCATAGGGGGCACCTACCTATCTAACCTATCCTGGGGGGCACCTACCTATCTAACCTATCCTGGGGGCACCTACCTAATCTAACCTATACTGGGGGGCACCTACCGAATCTAACCTATACTGGGGAGGCACCTACCTAATCTAACCTATACTGGGGGGCACCTACCTAATCTAACCTATACTGGGGGGCAGCTACCTAATCTAACCTATACTGGGGGGCAGCTACCTAATCTAACCTATACTGGGGGGCAGCTACCTATCTAACCTGGGGGGCAGCTACCTAATCTAACCTATACTGAGGGGGCAGCTACCTATCTAACCTATACTGGGGGGGGGGGGCAGCTACCTATCTAACCTATACTGGGGGGCACCTACCTAACCTATACTGGGGGGCACCTACCTATCTAACCTGGGGGGCACCTACCTAATCTAATCTATACTGAGGGGGCACCTACCTATCTAACCTATACTGGGGGGCACCTACCTATCTAACCTATACTGGGGGGCAGCTACCTATCTAACCTATACTGGGGGGCAGCTACCTATCTAACCTATAGTGGGAGCATTAACTTATCTAACCTGTATTGGGGGCACCTAACTACCTAGCTAGCCTATACAGGTGACAACTATACTGGCTATTTATATTGGAGGCACCTACCTAACTAACCTATACTGGGGGCATCTACCTATCTAACCTATGCTGGGGGCAACTATTCTGGCTACCTATATTAGAGGCACCCACCTAGCTAACCTGTACTGGGGGCACCTACCTATCTAACTTATACCGGGGACGCCTGCCTATCTAACCTATACTGGGGGCAACTATACTGGCTACCTATACTGGAGGCACCTACCTGGCTAACCTATACCGGAGGCAACTATACTGGCTCACCTATGCCTGGCTACCTATACTGGGGGGACCTATAGCTGGCTACCTATACTGGGGTACCTATTCTGGGGGAATCTATACTGAGTGCAACTAGACCTGGCTAACCTATACTGCGGGCACTCATACCTTGCCTTTGGGTGCAATTCTTACACCCTCGCCCTGGGTGCATTTTAGCCTAGAAACTGCACTGCGTTCACAGTACGGTGCTGTCTAACAGAGCACAGCCCCCCTACACACTGCATTACTGCATAACGTGCGTGTTAATAGTGACGGTGAAGCACACTTTTACCGACTTCACACATATCCCTGCAATTTCTGTCTGCGCTATTTTTTGTATTTGTGATTCTGCATTTGTAATATTTTCGCATCTGCTTCTTTGATTTGTGTTTTAATGCAAATGTTTGCGTTCCGATTCTTCGATGCATACCAATTAAGATAATTTACATGAATATGTATGTAATTCTTTTCGCATTCGCATGCAAACTTTAGCATTTGGAATGACTTGCATTGTAAACAATTTGCATGTGCAGTGCGGAAAAAAAATCATATGGCCCCGTTTCCAGCGCAGGAACAGTAACAGCTCTCCGTTCTGGTAAGGTGGAAATAGCCGAGCCCGATCGTATCCGCTCTACTGCGCAGGCGCAAAGGACTTTCGCAGGGGTTTAACTAGAGATAACTGCCCCCCCCCCCCCGCGAACCTTTGGATGTGGCCCCCTAGCTGTTGTTGCTGGAGGGGGGAGTGTTGATGGTAGCACGAGGTGAGGGAAGGGAGACTGGGGCCCCCATACTTGCTGCTGTTTTTGCCTGATGCTCCTCTTTTCTGTGGTGTGCCCCCTCCTGCCCTTAAAAATGAGCCAGTGCCCCCCCCCCCAGCCTTCTCTCCCTAAGACCCCCCTGCAGCTGCATCCCTTGCAGAGGATATTGTTACGCCCATGGACTCGCATCTGTGCAGTAGAGCGGATACGGGTATTTTCACCTTCCCTGAACGAAGAGCCGCTACTGCACAGGATCATTGTAGGTAAATATGTACCACGCCGCTGTTTGGAGGGCTGCAGCCAGGGCCGGGCCGAGGCATAAGCTGGAGAGGCTCCAGCCTCAGGGCGCAGTGTAGGAGGGGGCAGGGCCGGATTTCTGCAAAGGCCACAAAGGTCACGGCCTAGGGCGGAAAAAAATCAGAAGGATAAAAGGGCGGCAGGACCTGAGAGAGATAAGAGGCTGCATGTCAAAATAAATCATTTCTCCTGCTCCAAAGCGCCCCGGCTTTGCTGCACACACACAGTCAGAATTCCAGAGCTCCGTGTATTTTCCTTACTTCGTGGTGTGCGATGAGACCGTGCTATCTACTGAACATACACGATTCAGTTTATTGCCAGGGGTGAGAGAAACATGGATCACAATGTAGACAATTTCTGATCCAGTAAAAGTAAACATTTTAACAGAATTATTTCCACTTTACAACTCAAGCTGGGCTAAACAATGTATTGCTGGTCAGACTCTGTTAATGACTTGAGCCATTCCTTCTCCTCTCTCCCCCTGTATTGTAAATCTTAAACAGATAAGGGTTTTTTTCCTTAGAGAGATTTATGGCAGCCCCTTCTAAGCTAAATCTTAACCCCTTGCTGGCTCATTTTAAAGGCAGCAGTAGTCTAGTATGAGATAGACAACTTCTCTATAATTATAATTACAAATGTACTGTTGTATACTTTTGTATTGTTACATTCTGTTTTGTATACCAAAAGTAATAACATACACTAAAAATTAAAAAAATATATATTTGTACCGTGTTGGCAAACAGTAAAAAAACACCTGTGAAAGAATCAGTACAATAAATACTATAAAATAAATGCAACAGATCTGTGATTACAGAAGAGCAGAGAGGGAGATGAATGCCGCTCTGCTACTTCATGCCTGGTACACACCATGCAATTTGCCATCAGATAGATGGGTTCAAATTGATTATTTCTGACAGGTCTAATCTGATTTCTGATCATTTTTCTAATCGACTTTGTATAAGTGATCGGAAAATCGATTCAACCCATCTATCTGTTGCGTACCAGGCATTAGGGACTCACTGCTCTAACAGGAAAACAATCATTCATCATTTTTCAGAGAGAAAACATTCATAGGTATCCTGCAAACAAGTGATCGTTAAGGCTCATACACATATCAGACTATAGTCTTTGGAAAAAGAAAGATCACAGTCCAATCTTACCACCCTTCATGTAGTATGAGAGCCATACCTTCACAGTCTTTTCTATGGAGCTGAACTCCCCATCAGAAAAAATCTTTGCAAGATTCTGCACACACATATGCTGTACAGACACAAAAGATCAGTATCTGCAAAAGATCTGTTCCTGCCACAGATCCGTTCCTGCAAATTGCATTCATAGTCTATGAGATCTGCAGATCATCATACACACCTTGTTTAACTGACATTCATCTGCAGATCAGACAATCATCTGCAGATCTGAAAATCCATCCTGGTGGATCGGATCTGCAGATGAATGTCTGTTAAACAAGGTGTGTATGATGATCTGCAGATATCATAGACTATGAATGCATTTTGCAGGAACAGATCTTTTGCAGATACTGATCTTTTGAATGTGTACAGCATCTTTGTGTGCAGCATCTTGCAAAGATTTCTGTCTGATGGGGAGTTCAGCTCCATAGAATAGACTGTGTAGGTATGGCTCTCATACTACATGGAAGGGGGTAAAATTGGTCTGTGATCTTTCATTTTCCTAAAGGCTCATACACACATAAGACCACAGTCTTTGGAAAATGAAAGATCACAGACCAATTTTACCCCCTTCCATGGAGTATGAGAGCCATACCTACACAGTCTATTCTATGGAGCTGAACTCCCCATCAGATAAAAATCTTTGCAAGATGCTGAACACGTTCAAAAGATCAATATCTGCAAAAGATCTGTTCCTGCAAAAGATCCGTTCCTGCAAAATGCATTCATAGTCTATGATATCTGCAGATCCTCATATACACCTTGTTTAACAGACAATTATCTGCAGATCAGACAATCATCTGCAGATCTGAAGATCCATCCTGGTGGATCTGATCTGCAGATGAATGTTTGTTAAACAAGGTGTGTATGAGGATCTGCAGATATCATAGACTATGAATGCATTTTGCAGAAACGGATCTTTTGCAGGAACAGATCTTTTGCAGATACTGATCTGTTGCATGTGTACAGCATCTTTGTGTGCAGCATCTTGCAAAGATTTCTATCTGATGGGGAGTTCAGCTCAATAGAATAGACTTTGTAGGGATGGCCCTCATACTACATGGAAGGGGGTAAAATTGGTCTGTGATCCTTCATTTTCCAAAGACTATGGTCTGATGTGTGTATGCACCCTGAGTGTGTGTGTGTGTGTGTGTGGGGGGGGGGGGGGGGGGGCAGGGGCGTAGGAATAGACCCTGCAGCCCCTGCAGTTGCAAGGGGGCCCCTAGCAAGTCAGGGGCCCGGAGGAGGAAAGGCTGTCACCACCGGCGTACCTACCGGGGATGCGACTCTCTCAGCCGCAGGGGGGCCCGGCCGCCCGGGGCTGCTCTGGGGCCCGCTCACTGTGCGTGGGGGGAGCGCTGCTCTGGACCCCCCAGCAAGGTGCTCAACTGGCCGCAGCGTCTAATAGACGCTGCGCCAGTTCATTCCCCGCAGCCCCGCTCCACCAGCAGCCTGCATAGTCTCCGGCAGGCAGAGCAGGGCTACGGCAAGATGGCCGCCGAAGAAGCCCTACACTGGAGACTATTTGTGTCTCTAGTACAGGGCTTCGGCAGCCATCTTGCCGTAGCCCTGCACTCTGCCTGTCAGCGCGGGAGATGTGCTGCAGCAGGACTCATGGAGCTGCGAGCCAGATGCCGGGAGAGGAGAAGACTTCTGTCAGGTAGTGAATTGGTTTTTTTTCACAGGTGCATTTTTTTTTCTAGTGTCTGCTGCCTACATTGTGATTTTCTGGTCACTGCTGCCCACATTGTGATTTTTAGGTGTCTGCTGCCCACATTATGATTTTCTGGTCACTGCTGCCCACATTGTGATTTTCAGGTGTCTGCTGCCCACATTGCGATTTTCTGGTGTCTGCTGCCCACATTATGATTTTCTGGTATCTGCTGCCCACATTATGATTTTCTGGTCACTGCTGCCCACATTGTGATTTTCAGGTGTCTGCTGCCCACATTGCGATTTTCTGGTGTCTGCTGCCCACATTATGATTTTCTGGTGTCTGCTGCCCACATTACGATTTTCTGGTCACTGCTGCCCACATTGCGATTTTCTGGTGTCTGCTGCCCACATTGCGATTTTCTGGTGTCTGCTGCCCACATTACGATTTTCTGGTCACTGCTGCCCACATTGCGATTTTCTGGTGTCTGCTGCCCACATTGCGATTTTCTGGTGTCTGCTGCCCACATTGTGATTTTCTGGTGTCTGCTGCCCACATTACGATTTTCTGGTCACTGCTGCCCACATTGCGATTTTCTGGTCACTGCTGCCCACATTGCGATTTTCTGGTGTCTGCTGCCCACATTACGATTTTCTGGTGTCTGCTGCCCACATTACGATTTTCAGGTGTCTGCTGCCCACATTACGATTTTCAGGTGTCTGCTGCCCACATTACGATTTTCAGGTGTCTGCTGCCCACATTAGGATTTTCTGGTGTCTGCTGCCCACATTGCGATTTTCTGGTGTCTGCTGCCCACATTGCGATTTTCTGGTGTCTGCTGCCCACATTGCGATTTTCTGGTGTCTGCTGCCCACATTGCGATTTTCTGGTGTCTGCTGCCCACATTGTGATTTTCAGGTGTCTGCTGCCCACATTACGATTTTCTGGTCACTGCTGCCCACATTGCGATTTTCTGGTCACTGCTGCCCACATTGCGATTTTCAGGTGTCTGCTGCCCTCATTAAGATTTTCAGGTGTCTGCTGCCCACATTACGATTTTCAGGTGTCTGCTGCCCACATTACGATTTTCAGGTGTCTGCTGCCCACATTGCGATTTTCAGGTGTCTGCTGCCCACATTGCGATTTTCTGGTGTCTGCTGCCCACATTACGATTTTCTGGTGTATGCTGCTGCCCACATTACGATTTTCTGGTGTATGCTGCCCACATTAGGATTTTCTGGTGACTGCTGCCCACATTGCGATTTTCTGGTGACTGCTGCCCACAATGCGATTTTTCTGGTGACTGCTGCCCACATAAGGATTTTCTGGTGACTGCTGCCCACATTAGGATTTTCTGGTGTCTGCTGCCCACATTACGACATTCTGGTGACTGACTGCTGCCCACATTAGGATTTTCTGGTGACTGCTGCCCACATTACGATATTCTGGTGACTGCTGCCCACATTAGGATTTTCTGGTGACTGATGCCCACATTGCAATTTTCTGGTGACTGCTGCCCACATGGCGATTTTCTGGTGACTGCTGCCCACATTGCGATTTTCTGGTGAACTCTGCCCACATTACGATTTTCTGGCCCACATTACGATTTTCTGGTGAACACTGCCCACGTTACGATTGTCTGGTGAATGCTGTCCACGTTACGATTTTCTGGTGAACGCTGCCCACATTACGATTTTCTGGCCCACATTACGATTTTCTGGTGAACACTGCCCAAGTTACAATTGTCTGGTGAATGCTGTCCATGTTACAATTTTCTGGTGAACTCTGCCCACATTACGATTTTCTGTCCAACATTACGATATTCTGGTGAACGCTGCCCACATTACGATTGTCTGGTGAATGCTGCCCACGTTACAATTTTCTGGTGACTGCTGCTCGCGTTACTATTTTCTGGTGACTGGTGCCCACATTACGATTTTCTGGTGAACTCTGCCCACATTATTATTTTCTAAAGGCCCACATTACGATTTTCTGGTGAACCCTGCCCACATTACGATTTTCTGGCCCACATTACGATTGTCTGGTAAAATGCTGCCCACTTTACAATTAATTTACAGTGAAACGCTGCCCCATTACGATTATTTGGCACCTATGGGGGGGGGCCCCATCCAAATATTCGCAGGGGGGCCCAGTGATTTCTAGTTACGCCCCTGGGGGGGGGGGCGGTTGGTGGTACCGGGCCTAGGGCACTGGGAAGTCTAAATCCGGCCCTGGGAGGGGGCGCAGAATTCATTCAGCTGTCATTCCTAATTGTGTTTGAAGCAGAGAGAAATAAGAAAAGGGGATACATAGCAGTGACTGCAAGCCAGATAACTAGATATTAAGGTGTTGGGGAGGTTGTGGGCCCTGGAGCGCCTCTTAGTCTAATAGCAATTAGCGTGTGACAGCTGGGGTGGGAGGGATGGAGGGGCGCACTTTGGTGTCTCAGCCTTGGGTGCTGGAGGACCTTGTCCCTGCTCTGGCTGCAGCACTGGATTGCTGGGACACCAGAGGACGGGGGAACCCTGGTTAAGATCCAGAGGCTTCCCTCTCCCGAGGTAAGTGTCCCCCAGGGTTTTTTTTGTTACAAGTTTTCTTTAATGTCTACAGATACGTTTCTTAGCTCATGACTCTAGATCAGATCTGAGTATAAAAGAAAAAAATGAATGATAAATTGGTAAATCCAACCTCCATCTCTATATAACTCAACCTCAGGGTGTTGTAGAGCTTGTCTGTGTGCTGTATCAGCAGATAAAGTGCTCTGTAACCTGTCTGTAACCTGAGTGATGTGTTATCTCTCTTCAGGTGTATAACAATGCCGCTCCAGGCAGCACACATGGCAAAACCTTCAAGGTCCACCTACAGCTTTGGGACACGGCCGGCCAGGAAAGGTAAAAGTGCATTTCCATGGAAAATATTCTTTCATTTCATATTAACTTATTCTAAAATTTGCATGGCAGGTGCTGGAGGGGAAGGGGGTGGCAGGGGGGAAACTGAGGCAAGGGGGTGGAAGCCTTTGGGGGTGGGACTAGGTGGTGGTCACCTTATGCAGGGGTGCATACCAGTTTGCCAAAGGACTATCCATGAAATTCTGTAAATCTAGCAGGTATACCCTTCCACTAAGCACCTCCTATTACAATAGACCGTTCCGGAGTTCCTGCACAGGGCATGCAGGAGGCAGTGAGTTTTCTCCTAGGTGATATTTTCTCACTATTGTCAATAAAATGCTTTTGAAGCCACCCAGCAAGCAAGAAAATACTAAAAACGATTTGACTTCTTTACCTACTTTTTGGTACTTTTTCAATCACACAGTGCTGAAAAGTTATTTTAAACAGAAGGTGAAAAACATATTTTAGGAGAAAATGTTAATTGAATTAGTGCCGTTCTAACATCCAATGGGACTTTCCGTCACTGCTGCGTTGCAATCATTTTGCAATGCAATGTACCTGGTGTGAAAGCTTAAAGCAAACCTGTGACTTTAACCACTTCAGCCCGCAGGTGTTTTCACCTTCAGAACGGAAGCAATTTTCCCTGTCAGCGCTCCTCCTATTCACTCGCCAATTACTTTATCACTACTCATCACACATAAATGATCTACATCTTGGGGGTTTTTTTGCCACAAATTAAGCTTTTTGTGAGCGATATTTGTTTTCAGTAATTTTCTGTGCATTTTACAGGCAAATACACACAAACGAAAAAATACACTCTTTCTCCAATTCCATCCCCTATAGTTTTAAAATAAGCAATGCCATTATAAATAAAACCAACCCATTTTATTTGACTATTAGTCCGGGCTATCACAGCATTTAAATTATGTTCCTAGTAGAATGTATGGCGCCGATATATTATGTAGAAATAAATAAAGAAAAAATAAGTTGTTTTTATTTGTGTCCCATCAATTGTTAGCCCTTATGTACTAAAATAACAGCAATATACCCTCATGACATACATATAAAAATAAAGCTAAGTCCCTAAGGCAACAATTTATTCATTTATTATATTTATATATTGTTTATATTTATTTTACTGTTTTTTTTTTTGTATTATTATTTCTTCAATTTGTTTGCATGGTAACTGGGGTGGGGAATGGGAGGGAGTTTGGAAGTGATTTAATTAATTAATTTTATGAATAGTAAAAAAAACTTGTGTGCAATTCTACTTTTATCTGGTTTACCAGGAAGTGTTTTGTTTTGGGTTTTTTTTACACTTTGACTCACATTCATTCTTATGAATGGACATGGCCTGTGATCGTGTCCATTCAATACAACGGGCCATATCCATTCATTACATTACAGGCACTGCGATTGGTTCCAGAAAGCCTTGCTTCCCTTCCCCAAATGCCAAAACGAAAAACCGCCGTGGTGCGCAAGGTCGCGGCCCCTCACGCAACGAGCGCACCGCTGCTTAAACACTGGAGGAGAATACTCATCCAGTGTGCCTTTAGTGGCGCCTATCTGGACGAGAATACTCGACCAGATAGGCTGAGTTGGTTAAAGGGTAAAAAAGTCAGATGCTTACCTCGACATTTTTTGTCCGATCAACGCTAAACGGACAGTGTATGGCTCCTATTTTATAAATCGGAGCCGTTCACACTTGTCACACTGCAACGGACCTGCGGGATTAGTTGAGGTAATCGGGCCGCACTTCTGTGCAGTCCGCGATAATTTCAGGCAGCCTATGGTGGTAACGCATCTGCCCCGGGCTCCAGCCAGACCACAGCGGACAGTACACTGTCTGCTCCAACCTCCAGCTTGCCACACGTGGTTTGGCACAAGTGAGAACACAGCCATAGCTGTGCAGCAGCTCATAATAATCAATTATCTATAATTGCTCAGTAAACTAGTGTTTTGTGATTTTGCAGTGCCATAGTACAGCAGTGGTTGGTTGCTTTTTCAGCCACTAGGGGGAGTTATATTGTCTGCTGCTACAGTAACTATTGTATATATTAATGGATGTGCATGAAATTCCCATAGATTTCGGAGCCTCACCACAGCATTTTTCAGAGACGCCATGGGTTTCCTGCTGATGTTCGACCTCACAAGCCAACAGAGTTTTCTGAATGTCAGAAATTGGATGAGTAAGTATGGAGTAAAATCCCATAACATTTGGAATTAGATAATACGCTAAAGTTGTGCCTCAGATAAAACCCTTTGTACAATTCAGCATAGAATGGGAAAGGGTTGGAATCCTCTGATTTGTGTGCACCTAATTTCCACTCACTTCCTGTTCCATCATCACCCGGGCTGGGCTGACCGTTATATGGGATGGTTAATAATATGAAAATAATTCAGAATTGATGTAATGGCCAATTCTTTAGGAAAGAAAAATACCTGCACGAATTTTTCCAGAGATGTAAAAAAATTGAACTCTATCAAAACACCCATAAAGGATATCCAAATTAACATGTGACATGATGAGTGAGATGTGTTTGTACAGTGCTAAGCATACAAATAACTAGGCTGTGTTCCTGTGTTCCTGTTTTTTTGTATTTCTGCCTGAAAGAGTTAAACATTCAGGTATGCAAGTGACAGTTTCTCTCAAGTCGGGACTAAGTCAGACTATTGCAATCCTCACTGATAAGAAATTACAGCCAGAAAACACTTCCCTGGCAAAGCAAGGCTTTCGAGAGCAGGGTATAGATGAAGAAAGTCAATAGTGTAAATATTTTAGCTTCTGCGACACTGAAAGACTGTGTCAGCATATAAGACAATAGAACTTTAACCACTTTGGGCCTGATTCACAAAGCGGTGATAACTCAGTTATCACGCCTAAAAGACTTTAGGCATGATAACCTTTGCACCGCTGAGTTAGCACCGCTTTGTGCTGATTATCGCGCGCAAAGTCCCGCGTGCAAAGTTTTGCGCGCGCGCAAAGTCCCATAGGGCTTAATGGGCGCTGCGCGTGCGCCTGCGTGATTGCGCGCGGAAAATTCGCGCGAGTTTCTTCTTATCATGCCTAAACTGAGTTTAGGCGTGATAAAGGGCTTTTCACTGGCATGCAAACACTTTGCACCGCTTTGTGAATCAGGCCCTTTGACTTCATGTAAGCTACGAGTCTGTAGATATACGTCCTGTAGCAGAAGCAGTGCTGTGCATGGTTGGGCTTGCTCCTGTGCAAACTTCCAGCACTATCTCCTGCAGCACTAATTGGTGAACGGGAATATATGTTTCCTGAGCTAATGAGATTGATTTTTATCAGTAAAAATACTGTTATTTTCTCAGTTCATAGTGAAAAATACACTGTGTAGCATTATTTCAGAATCAAATATCTTCACCATAAATTGTGATAGGAACATCATTTAAGTTTTGTGATAAACAGTAGAAATAGCCAAACAACATTTGTGTTTTTTTTTTTTTAAACAACAATAGCACTTTTTATTTTCAAATTGGAATTGGTAAAACTGAGAAATGTTTTTTCTATTTTTTTCCCCTCGTTTTCCCATTAAAATGCATGGAAAACAAAATTGTTCAAGGGAAAAATGCCATACAATGAAAGCCTAGTTAGTCTTGAAAAAAACAATATATATTTCATTTAGGTGTCATAAGTAGGGATAAAGTTATTGCATAGCTTAAATGTTAAAACTGCTCTGGTCCATAACTGAGAAGCAAGGTCTGGATGCAAAGTGGTTAAACATTCTTTTCATTGTTGAAAATAAAACTGCCTTGGTGCTCCGTACCCCCTACCCCCTTCTCCTCTCCCACCTTCCCCCCTTTGCTCCAGTAGTGACATGTGTATCTAATGTTTGTTTTTATTCACTTGCAAAATTCAATAAAAACTTACTTTTTAAAAATAAAACTACAGGATTGTAAAAAAAAAAAGGCATTGTAAAAAATGTGTGTCAGAATGATCAAAACTTTTGCACACTCAAGTTACTTGTCTGACTATTCAAATTGCTTCATGTTTGTGGAAAAGTCACGCTTGGCTGCAACTCTTTCCAAGTCTCCCTTTGATGCCTAGTACACAATGAGATTTTCAGGCAGATTTCCTGCCAGATCGATTATTTTCAACATGTTCAATCAATTTTCCGATCGATTTTCTGTTCACTTCTACAGAAAATCAATCAGAAAATGGATCGAAATCAGATCAGACATGTTGAAAATAATCGATCTGGCAGGAAATCTGCCTAAAAATCTCATTGTGTATACTAGGCATTGTGTCATAGAGAATTCTTCTAATCAGAAGAATGCAGAAGCAATTATTTTCACTTTAAAGCGGTACCCTAGTTACAAATCCATCCCTAAAGGGGGAGGAAGGAAAGATGCAACTAATTCAAAAGAAAGGGGGTGGGTCAAAGCAAATGCAAAGTAATCAGGGATGCTCATTCGGATTCTGCGGAAATGCAATTTCCGAAATTCCGATTGGAAATTGCATTTCCGCATCGGAATGCGGAAATCGGTAATGCAAGTGCCGTAGGCGGATTTCCGCCGGAAATCGTGGAAATGTCCGCCGGAAATCGCGAAAGTTCCACCCGAGTTTAACATCAATTTTCTCAAAAACTATAAGGTCTTTTTGAAAACTTTTTTTTGCATCTTGTTCAGAAGATTCTGTTTAATAAACCCTGAAAATGTGGTGTTTCTAAGACTTAAGGGGGCTTTTCTATTTACCACTAAAGTCGGTGGATTTTTACTGTAATGTAAAATGCAGAAAATCTGCATCTGCCTATTTTCTGCATTTTACATTACAGTAAAAATCCGCCGACTTTAGCGGTTAATAGCAAAGCCCCCGTAAGTCCTAGAAACACCAACTTTTCAGGGTTTATTAAACAGAATCTTCTGAACAAGATGCAAAAAAAAGTTTTCACAAAGACCTTATAGTTTTTGAGAAAATCGATGTTAAACTCGGTCGGAATTTCCGCAATTTCCGGCGGAAATTGGAATGCGGAAATTGGTAGCGGAAAGCGGAATCGGTAATTGGCAATGACGGAATGCGGATTTACAGCGGAATCGGAAATTGGCATTCCGACCATCCCTAAAAGTAATGCCTAATTTGACACCTGGCTTAAACAACAGGCCAGAAGTGTACAATAACCTAGCAATCACTAAATAAAATCGCATAAAACTACAAGAGAACTGAAAATGTCCAAAAAAGCCACCAAAAGAAATAGCAATAACAGAGAAAGAAGAAAAAAAAAACAAAGACATTTAATATAAGGGAAAGTGCCTGGAGTGAAGTCTAGGATGCATGGAAGAACTATGTGGTAAACGCCAAGTCCCACCTAGGGTTTAGGCCCTGGGGAATCCTGGTGCCCAAACGAAAGAGCCACATGGGGCTTGATTCACAAAGCGGTGATAACTCAGTTAACACGCCTAAAAGACTTTAGGCGTGATAACCTTTGCACTAGCAAAGTTATCACCGCTTTGTGCTCTAACTCGCGCGAAGTTACCGCGCGTACGCGGGTACGTGCGCGCGCAAAGTCCCATAGGGCTTAATGGGAGCTTCGCGCGAAGCGTCCGGTGCTGCGCGCGCGCTTGTGCGCGCAAAACTTTGCGCACGGAAAATTCGCGCAAGTTTCTTCTTATCATGCCTAAACTGAGTTTAGGCGTGATAAGGGGCTTTTCACAGGCGTGCAAACACTTTGCACCGCTTTGTGAATCAAGCCCATGGCCTTTCTCCTAAGCAGTCTCCCATACAGATCACACCCTCTGCTAGAGGGGACAGTTCTTTCTATACCTTGAAAGTAAAAGCCAGTCATATCACCCCTATGTAGATCTCTAAAATGTTAAGCAACGTTTGAGATATTCTTTTCCCTAGTTCCCCTTTAAATTAGGCTTTTTTCAGTCTATTTCACTGAAACTACTGTACTAGTCGATTTTACATGTATTTTTTAATAAACTCATTATCTGGTTGTGGGTATTTTTATGCTATGCTCAGTTTATGCTATGCTCAGTTTCAAGGGCTCAGGCTTGTGACTGCCTATTTTTATTCACCTTTTCCTTCTTTTTCCCTTTTTTGTTTAGGTCAGCTCCAAGCCAACGCCTACTGTGAGAATCCAGATATCGTATTAATCGGTAACAAAGCTGATTTGTTAGAACAGCGGGAGGTGAACGATCGGCAAGCAAAAGAGCTCGCTGAGAAATATGGGTGAGTGATTTGGGGACAGAAGACATGGGGGGGTCAGGCCAGTCTGACGTGATATTAGCAGTGAGCAGGGGTGTTGCTAGGATCCTAAGAGATCTGGGGCACTATTGGGCACTCCAATTGGAAAATGGGTGTGGCCACGCACCAGAATGTGGGTGTGGTCATGGGTGGAGCCACATTTACATGAACTTAACAGCGGTCTAAATAGGCCTGCCCAGCAAGATGTTGGATGAAGCCCCCCTCTCCATTAATACAAAAAAAATGCAGCACATCACATAAATCGGCAGTGTCATTTAAACACAACTAGGCAGACTTACCTGGCTTGTGTGCTGGCCTGTCTGGATTTCTGTTGGGCGGGCTGGTTATCGGGCAGTTCCCCCATAGCATTCCTTGACCATCTAGTGGACCCCCTCCCATGTCCTCATGGGCTTCCCCTTGAGGCACCACAACTCCCATCACACCCCCATAGAAGAGCCACAGCTCCCTGTATGCCCCCATAAAGGCATCACATCACCAAGCATGGCACCACAGCACCCAATATGCCCACATAGAGGCACCACAGCACCGAGCATACCCAAGATTGATGCACCACAGTTCCCAGCATGCCCGCCATTGCGGCACCACAGCTGACTCTGCCTGAGGGACATCCGGGGCACCCCAGAATAGATCCGGGGCACGTGCCACTGATCTTTGGGGCTAGCAACGCCCCTGGCAGTGAGTAAGGTTGGCGTTTCTAGGTAGGTAGTAGTACATAACTACCCAGCACTGCTCCCATCCAACTTGATTTGTGAATAAATAGCAAAGAATAGATTGTTAAAGAGGACCTCCATTGTAAATACAAAAATCCGGCAGCCTACAAGTAAAAGAAAGTTATATTTACCCGAGAAGTCTGGTCCCGCGATGCCGTTCCGAAGTCCCTGCATCACCCGACTTCCGGCGCCTGGCCCCGCCTCCTCTTCTCTCGCTGCAGAGAAAAACGCCAAGCTATTTACTGTAGAGAGAGGAGGCGGGGCCAGGCACCGGAAGTCGGGTGTTTAAAAATGTGTTAAAAACAGCTAAAATAAATTTTTTTGAGGTAAGCCACCTATTTTTTTCTATTTGATTTTTTTTTTAACACAGTATTATTACCCATTGGGCACCTCCCCACCCCACCCCCTCTCTTGTATATACCGCAGGAAGCCCATGCAGATGTGGAGAGACCATAGGGACTCCAGGCAAATTGTGTCCTGTGTGATGTTGAAACTGGGATTCTAGTGTCTGCCTCACATAAGCTGAAAATGGAGAGAGATGGTCTCTAAATACTTTCTAATATATAAATACAGCAGCAATAAAATGCAAGGGCAGACTTTAGAGCAGATAAACTGTACTTTGGGAATGTGTCATTTGTATACAGACAATATTACTTGTGCACAAAAGCAAACATGATCGCTGTATGAGTAATAAAAAGTAGGAAAGCACATTTTTATTGAATGTTATGTCAGAGATTACTCCCGCTCTAAGTACAGAAATAGCAGGTGAGTGGGGAAGAATTTGACATTGTGAACTCTATACATGAAAGCTTTTTATGCGTGGTTAGAATACACCTAGTAAACCTAAATCTCTGTTTACCTGATGTTATTGTAATTGCAGCGGGACTCACAGGGAGTGGCAGCAAGGCCCCATTCACAATAGCATTGCCTGTGGCTGTATGTTCCTATGCATTGCATGAATAGCACTGAACAGAGCAGCCCAGTGCAGTGTAGCAGTGCAATACACTGGTGTGACAGTGAGCATCAAACACTGATCTCTGTGCCATATCTGATTTACTTACATGTACAGTGCATTGAATTGCATGAACACTGGCTATACAGCGCAGGAGACTTGGGCGCAGCCGGCGCCACCATAGACCGTAATAGGAATTACGGCTATAGCGGCGCACAGTGACTAACATCGGCGCCATCAGAAGACGGAGCTGAAGTTACTTTTAAAACGCTGTAATTCTGCTGCCAGCAATAGCTGGATGCCAAATTATATCATTCCCCACCATCCATGTGGACCTGGAGGGGGAATAGTAATTAACATCACCGGGAACTTGTGCAGCAGCTGGATCAGCCATACCGGCTGTATCCTGCGCCCAAGTCTCCCGGCGGTGAATCCTCTCCTACGCTGAATTGCACATTATTATTATAATTTATTTATAAATGTGACGTACAGTACTGTATAACAAAGGTGGTGGTAGTAAGTAACAACATAATTAGCTAAACTGCAGTTTAGTAAAGCAACCACAAGATGTCTCTATATACGTAAAGTGCTGCAATGATCTCTATGACATTGTTGTTTCCTGTATTCTCTCTGTGTTTCTCTCTGTTCTCAGTAAGCTGCATTACCTGATGGTGATGTATGATTTATCTCTGCATGTTTTTCTTCAGTAAAGAGTTCTAACTTGTTATGCTGGGTGCCTATCTGCGTGTAGAGAACACTCTGCTCCATCACAAAGCGGGTTCTGTGATGACAAACTAGCATATATAACAATCAAATATCATTTTGTTTCACATGCAACTAACGCTTCTCATCTTATCTCCCATGACAGCATTCCATATTTTGAAACGAGCGCCGCAAACGGACAGAATGTGGAAAAATCGGTTGAAACCCTGCTGGATTTGATCATGAAAAGGATGGAGCAATGCGTCGACAAGACCCAAGTATCAGACGCCGCCAACGGAGGGAACCCCGGCAAATTAGACGACACACAATCGGGAGGGAAAAAGTGTGCCTGTTAAAAAAAAATATACATATAGATAAATAGCATATAAAGACTGATTTAGTTGATACAATTTTTTGTGGACTGGCTGACAAACCACCACAGTGACCCCTAGTGGTCTTTTCTGTTCTCTGCAGCCGTCCACAGCTTCATGCCATTAACAACATCTTTACAAAAAAATCCTTTCCCCCCTCGGAGCCCCCTTCCCCATTGTTATGGTATACGCCAACATCTCTTCGTGAAGAAAGTGTTAATCTTATATATTTATATGCAGCATAAAAATATGTTTCTTACAGAAATACGTGGTGACAGTGGTTTAAAAGAAAAAAAAAACGAAAAAAGGGGGAATTTTATTTTGTTTGAATTATCTGTTTTAGAGATTAGCCTGGACCGGGTATGCGAGTGGCTAAAAATTGCATTGTAAGCACGCCAACCACTCACGCAACGTGGGCTTCCCACCCCTTTGTTTACATAGATTTCCATGCTGGGATCTCCCGATCTTTCTATCTGGACGCTAAGGCATTTTATCCGTCTACTAAACGTCTGTGAATGGATCCAACTCATCTTTGTACCGTGATATGGCTTGGTGTGTATGTTCTGCTAATGAGGCCCTTCTGTGTTTGAATCAGGGAACATTTCAGGCCAATTTTTAAATGTTAAAGAATTACAAATATATATATATGTTGTATTAAAATGGCTTTATAAACTTGAGTTCTTGGTGCCTGTAAACTGACTAATAGCGATTGCAGCTCAAAGGGAAAACATAACGAGATAAAGTACAATGCAGTAAATTATTTGGGATACCCACTTTTACGGTAATTCTCCTGGTTTCAGCATTAGAAACACATCCTGTAGCTGAATGTATGAATGTATGTAACCCCCACCCTCCCTGTGCGGCTTAGCCTAGGCTATTTACAAGACAGAATCCTCCCCTTCAGGGCATTCTGGGAGACCAGAGATCTTTTCTACTGGCTTTAGAACTATCAGTAAACGAACATTCCGTAGAGATCACCTGCCAGTACTAAAGATATTGCCACCAGTTATACATTTCGGAAAGTAAATCAGGGAGAGGAAAGATTTTACAATGAGCAAACACTGACTAAATTATTTATAAATATTGTAAAAAAAAAAAAAAAGTATTCATTATGTTATTTTCACTACACTTCAGGTGGCCACACACCATACAATTTTTTAAATATCTGTTAAATTCAAGAATAGCAATCAATTTTCCTGATTGATTTTAAAAATTCAAAAATCTGACCGATGTACCACACACGTATGTTACATTTTTCCCCAATCATGAATAAAATCATTGAAAGCTCAGAAAAAAAAATTGATTGGAACTGTACATCAAGTAATTGGCAATCCATCACACACCATACAATTCGTGATAAAGTTGGTCTGAAATTTCCAACATGTGCAATCTCCAAAAATCGAAAAAAATCCCCCCAAAAAACGGGAAATCCAATTGGATTTATCGATTGAAAACAAAGTAAAGCTCTCGATTTTTTGGGACAACCGATCGTAATGATCAAATTGGCGAAAAATTGGATCTTTTAATTGTATGCTTTACTCTTTAACAGAAAAGATCAGCTTGCTCCAGGGAAAGTCTCCACAAGGAGGAATGTTAGAGAAGCAGGTGGAATTGATCAGGTGATAGATTTCAGTGTGTTGATTGGTCGGCCTCAATCAGGTCTCACTTCTGCTTCAAGTTTTATCCTACAAAGTAGAAGGGAAATAGGATCAGATGATTGTGATCAGCCAATCAGAAACGTAAGCTAATGAAAATGGCCATTCCTGACAAAGAAAATCTGGTAAAGATGTCTAGAAAGTGTTCACTATGAAAATCTAGCTAGTGTATGTATATTTTTTAAATCAATCATGTGCTCGTCTGATTTCTCCTCAAAGGACAATTTTGATACATAAGATTGCCTCGCCCACTCTGCTGGAAGGGCCAGCTCTCACATGAAGTAAAACTGGGCAGTTGCCCAGGGCTCCAAGCTCCTTTGGGTCCGCACACGTCAGGGACTGTAGAGTTTACTGTCAGTACAGTATAAGAATGTGAGATTCTTCATATTTGTCCATGGACTCATTTTACCTAAAGGATCACTGTCGCGAAAATTGTAAAATGTAAAATACATGTAAACATATACAAATAAGAAGTATGTTTCTTCCAGAGCAAAATGAGCTATAAATTACTTTTCTCCTGTGTTGCTGTCACTTGCAGTAGGTAGTAGAAATCTGACAGAACTGAGAGGATTTGAACTAGTCCATCTCTTCTTGGGGGATTCTCAGCATGGCTTTTATTCTTTACTAGCCAACCCGCGTCGTAGCATACGCCGCATCTATCTATCTAATACAGTACGTGCCTCAACCTTGAAGCAAGAAGAAGTAGGCTTTCCATGAGAAAATGTATGCGTGCTCAAACACCAAGTTTAACCCTAGCAAGTCTGGCTTTGCAAATCCGGCCTAATTGGCTATTCATGAGGCAATGCTCATGCAAATATGCATTTGCTTTCGCATGCCAAACTATGCAGGGTCAAAAAACCAATACTGCAAAGTGCTCTCTCGCTGCCTGGGAACCACAGCGGCACCCCGGAGTGGGAGGCTGGGTGGCGCAGCCGCCCCCCCCCCGCCCCCCCAAGCGTGGCCAGCGCTGGGGAGAGCCGTCCGCACCCACCTCCTAATATTAAAAACAGCCACTTACCTTAACGTCCATTGGGTTCTGCTACATGCGCATTAATTTTCTCATGGAAAGCATTTTGTGCAGTTTGTATCCTTTGGAGGCAGGTGGTGGATGGCTTGCTACGGTGGTGTGAACCCTGGAGTGAGTGCGCCTGTCCTCCCCCCCCCCCCCCCCCCCTCTGGAGTGCTGTATGTGAGCCAGCCCTGAGCTCTAAAGCTCGGGGTGACCCATGCGTCTCTCCTTTCTCATGTGGTGCCCCCAAATTAATGCGCATGTAGCAGAACGCAATGGACGTTAAGGTAAGTGCCTGTTTTTAATATTGGGAGGTGGGTGCAGACGGCTCTCCCCGGCGCTGGCCACACTTGGGGGGGGGGGGCGTCCACGCCACCCAGCCTCCCCCTCCGGGGTGCCGCTGTGGTTTCCAGGCAGTGAGAGAGCCTGGGACCCTGCGGTCCCGCAAGTTGTATAAAAAGGGGGCATTGGGTATCCTCCCCGTGGCGCTCCTGGAGGCCTGGAGCACACCAAAATGCTAGCAGATTTTGAAACGCTTTTTCTTATTTTTCTGTAGCATTTCACCTAGCATTTTGCGGTTTTGTAAAGCGTTTTTGGTGTAGTAGATTTCATATATTGTTACAGTAAAGCTGTTACTGAACAGCTTCTGTAACAAAAACGCCTGCAAAACCGCTCTGAACTGCCGTTTTTCAGAGCGGTTTGCGTTTTTCCTATACTTTACATTGGAGGCAGAAACACCTCCGCAATCCAAAAAATGCCTCACCTCGGGAGTATGCGTTTCAGCAAAACGCCTCCCGCTCTGGTGTGCACCAGCCCATTGAAATACATTACCCAAGCGTATCCGCAGCCGCAAGTGGATCGCAAAACGCTGCCGAACTGCTCTGGTGTGCACTAAGCCGGATAGTGCTAATGTAGCATGTAGCATGGTGACTGCTTTGTGGTATTGGTTTGTGCATTCATTTGCATGAGCATTGCCTCATGAATAGCCAATTAGGCCAGATTTGCAATGTCAGACTTGCTAGGGTAAGGCCTCTTTTCCATGGACTGTAAATAGGCAGTGAAATGGCTCTCAAACTCTCACAACTGCTCACTGCTGCCTGGTAACTGCTCACTGCTGCCTGGTAACTGCTCGCTGCTGCCTGGTAACTGCTTGCTGCTGCCTGGTAACTGCTTGCTGCTGCCTGGTAACTGCTTGCTGCTGCCTGGTAACTGCTTGCTGCTGCCTGGTAACTGCTTGCTGCTGCCTGGTATCTGCTCACTGATGCCTGGTAACTGCTTGTTGCTGCCTGGTAACTGCTTGTTGCTGCCTGGTATCTGCTCACTGCTGCCTGGTAACTGCTTGTTGCTGCCTGGTATCTGCTCACTGCTGCCTGGTAACTGCTTGCTGAGCACACAGCTCAACAGTCCGTGGAAAAGAGGCCTTAAACTTGGTGTTTGAGCACGCATAAATTTTCTCATGCAAAGTACTTCTTCTTCTTGTTTGAAGGTTGAGGCACTTAGTCTATTATATATATAGATAACGACAACTCCTTGAAAAAGATTTACACAAAGATGCTGGTATTCTGGCAGTTCTGGGTGCTGGAAGCACAGCATTCTTACGGCCAGGCCCAAATACTGACCTGAGGAAGCGGCTCTGACTGTGAAACGCGTTGTCAAGTGCATTAATAAACATTTAAATTTTATCCTGAACTACAAATTGTCATTTGAGTTTAATAAGACATCCATAAGGTAGGACAACTTTTTTTCTCTAAAGTATTGTTGGATGCTACCTTATAGAGTGAAATACTCCATTTTTGGAGCAGCGACCACCATTATATTGATTAAAGGCCGAGTGAGGACAGCACCACCCCACATGCGACAACGAGTAGTTGCTTCATATAGCAACCCACTTTTGTGAGTATATCTCTATCATTTTCATGGTTTTCCTGGTGATTTAACAATATTGCACCATATTGGGCTCCCGGATCTCCCTTTGTTTTGTTTTTTTCTCCACCACAATTTTAAGTGGTATGAATCTCAGCATTTCTACTTTGCTCTAAAACATTATTTACAGCATATAATATACTACCACATTTATATTTTTTTAGCAGAACAGCATTCAAACAGTTAAACATAGGACTTATTTACTTATTTTTTTTAATAGAAAGCTCCCCTGAGAGCCGCATCCAAAGAGGTGATAACATCTTGTGTTTACTTAATTTTAGCAAGAGAGGAATATAAACATTCCCTGGCAGTGCTGAAACTCCTAATGTGTGCAGATCAGTAGACAGCTTAGAAAAATGCAATGGGTACATTAAATATATAAATACTGTAGCTATGAATAAAATGCAATGGCAGCTTTCAGAGCAAATAAAATGTACCTTGGGAACTTGTAATTTCTAACTGAATAATAATACTTGTGCACAAAAGCAAATATGATAACCGTATGGCATATAAAAAGTAGGAAAACACATTTTTTATTAAATAGTATGTTTAATACCGCTTTAAAGCTAAAGTCTTGGATGTACTCAATAATGTGTCCCTTTACTTTTTACTTTTATCAGCTTTTGTAATTTATCTAAAGGTGACCATAAACTACAATTTTTTTCATCAGGTGCTATTTTTTGGCCCGATTTTTATGATCAGATTGTACAGAAAACTGTGCAATGCATGGTGAAAATTGGTGTAAACTATGGTTGGATTTTACAATCAAACTGTGCCTCTTTAATCCTGTTTTTGCATTGGTTATAATGTGCTTTGAAAAACTACTGAAAACTGCATTTCTATTGCTGAAATCACTGTGTACCCTGGATAGAGTTAATATGGGGTAAAGTCAATGGGCTTGATTCACAAAGCCGTGCTAACTGTTTAGCACTTGAAGTGCCGTTCGCGGACTTTTACGCGCGCAAAGTGCCGCGAATCGCTGCAATTTGTGCGCGCAAAAGTCCGCGATCGCGCAAAACGCGGCACTTTGCATGCGCAAAAGTCCGCGAACGGCACTTCACGTGCTAAACAGTTAGCATGGCTTTGTGAATCAAGCCCATTGTATCTTAAAGGATACACGAAGTGACGTGACATGATGAGATAGACATGTGTATGTACAGTGCCTAGCACACTAATAACTATGCTGTGTTCCTTTTTTTCTTTCTCTGCTATCAGAAGCCATTTTCTGCTCAGAAAGTTTTTTATAGTTGGAATTCTAAGAAGACATTTTCTAATCGGAAAGTTTTTTTTATAGTTGGAATTCCAACTATAAAAAAACTTTCCGAGCAGAAAATGGCTTCTGATAGCAAGAAAGAGATAAAAAGGGTAATTTCTTATCAGTGAGGATCACACTGTAGTCACTTCCTGTCTGAGTCAGGACTGAGTCAGCCACTTACATACCTGATATTTAACTCTTTCAGGCAGAGAAAGAAAAAAAGCAACACAGCATAGTTATATGTGTGCTAGGCACTGTACATACTCATGTCTATCTCATCATGTCACATGTCACTTCGGGTATCCTTTAATGAGGGAAGCACACACAAGGGGACACTGCTGCCTCTTTTAGGCCTCGTTCACACTAGGGATGTTGCTGTGCGCATTTCACAGCGCATTTGCTAGGTACAGATTTTTTATTTTACTGTAACAAGTTCCCATCTATGCGCTTTGTTACTGTCCGTGTGAGAAGTGCGGTGTTGCATGCATTTATGTGTGTTGCACTGGGAAGCTCACAGCAATGCAAGTGAATGGGTGTACTTTCTTAGCGCATAGAAGTGTATAGCAATGCGCTTTGGAGATGCGTGTTTTACCCCAAATGAAAAAAAAAAAGTTTGAAATGAAAAAAATCTTTATTGACAACTGCTACATCAAATAAGCAAAACATGCTGAAGATAAATGCGTTTAAACGCATGGGTCTGTGTAAAAAAAAAAAAGAAAAGCGCTCTGCTACGCGCTGAAATGCGCATTAACGCATGCATTTTTTAAATCTTGCGCTTAAGAACGTTTCTGAATGCACCCTGTGTGAACGAGTCCTCAGTTCGTTCTTTCTTTGAGCGTTGTGGTACGTTATAGTGAGTTAACCACTACGGTGGCGTAGTGGTTAGCTCTCTCGCCTTGCAGTGCTGGGTCCCTGGTTCGAATCCCGGCCAGGGCACTATCTGCAAAGAGTTTGTATGTTCTCTCCGTGTCTGCGTGGGTTTCCTCCGGGCACTCAGGTTTCCTCCCACATTCCAAAAACATACGGATAAGTTAATTGGCTCCCCCTAAAAATTGACCCTAGACTACAGTACTTACACTACATAATATAGACATATGGCAATGGTAGGGATTAGATTGCAAAAAAGAAAAGATCACCTCTCCTTGGGTAAGAACCAACAATAAGTCGGCCAGCCGGTGCTCAATGTCATGCAGGTCCACCACACCTGCAAGCAAACAGGCAAAACTCGAAAGGAAGACACGGCACTCAGGAGCTGTATGCAGCAACAAGCTGTATTGAAGCAGGCAGTACACTACATGTTTCGGGCGGAGCCCTTCATCAGGTGGATTAGATTGTGAGCTCCTTTGAGGGACAATTAGCGACAAGACAATATATATATATATATATACACTGTACAGCGCTGCGTAATATGTCGGCGCTATATAAATACTAAATAATAATAATAATAGTTGCACAGCAATGGTCTGGCAGTGGGCCCATTCAAATTTTAGCGTGTTGGTAAGTTGGTGTGTGCATTCCATTATAATGCTAGCCATACAACAAAATGTATATTATGTCCGTATAAATGAAGGTCGATGAGCTATCATGCGTTATAATGAAACCGCACTTTACCAGAAGCCGCCAGTTTAGAAGTCCGTTGCGACATGCAACAGACTCAGAGTGAACCTACCTTATTTGTAGTATTAACCCTTCCCAGTCCTATGTCAGACTATGTTTGATAGTGACATTTTCCTCTATAGGACCAATGTCAGGTATTTCCTTAAATCTGTAACGCAGGTGACCTGTTTCTACGATTATTTCCTGACTAGAGCAGACCAATGAGATTCAAGTGCACTGGACAGCTAGACAAAAAAAATGTTTAAAACATTTGCAGCTGATAAATTTGTAAGAACAAACACCATGTTATAAAGTGCTGTGCAAATTACAAAAAAATATTCATATGAAATGATCAATCCAATATATATATTAGATATTATCAAACATAAAACTTAGACATTTTGTGTACAGCTCCACCTGCTGGTAAAGTTCGTAAGTACAACTAAAGGTCTCATTTTGCTGCACAGTCAGAAAAGGTAAGGACTGGTTCTCACGCCGGGGATCCGCAAAAGTGTTGTGCAGATGTATTCCTATGGGATCATTTTCACTGCAGTTCTTGCGATTTGCATAAACCGCAAATGCGCTGCATGTAGCATTTTGGGAGCGATTGCAATGTAATACTAGTTATGAGGAGGAATAACTAGGGCCGGTACTAGACCTTTTGCTACCTGAGACAAACTTGTCAGGATGCCACCCCCCCCCCCATTTGGCATTATCGTACAGCTCCCAACAATTTGCACCGCATGTTATAAAAGCAGTGCGTCCCCCCCAAAAAAAAAACCCTAGTATAGGTTGGTAAGTAGCCAGGTGTAGGTGCCCCTAGTATAGGTAGCCAAGTACAGGTGCCCCCAGTATAGGAAGCCAGGTATAGGTGCCCCCAGTATAGGTGGCCAGGTATAGGTGCCTCCAGTATAGGTAGCTAGGCATAGGTGCCTCCAGTGAAGGTAGCCAAGTATAGGTGCCCCCAGTAAAGGTAACCAGGTATAGGTGTCCCCAGTATAGGTAACCAGGTATAGGTGTCCCCAGTATAGGTAGCAAGGTATAGGTGTCCCCAGTATAGGTAACAAGGTATAGGTGTCCCCAGTATAGGAAGCAAGGTATAGGTGCCCCCCAGTATAGGTTAGCCAAGTGTAGGTGCTTCCAGTATTGGAAGCCTGGTATAGTTGCCCCCAATATAGGTAGCCATATATAGGTGCCCCCAGTATAGGTAGCCAGGTATAGGTGGTCACAGTATAGCTAGCCAAGTATAGGTTGCCCCAATATAGATAGCTCGTTATAGTTGCCCCCATTATATGTTATCGAGGTATAGGTGGCCCCAGTATACGTTAGCCAAGTATAGTTGCCCCCAATATAGGCTATCCAGATGGGTGCCTCAAGTATAGGTAGCCTGGTATAGGTTAGCCAGTCTGTCCCCCCCACTCCCCGCCTCTTTACCTCATGGAGTTGGCGGCCCCCTCCTCCACCACAGTCCTCCCCTGATCCCCTTCTCTGCATGCCCGGCGGCGTGGCATGCAGCACAGACATCAGCGGTGACCCGCACTCAGTCGTGCAGGAGAGCGGTTCCTCTGGTAACATATACAGGAAGTACTTCCTGTGTATGCGCTGCTACAAGGAGGAGCCGCTCTATTTGCGAGTTGCTGCTAATGTCTGTGCTGCATGCCACATCGCTGGACATGCAGAGAAGGGAATCAAGGGAGGACTGTGTTGGAGGAAGGAGCCACCGACTTCAGGAGGTAAAGGAGCGGTGGCCGGGGAGAAAGGCGGGTGGATGGGATGCCGCCCTATTGGAAGATGCCGCCTGACGCAAGTCGTTCAGACAGCTTCATGGGCGGACCACCCCTGGAAATCACAGTTGCAAATTGCGGCAAAATCCTGACATTTAGGAGCCACAAAATCTCGGTTGCGATCACGATTTGCGCTCTGAGTGTGAACCAGCCCTCAGGTTGTCTTATACAATAGGTCCTTGTTTTTAGTCTCAAGCTAGCCATACACGCATCCATTTACCAGCATTCGCGTACAAAAACAGTCAGGATGACAATCGGACAGTAAATTCTGGTCAAGTGTAAGTGGATCGTGGTGGGTAGATTTTCTTTTGTACAGATAACAAGTGAAGTTTCTTAACTCTTCCTGTACTGGAAACCATATGAGACTCATATCTGTGCTATTAATGTTCTACTTCTTAGCTGTACTACACATACAATTCATTAAATCATAAGTTTATTTTCACTTGAGATTCCCGTTAAGGTGTGTAAGCGGCCTTACACTATTGTGAGTCTCTCATCTTCACATGGTTCATTATTCCAGAGGGGAGATCATACTGTATATTCATGGCTCAGTCTACTGGATCAGACAGGCTACTCAGTGTGCACAATCCGCACATATGACCTTTTATGGTCGGAATCTCCAGTGAGTGACCATGAGTCTAGCTGTGGTGGTGTCAAAATAGATATAGAAGAAGACTGTGTAAGTGGCAATCTTATTTGGAACCCAAGGGAGAGTATTAAACTTTTGCCTCCTTATACCATACAATTACTGTGAATGGTGGCAGAGGCTTACTACATCCCAGGAAGAGATGGGTTGAAGGAACCCTGTAGTGACCTAAAAAAAAAGACTTGGCTACTGTACTCATCTAAGAAGAGGGAAGGCTCTTGGTCCCTTAGAGCCTATTCTAG
This sequence comes from Hyperolius riggenbachi, assembly GCF_040937935.1. NCBI lineage: Eukaryota > Metazoa > Chordata > Amphibia > Anura > Hyperoliidae > Hyperolius > Hyperolius riggenbachi. The sequence goes on along the minus strand of NC_090646.1, from coordinate 641,629,788 downwards.
TCCTCTCACAGTCTCCTCGTTCCCTCTTTGTCTTCCTTTCAAAATGTAAGCTTTTGGGTCTCCTTGGAAGACTTTGCAAGGACTTGCTATTTGAGTGCCTCCAAAGATGGGCGCATCCGTACTGCACATGTGTGAGCCCCGACTTGCTCATGTGCAGTACAAATCCACTCGTATTCTGAAGTACTCCGGTACACTATGGGCCGGAGACGTATTCGACCTGCACGCCAAATAATTTCACTGGAGGGGGGTGTTTAGAGGGGTGGAATAAGGTGATAGAGAGAGAACCGGGAAGGTTTTATAGAATCTAGAGCCTTCTCTCTACTTAGGTATCTTTTTTTTTTTTTCGTTTCAGTATTGCTTTAAAGGATATATGATGACATAGACATACTGTATGTATGTACAGTGCCTAGCACACAAATAACTATGCTGTGTTCCTTTTTTTCTTTCTCTGCCTGAGTTAAAAATCAGGCATGCAAGTGACAGTTTCCGTCTGGGTCGGACTACAGCGTAACCCTCACTGATAGGGAATTACAGCCATAAAACACTTTCCTGGCAGAAAATGGCTTCTGAGAGCAGGAAAGAGATAAACGGTGTGAATACTTCATAGATTTTAGCTCTGGCATACTTCAATGAATGCGTCATTGAGCAGAGACAATGAAACATTAAAATCTTAAAAAAGGAGATTTAATTATAAAATAAAAATGTGGATATCTTAAAAAAAAGTATTTTTTAGGAGAAGGAGAATAGATAAAATTGTTTATTTTCACCTCATGTTTCCTTTAATACAATATGGGACTTGTATAAATTGCGAGTGAATACAGTTGGGAATAATATATTTATTAGTTTTCTGTCTTGTGACTGCCAATGATTGGAACATACAGGTAGAAGGAGATAAAAGAAGAAAAGTCTGGCACACGATTGCAGTGCAGAGATTCAGAAAATAACGAGCAGAAGAAACGTGAGCCACGTGCCTTGAGGCCGCTCACTGACCTTCTGTCCCGGAGGTGCTAATTAAGCAGGCACATTGTACTTGCATTTTTCTCTGAGTCAGTATATTGGTCAGTCTGTCATACGGTAATTTCTCCCTCTGAGCTCCCTGCTCTTGAAACATCAGATAAGAGCAGAGGAGAGGATACACACAGCCCTGAATAATTCACCACAGGACTAAAGTCAAATAAAGCAGGCCAACGATACAGCAAACTCACAGCAGTAACCATGTTCAAAGTGGTTGGCCGGCCCGGGGTTATTTTCCTGCCATCTCCTCTGGGTACCCATCACTATTCATCCTCATGCACCTCCTACTATGTACGTATTGTCACGTCACCAGTAGAGATGTCGCGAACCTCCGATTTTTGGTTCGGGAACCTTTGCGGAAGGTTCGGTTCGCAGAAAAGTTCGCGAACCGCAATAGACTTCAAGGCGGATGCGAACTTTGAAAAATAGAAAAAATTATGCTGGCCACAAAAATGATGGAAAAGATGTTTCAAGGGGTCTAACACCTGGAGGGGGGCATGGCGGAGTGGGATACATGCCCAAAGTCCCGGAGAAAAATCTGGATTTGATGCAAAGTAGCGTTTTAAGGGCAGAAATCACATTGAATGCTAAATTGCAGGCCTAAAGTGCTTTCAAACATCTTGCATGGGTATACATCAATCAGGGAGTGTAATTAGAGTTCTGCTTCACACTGACACACCAAACTCACTGTGTAACGCACTTGACGGCCGTGCTGGACTGGTGCGCATCGTGGCCAGAGTGTAGGCCGTGGCGTTTTTCAAGCCCATATGGTCGCCGGACTGTGGTAGCTCAATGATAGAACAACAGTGACTGTCCAGCTGATCAAATTTGGTCTGACCACAATGAAGCAACGACCTTATTATCTTTTGTGTGCCACCCCCACCCGAGACACTCAAATAGCCGGCGGTCATTGCTTCATTGTGATACGCAAGCCCCTTCACCGCGGCAAGGTAATGATCACGAAGGGGGGTGGGCACATGTACATGCCTTTTGTTTATTTGTTGCAGCCGCCCGCAGTGCAGCCAGAAAAATTAGGCAGGCATGTACACGCACCAGAAAAATTACTGTAGCGGCCGCTGCTAGCAGCGGTCTTAAAAATTCAGGAATCCGCCTAGAGTCCTGGACCCTGTTGGTGGTGGCGGAGAAGGCAAGCGGCCTGCAGGCAGAGATGCTGTGTGTGGGGACTGACTTAGTCTTCGGTCGTGCAGTAGCCCTCCGGGATCCATTCCTCATTCATTTTGATAAAGGTCAGGTACTGAACACTGTCGTGACTTAGGCGACTTCTCTTCTCAGTAACTATGCCTCCAGCTGCACTGAAGGTCCTTTCTGACAGGACGCTTGCGGCAGGGCAAGAGAGCAGTTGTATGGTAAATTGGGACAGCTCTGGCCACAGGTCAAGCCTGCGCAACCAGTTGTCCAAGGGTTCATCGTCGCTTTTCGCAGTGTCTACATCCACACTCAAGGCCAGGTAGTCGGCTACCTGCCGGTCCAGGCGTTGGTGGAGGGTGCATCCGGAAGGACTATGGCGAGGAGTTGGACTAAAGAATGTCCGCATGTCCGACATCACCCTGAGATCGCTGAAGCGTCCTGTCCTTGCCTGCGTGGACTTGGGAGGAGGAGGGTTACTGCCAGTGGTACCTTGATTGCGTTGTGCAGCCACATCACCCTTAAACGCATTGTAAAGCATCATCGACAGCTTGTTCTGCAAGTGCTGCATCCTTTACGCCTTCTGTTGAGTTGGTAACAGGTCCGCAACTTTGTGCCTGTCCCGAGGGTCTAGCAGCGTGGCCACCCAGTACAGGTCATTCGCCTTGAGTTTTTTGATACGGGGGTCCCTCAACAGGCTGGATAACATGAAAGAGGACATCTGCACAAAGCTTGATGCAGACGTACTCTCCATCTCCTCTTGCTCTTCCTCAGTGACGGGACGCAACTCCTCTTCCTCCCCCAGCCACGAACAATACCACGGGAACGTGGAGCAGCAGAAGCCCCCTGTAACGGGTGCCGCGGTTGTTCTTCTTCCGCCGCCTCTTCCTCCTCCACAGAAACACCTTCCTCATCACCATCATCAGAGTCTGACTCCTCTCCTTCCCCACACGACTCCTCTTCTTCCTCCTCCTCCTCCCCCCTCTGTGCTGCCGCAGGTGTTGTGAAAACATCGGGTTCGGATGTAAATCGCTCCCACGACTCCTGCTGCTGTAACTGTTCTCGTTCACGCTCCTCCACAGCTGTATCCACCACTCTATGCATGGCACGCTCCAGGAAGTAGGCGTAGGGGATCAAGTCGCTGATGGTGCCCTCAGCGCGACTCACCAGTTTGGTCACCTCCTCAAAGGGCTCCATGACCCTGCATGCATTTCACATCAGTGGCCAGTTGTTGGGCCACAACATCCCCATCCTCCCAGATTGTGTCCTTGTACTGTAATGATACAGGTACTGGGTGACGGCTTTCTCCTGGTCTAGCAGGCGAGAGAACATCAGCAGGGTGGAATTCCAGCGAGTCGGGCTATCGCAAATCAGGCGTCTCACTGGCAAGTTGTTTCTACGCTGAATGTCCGCAAAGCGCGCCATGGCCTTGAAAGAGCGCCTGAAATGCCCACACAACTTCCTGGCCTGCTTCAGGACGTCCTCTAAGCCTGGGTACTTGGACACAAATCTTTGCACGACCAGATTCAGCACATGTGCCATGCAGGGTATGTGTGTCAGCTTTCCCAAATTCAATGCAGAAATGAGATTGCTGCCGTTGTCACACACCACATTGCCGATCTCAAGCTTGTGCGGGGTCAGCCATTGCTCCACCTGTTAAGAGCAGCCAGGAGAGCTGCTCCAGTGTGAATCTCCGCTTTCAGGCAAGACATGTCTAACACTGCGTGACAACGTCGTACCTGGCATGCAGCATAGGCCCTGGGGTGCTGGGGCTGTGTAGCTGGAGAGGAGATTGCGGCACCAGCCAAGGAGGAGGAGGAGGATGACGACAGCAAAGAGGTGGTAGCAGGTGGAGAGGAGGTGGCTGGAGGCCTGCCTGCAAGCCGTGGAGGTGTGACAAGTCGGTCCACTGCGCAGCCACGTACTCCCTGCTTGCTGCCATCGGTCACCAGGTTGACCCAATGGGCTGTGTATGTAATGTAGTGGCCCTGCCCGTGCTTGGCAGACCAGGCATCCGTGGTCAGGTGGACCCTTGACCCAACGCTCTTCGCAATAGATGACACCACTTGCCTCTCAACTGCACGGTACAGTTTGGGTATGGCCTTTTGTGAAAAATAATTGCGGCCTGGTATCTTCCACTGTGGTGTACCAATGGCCACAAACTTACGGAAAGACTCCACCAGCTTGTATGGTAATAGCTGGCGAGCTAATAGTTCCGCCACGCCAGCTGTCAGACGCCGGGCAAGAGGGTGACTGGCAGACATTTGCTTCTTACGTTCAAATACTTCCTTCACGGACAACTGGGTGCTGCTGTGGGCAGAAGAGAAGGAACCGCTGAAGGGAAGAGGCGGTGTGGAGGAGGGTGGCTGTGAAGGTGCAAGGGAGAAAGCAGATGAAGAGAAGGAGGGTGGCTTGTCTTTTGTGTGCTGCTTCCTCTGGTGTTCTTGACATAGCTGTTTGTGCCTTCTCTCCAGGTGCCTTCGTAAGGCACTTGTCCCTACGTGAGAGTTGGCCTTTCCACGGCTCAATTTTTGCTGGCAGAGACAACAGATGGCTTTGCTCCTATCTGAGACACACATGTTAAAAAAATTCCAAACCGCTGAGCCCCCCTGGGGTGATGGCGCTACGGTGGCATCAGCAGCTGACGAAGGGCATGTTGGCTGGCTGGCCATAGCTGGCGATACATGGCGCCGGACACTGCCCCCAGCTGTATCTGAGGACAAGCTTCCTCTGCTTCTATCATGGAGTCGTCTCCTCCTACTCCTCTCTGACTCCCCCTCTGAACTGTCCCCCTGGTCATCTCCTCTACCGTGAACATACGTGGCATCCGTATAATCGGCATCATAATCCTCCTGCCCAGCTTCGCTTTTCTCAGACACCTCCTCAACTGCACCAACTTTAGGTGCTTCATCATCCCCCTCCTCACACGTTACGTCCATACTATCGCCACCTAACTCAGCCTTCTTCTTGTTGTTGCAGTAGTGGCTGGGAATCTGTGATTCCACCACCACCACCAAATAACTCCTGCAAAGTGTCAAATGCAGCGGATGTGGTGCTTGTTGTAGCACTGGTGGCTGCGGGAGATGAGGTGTTCTGTGTTAAATAGTCAAGCACGTCCTGATCTTGGGAAGTGATGGCACGTGCCTTCTTCTGAGCACCGTATTTTGGGCCAGGTCCGCACGAAATCACAGCAACACCACCTCGCACAGACCTGCCGGTGCCTGGTGGCCTACCTCTGGGTCTGCCTCTACCTCTTCCTCTACCTGGTTTGTCCATTTTGTCCATCTCGGGGAGATGCTAGGTATATGCAGTGAGCTGGGTTCACTCAACACAACAGGTAGTTAGATGCAGTGAGGTGGGTTCACTGAACAGTAAAGGTAATTAGATGCAGTGAGCTGGGTTCACTGAACACAACAGGTAGTTAGATGCAGTGAGCTGGGCTCACTGAACAGTAAAGGTACTTAGATGCAGTGAGGTGGGTTCACTCAACACAACAGGTAGTTAGATGCAGTGAGATGGGTTCACTGAACAGTAAAGGTACTTAGATGCAGTGAGGTGGGTTCACTGAACAGTAAAGGTACTTAGATGCAGTGAGCTGGGTTCACTGAACAGTATAGGTACTTAGATGCAGTGAGGTGGGTTCGCTGAACACAACAGATAGTTAGATGCAGTGAGCTGGGTTCACTGAACAGTAAAGGTACTTAGATGCAGTGAGGTGGGTTCACTCAACACAACAGGTAGTTAGATGCAGTGAGCTGGGTTCACTGAACAGTAAAGGTACTTAGATGCAGTGAGGTGGGTTCACTCAACACAACAGGTAGTTAGATGCAGTGAGATGGGTTCACTGAACAGTAAAGGTACTTAGATGCAGTGAGGTGGGTTCACTCAACACAACAGGTAGTTAGATGCAGTGAGATGGGTTCACTGAACAGTAAAGGTACTTAGATGCAGTGAGGTGGGTTCACTGAACAGTAAAGGTACTTAGATGCAGTGAGCTGGGTTCACTGAACAGTATAGGTACTTAGATGCAGTGAGGTGGGTTCACTGAACACAACAGGTAGTTAGATGCAGTGAGCTGGGTTCACTGAACAGTAAAGGTACTTAGATGCAGTGAGATGGGTTCACTCAACACAACAGGTAGTTAGATGCAGTGAGCTGGGTTCACTGAACAGTAAAGGTACTTAGATGCAGTGAGGTGGGTTCACTGAACACAACAGGTAGTTAGATGCAGTGAGCTGGGTTCACTGAACAGTAAAGGTACTTAGATGCAGTGAGGTGGGTTCACTGAACACAACAGGTAGTAAGATGCAGTGAGCTGAGTTCACTGAACAGTAAAGGTACTTAGATGCAGTGAGGTGGGTTTACTCAACACAACAGGTAGTTAGATGCAGTGAGGTGGGTTCACTGAACAATAAAGGTACTTAGATGCAGTGAGGTGGGTTCACTGAACAGTAAAGGTACTTAGATGCAGTGAGGTGGGTTCACTCAACACAACAGGTAGATTGATGGAGTGAGCTGGGTTCACTGAACAGTATAGGTACTTAGATGCAGTGAGGTGGGTTCGCTGAACACAACAGATAGTTAGATGCAGTGAGCTGGGTTCACTGAACAGTAAAGGTACTTAGATGCAGTGAGGTGGGTTCACTCAACACAACAGGTAGTTAGATGCAGTGAGCTGGGTTCACTGAACAGTAAAGGTACTTAGATGCAGTGAGGTGGGTTCACTCAACACAACAGGTAGTTAGATGCAGTGAGATGGGTTCACTGAACAGTAAAGGTACTTAGATGCAGTGACTTGGGTTCACTGAACAGTAAAGGTACTTAGATGCAGTGAGCTGGGTTCACTGAACAGTATAGGTACTTAGATGCAGTGAGGTGGGTTCACTGAACACAACAGGTAGTTAGATGCAGTGAGCTGGGTTCACTGAACAGTAAAGGTACTTAGATGCAGTGAGGTGGGTTCACTCAACACAACAGGTAGTTAGATGCAGTGAGCTGGGTTCACTGAACAGTAAAGGTACTTAGATGCAGTGAGGTGGGTTCACTGAACACAACAGGTAGTTAGATGCAGTGAGCTGGGTTCACTGAACAGTAAAGGTACTTAGATGCAGTGAGGTGGGTTCACTCAACACAACAGGTAGTTAGATGCAGTGAGGTGGGTTCACTGAACAATAAAGGTACTTAGATGCAGTGAGGTGGGTTCACTGAACAGTAAAGGTACTTAGATGCAGTGAGGTGGGTTCACTCAACACAACAGGTAGATTGATGGAGTGAGCTGGGTTCACTGAACAGTAAAGGTACTTAGATGCAGTGAGGTGGGTTCACTCAACACAACAGGTAGTAAGATGCAGTGAGCTGGGTTCACTGAACAGTAAAGGTACTTAGATGCAGTTAGGTGGGTTCACTCAACACAACAGGTAGTTAGATGCAGTGAGCTGGGTTCACCCAACACAAAGCTAGGTATATGCAGTGATGAGGTGGGTTAAGTAAACACAACAGGTACTGGGTATATGGGTATATGCAGTACTGGGTAGTACAATGTGCAGCTCCCTGTCACACACACAGGTAGTCACTGAATGTGCTGGGCTGCTGGCAGTGGCACACACACTATCAATTAGCAAAGCTGTGCATGCAACAAAAGTGTCAGTTTGACACACAGAAAAAAAAAAAAAAGTACAGGATGAGCTCTGAAAAGAGCTGTTGAGGGGTGCTATAAAAGCAATAATAATCAGCCAGGAGCAAGCTAAGCAGCCAAGAACCTAACTAATCTGTCCCTAGAAGAACAAGTCTGCAGCAGCTGTCCCTAGTCTCTCTAGCAGGCACACGAGTGAGGCTAATGGCCGCCGTAGCCTGCCTTATATAAGGGGGTCTCCAGGGCTTAGTGTAGCCTGAATGGCTACAATGTGCCTGCTGACTGTGATGCAGAGGGTCAAAGTTGACCCTCATAGTGCATTATGGGGTGAATCGAACTTCCGCAAAAGTTTGCCTGCTGCAGGCGAACGCGAACCCCCAAAGTTCGCCTGGAACCGTTCGCAGGCGAACCGTTCGCAACATCTCTAGTCACCAGTGAGTTGGGCGCCGGGAGAGCTGAATGAGAATGACGGCTCCCTCTGCTGCTGCAAACTCCCTGGCGAAGCTAAATACTATTCCCCCTCCGAGTTGATGAGGGGTCCAACACCCCCCGGTGCCCTGAATTTCCCATACACGCCCCGTGCAGTATAACATTGCTGCTGTGAGCCTGGTTTCGGTGTCCACATTGAGCTCTGTGTGCTGAAACCACCTGCTTCGCTCCTACTTGCTAAAATAATAATAGATACCACATTTCTGGAGAAGATTCAGAGAGGACATCAACGGCTTGGTTACCAGGAATCTTGTGAAGATGTGATGCTCCCACCTTCTCCTCATTGATTGGAGGCAAGGAATGGCTGTGTTAACTTCGGTACCAGTGGCTAATCTGGAAAATGTGCAAGTGGCAAACACTGAATGGTGCTCCTCTCACTTTCCAACATTGGAGGTGTGTCCAAGGATGCCCCGAAGGTTCTGTAGCAATCATGTTGCTCATGGTCAGGGGCATAACCAGAGGGGAGCAGCACTAGTGGTGCTCAAATACCCCTTTTCAAAATTCGAGTTAGGTCGAATTCGAATAGTAAATTATTCGAGATCAGTCGAATATTCGAGTCGAATAATTTTTACTATTCGATTCGACCTCGGAATTCGAGCTCACTATTCGAGTCGGTATTCGAGCTCATTATTCGAGCTGACTATTCGAAATGGCCTTAAATAGCTTCCAACACTTGTTTTGAGGGTGAATGATGCAAGAAACCTCTTTTTTTCCAAGTAACAACAGCAAGTGATTATGTGGGGATGTTCCTTTAAAAAAAAAAAGTTGAAAAGAGAAGTTGTGTCCAGAAATTTGTTCAGTACTGTATATACTTCTTCTTCTTCTTCTTTATCTTCTATATCTTCTTCTTCTTCTTCTATATCTTCTTCTTCTATATCTTCTTCTTCTATATCTTCTTCTTCTATATCTTCTTCTATATCGTCTTCTTCTTCTTCTTCTTCATCTTCTTCATCATCATCTTCTTCTTCTTCATCTTCTTTTTCTTCATCTTCTTCATCTTCTTCTTCATCTTCTTCTTCATCTTCTTCATCTTCTTCTTCATCTTCTTCATCTTCTTCTTCTTCTTCTTCTACATCTACTTCATCTTCAACTTCTTCATCTTCTTCTTCTTCTTCATCTTCTTCATCATCTTCATCTTCTTCATCTTTTTCATCTTCTTCATCTTCTTCTTCTTCATCATCTTCATCTTCTTCTTCATCTTCTTCTTCTTCATCATCTTCATCTTCATCTTCTTCATCTTCTTCATCTTCATCTTCTTCTTCTTCTTCTTCATCTTCTTCTTCATCTTCTTCTTCTTCTTCTTCATCATCTTCTTCTTCTTCATCTTCTTCATCTTCATCTTCTTCATCTTCTTCATCTTCTTCTTCTTCATCATCTTCTTCTTCTTCATCATCTTCATCTTCTTCTTCTTCATCTTCTTCTTCTTCATCTTCTTCTTCTTCATCATCTTCATCTTCTTCTTCTTCATCTTCTTCATCTTCTTCTATATCGTCTTCTTCTTCACTTATTTCTCTTTTCAAATTTTTTTTTTTACAGAAATGCAGCTATTTTTGAGCGTAACAAATAGCTGGTGGCGCACGCATGTTGGAAGCGCCATTGTATGTGCTCCCTGGCAGTGGAAACACACAGACAGCAGGAGGTAAATTCAGCAGCAGGAGGAGGAGGATGAGTGTGTGGCAGCAGGCAGTCAATGAGGCAGGCAGCGTGACATAATAGCCCTGGTACCTAGCGGTGATACCAGGGCTGTAAATAAACACAGCAGGCAGGAGGTCCCAGACAGCGGTCGTGCAGCCCACATTGTGTCCAATACACAACTGGGACAACACAGTTTTCAACCCGGGCACCTCAGAAAAATTAAACCTTTTTTTTTTTTTTTTTATGGTTTTGTAGTTTTGGTTTTACAACCAATTACACAGATATAGCTATTTTTTGACGTAATAGCTGGTGGCAGAGTGGCAGCAGAAGGTAAATCTGTGTACCCTGGCGTTAGGAAACACAGACAGACAGACAGCAGCAGCAGCAGCAGGAGGAATGGAGGAGTAATGTGAGCAGCTATTGTTTGACGTAATAGCTGGTGGCAGAGTGGCAGCAGAAGGTAAATCTGTGTACCCTGGCGTTGGGAAACACAGACAGACAGCAGCATCAGCAGGAGGAATGGAGGAGTAGTGTGAGTGTGGCAGCAGGCAGGCAGCGTGACATAATAGCCCTGGTACCTAGCGGTGATACCAGGGCTGTAAATAAACACAGCAGGCAGGAGGTCCCAGACAGCGGTCGTGCAGCCCACATCGTGTCCAATACACAACTGGGACAACACAGTTTTCAACCCGGGCACCTCAGAAAAATTAAACCTTTTTTTTTTTTTTTTTATGGTTTTGTAGTTTTGGTTTTACAACCAATTACACAGATATAGCTATTTTTTGACGTAATAGCTGGTGGCAGAGTGGCAGCAGAAGGTAAATCTGTGTACCCTGGCGTTGGGAAACACAGACAGACAGACAGCAGCAGCAGCAGCAGGAGGAATGGAGGAGTAATGTGAGCAGCTATTGTTTGACGTAATAGCTGGTGGCAGAGTGGCAGCAGAAGGTAAATCTGTGTACCCTGGCGTTGGGAAACACAGACAGACAGCAGCATCAGCAGGAGGAATGGAGGAGTAGTGTGAGTGTGGCAGCAGGCAGGCAGCGTGACATAATAGCCCTGGTACCTAGCGGTGATACCAGGGCTGTAAATAAACACAGCAGGCAGGAGGTCCCAGACAGCGGTCGTGCAGCCCACATCGTGTCCAATACACAACTGGGACAACACAGTTTTCAACCCGGGCACCTCAGAAAAATTAAACCTTTTTTTTTTTTTTTTTATGGTTTTGTAGTTTTGGTTTTACAACCAATTACACAGATATAGCTATTTTTTGACGTAATAGCTGGTGGCAGAGTGGCAGCAGAAGGTAAATCTGTGTACCCTGGCGTTGGGAAACACAGACAGACAGACAGACAGCAGCAGCAGCAGCAGGAGGAATGGAGGAGTAATGTGAGCAGCTATTGTTTGACGTAATAGCTGGTGGCAGAGTGGCAGCAGAAGGTAAATCTGTGTACCCTGGCGTTGGGAAACACAGACAGACAGCAGCATCAGCAGGAGGAATGGAGGAGTAGTGTGAGTGTGGCAGCAGGCAGGCAGCGTGACATAATAGCCCTGGTACCTAGCGGTGATACCAAGCCGTAAATGAACACAACAGGAGGTCCCAGACAGCGGTCGTGCAGCCCACATCGTGTCCAATACACAACTGGGACAACACAGTTTTCAACCCGGGCACCTCAGAAAAATTAAACCTTTTTTTTTTTTTTTTTATGGTTTTTTGGTTTTGTTTGTAAAACAAATTACACAGATATATAGCTATTGTTTGACGTAATAGCTGGTGGCAGAGTGGCAGCAGAAGGTAAATCTGTGTACCCTGGCAGTGGGAAACACAGACAGACAGCAGAAGGGCAGTACACAGCAGCCCACTGTAGGTGTAAAATGTGTGGCTGCAGGCGACGTAATAGTCAAAGTGAACCAGGCTGGCTTAGTGAGCAGGAGCCAGGAGGTGGTAAAGGGTGGTAAGGCACATTAACGATGGTTCTTAGCCAGTTCATGTCCCGCTCTCGCCGACAACAGGGGCCAGGAACTCGCCTTCCACCCACGCCTGGTTCATCTTGAGAAACGTCAGTCTGTCCACAGACTTGTGAGACAGACGTGAGCGTTTCTCGGTGACCACACCACCAGCTGCACTGAAGCAGCGCTCGGACAGCACGCTGGAAGGGGGGCAGGACAGCACTTCCAGGGCGTACTGCGCCAGCTCGCTCCAGATCTCCAGGCGCTTGACCCAATACTCCATGGGATCAACAGGGGCATCGCTGTCAAGCCCGCTGTAGGACCCCATGTAGTCAGCCACCATGCGGGTCAGGCGCTGGCTGTGACCGGTGGAGGATGCTGCTGCATGCACCTCCTCTCTAGTCACTGCTGCCGGAGCCTCTACAGTCCTGTAGAGCTCGTGGCTGAGAGACAGCAGGTCTGTGGGGTGCTTGCTGCTGGATGCAGGCACCTGCTGCTGCCTCTGTGCTGGCTGCTGGACAGTGGGGGTGGAAGGCTGGGGGAAGGCTTCCTCCAAGCGCTCAACAAGGGCCTGCTGCAAGCTCCTTATTTGTTGCGCTGGGTCTCCTCCTGCAGGTAGTGATGGGCGAACACCTGGATGTTCGGGTTCGGGAAAGTTCGCCGAACATGGCCGAGATGTTCGGCATGTTCGGGCCGAACCCCGAACTTTCCGAACATCCAGCTTTTGGGGGCCATATGGGGTCGCAGGCATAAGGGGGGAGCATGCCCCGATCGCGGGGGGGGTCGGAAATTCCCCCCACCCCCTCCGCTAGCGCTCCCCCCTCTGCCCGCTTCCCCATTCAAAAGTTTAAGCAAAGTACCTGTAGTGGATGGCCTGGCAGTGGGCGGCACTGTGGAGTGAAGAGGAGGAGTCCGGAGAGTGACGAGTTGAGGGAGGCCGGGCAGCGGGCGTGAGGTCAGAGAAAGGGCGGAAGTACCACAAGGGTACTTCCGCTGAACCGCCCGCTGCCCGGCCTCCCTCAACTCGTCACTCTCCGGACTCCTCCTCCTCACTCCACAGTGCCGCCTACTGCCAGGCCATCCACTACAGGTACTTTGCTTAAACTTTTGAATGGGGAAGCGGGCAGAGGGGGGAGCGCTAGCGGAGGGGGTGGGGGGAATTTCCGACCCCCCCCGCGATCGGGACATGCTCCCCCCTTATGCCTGCGACCCCATAGGGGGGCAGTATTCGGCCGAACAGGGCCCTGTTCGGCCGAACAGGGGCCCTGTTCGGCCCTGTTCGGCGGCCATTAGAAGTTCGGGGCGAACCCGAACTTAAAAGGCCGAACACCATCAGGTGTTCGGCCGAACGCGAACATCACCCGAACAGGGTGATGTTCTGCAGAACCCGAACAGTGGCGAACACTGTTCGCCCAACACTACCTGCAGGCAGCAGGAACTGGCTCAACTTCCCCTTGAGGCGTGGGTCCAACATCATGCTGATCCAGATGTCCTCCCTCTGCTTCATCTGGATCACCCTGGGGTCTCTGCGCAGGCACGTCAGCATGTGCGCTGCCATTGGGAAGAGGCGGGCCACGTCTGCTGGCACATCGACGGCAGTGCTGCTGTCCTCATCCTCCTCCTCTGCCTCGTCAGCCTCATCCTCTCTCCACCCCCGCACCAACTCAGCTGCACTGTGCTGCTCCCCCTCATCAGCAGCAAGGTCAGGGACCTCCACCAAGTCCTCCTCCTCCTCCCCCTCAGAGGTGGACTGTGCAGCTGCTTGCCGCTCCTGCTGGTCCAAGGCTGCCGCTCCCTGCTCCAGCAAAGCATCGAGGGCCCTGTTCAGCAGACAAACCAGGGGCACCCACTCGCAGACCATAGCATGGTCCCTGCTCACCATGTTAGTGGCCTGCAGAAAGGGAGCCAGCACTAAGCACACCTGCTGCATGTGCCTCCAGTCATCATCGGGGACGATGGACGGGATGTTGCTGGTCTTGTCCCTTCTCTGAGCGGCGGAAACAGTGGCCAGGGCAAGGTACTGTTTGACAGCGCGCTTCTGTTCAACTAGACGCTCCAACATCGCCAGGGTGGAGTTCCAGCGAGTCGGAACGTCAAGGATCAGCCGATGGCGTGGCAGATCCAGCTCCTTTTGCACGTCTTCCAGGCTCGCACAGGCTGCAGCCGAGCGCCGGAAGTGACGCACAACGTTCCTTGCCGTTTCCAGCAGTTCGCCCATCCCCTGGTAGGTGCGCAAGAACTTCTGCACCACCAGGTTCAGCACGTGGGCAAGACAGGGGATGTGGGTCAGGTTTCCCCTGTCTATTGCGGCAACCAGATTGGCCCCATTGTCGGCCACCACCTCTCCGACTCTGAGGCCTCTGGGGGTCAGCCAAATCCTCTCCTGCTCCTGGAGTTTGGCCAACACATGGGTTGCCGTCAGCTTGGTCTTCCCAAGGCTGACCAAGTGCAGCAGCGCTTGGCAGTGGCGGGCCTTCACGCTGCTGCTGAGGCGGGGGGTTTGGCCAGGTGTGCCGGAGGATGGCAGAGGATCGGAGGAACCTGCTGCAGTTCCCCTGACCCTGCGGGGTGGCACCACCCACTGTGTTGCTGCTGCTGCTGTGCCCGCTGCTGCTCTCCCATCCTCACCCCCTTCCACCAAGCTGACCCAGTGGACAGTGAAGGACAGGTAGCGGCCTGTCCCGAAGCGGCTGCTCCAGGAGTCCATGGTGACGTGGACCCTTTCACCAACCGCGTGCTCCAGCCCTCGCTCCACATTGGCCATCACAAAGCGGTGCAGTGCAGGAATGGCCTTGCGGGAGAAAAAGTGTCTGCTGGGGAGCTGCCAGTCTGGGACTGCGCAAGCAAGCAGCGCACGAATGACGCTCCCCTCCTGCACGAGCGTGTACGGCAGGAGTTGGGAGCACATGGCCTGTGCCAGCAAGCCGTTCAGCTGCCGCACGCGACGGCTGCTGGGAGGCAGAGCCCTAACCACCCCCTGGAAGGACTCGCTCAAAAGGCTCTGGCGTGGCCTTTTGCTGGCACGGGAATCAGCAGACACAGCGGAGGAGGCCACTGAGGACTGGCTGCCAGAACAGGCCTCAGTGTCGGCGGCAGGAGTTGCAGAGGGGGGAGGAGCAGTGCGTTTCCGCACTCCTGCTGGTGCTGCTGGAGGAGCAGGAGGGCGGGTGGCTGCTGTTGCTGCTGCTGCTGAAGGCTGTGCAGTGATGGGTGTGGTGCCACTGCCAGCACCAGATGCCTTCAGCCTCTGGAACTCCTGATGCTGGTGGAAATGTTTCGCAGCAAGGTGGTTGATGAGCGAGCTGGTGCAGAACTTTAAGGGGTCTGCACCTCTGCTCAACTTCCGCTGACAGTGGTTGCAAGTGGCGTACTTGCTGTACACTGTGGGCATGGTGAAAAAGCGCCAGATTGGTGACAGAAACATCCCCCTACGGCATGGAAGCGCTGCTGCCTGTCTCCCTGTGGTGGTTTGGGGGGGGGCTTGGGGGGCTTGGGTGCGGCTGGTGGTGGTACTGGCAGATGCTGCTGCTGCTGCTGCTGAGCCTGAGACACCAGCAGGCTGTGGGACCTGCCTACTGCTGCTGCCAATGCTTGCAATGATGCGCCTCCTTGCAAGGCCCACAAGAGCATCCTCCTCCTCCTCCTCAGAGCTGCTGAGGACGACATCCCCTGGAGGTGGTGGCACCTAGTGATGGGCGAACACCTGGATGTTCGGGTTCGGGAAAGTTCGCCGAACATGACCGAGATGTTCGGCATGTTCGGGCCGAACCCCGAACTTTCCGAACATCCAGCTTTTGGGGGCCATATGGGGTCGCAGGCATAAGGGGGGAGCATGCCCCGATCGCGGGGGGGTCGGAAATTCCCCCCACCCCCTCCGCTAGCGCTCCCCCCTCTGCCTGCTTCCCCATTCAAAAGTTTAAGCAAAGTACCTGTAGTGGATGGCCTGGCAGTGGGCAGCACTGTGGAGTGAGGAGGAGGAGTCCGGAGAGTGACGAGTTGAGGGAGGCCGGGCAGCGGGCGGTTCAGCGGAAGTACCCTTGTGGTACTTCCGCCCTTTCTCTGACCTCACGCCCGCTGCCCGGCCTCCCTCAACTCGTCACTCTCCGGACTCCTCCTCCTCACTCCACAGTGCCGCCCACTGCCAGGCCATCCACTACAGGTACTTTGCTTAAACTTTTGAATGGGGAAGCGGGCAGAGGGGGGAGCGCTAGCGGAGGGGGTGGGGGGAATTTCCGACCCCCCCCCGCGATCGGGGCATGCTCCCCCCTTATGCCTGCGACCCCATAGGGGGGCAGTATTCGGCCGAACAGGGCCCTGTTCGGCCGAACAGGGGCCCTGTTCGGCCCTGTTCGGCGGCCATTAGAAGTTCGGGGCGAACCCGAACTTAAAAGGCCGAACACCATCAGGTGTTCGGCCGAACGCGAACATCACCCGAACAGGGTGATGTTCTGCAGAACCCGAACAGTGGCGAACACTGTTCGCCCAACACTAGTGGCACCCAGTCTCTGTCTGTCACCGGGTCATCAACATCCTCCCCCTCCTGAAACATGTCCTGCTGGGATGAGGACCCCCCAAACTCCTCTCCTGATGCATGGATGGGCTGCTTGACTGTCGCCACAGTCTTGCTGTCCAATCCCTCATCCCCCAAAGTGCCCATCAGCATCTCCTCCTCAAGATCGCCAACAACAGCAGACAATTTACTCATGATGCCTGGGGTCAAAAGACTGCTGAATGACAGGTCGATGAGTGACGGTGAACTGGCCTCCTCCCCAGACCCTGCTGGGCGGCTGCTGCGAACAGGGGTGGTGGTGGTGGTGGTGAGGGTGGAGGCCTCAGGAGCAGAGCTGATGGCGGGCTGCTCATCCTCCGTCATGCGTTGCACCACAGTGTCTGCATGCTTTTCCTCAATGGGACGTTTCCGACCCGGCTGGAGGAAAATCGGAGCAGGTGCTACACGCTGCTGCTGCTGTGTCTCTGCAGCGTGAGTTGCAGATGCTCCTGCTGGGCGGCGCCCAAGGCGTCCACGGCCAGTGGCTATGGGAGGAATGTTAGCCACTGACGCTGCTGCTGCGGAACTGTGCATGGTGGCGCGCCCGCGCCCGCGGCTTGCCACAATGCTGCTCCCTCTCCTCCTGATTCCCTTGTTGCCCTTCCCCTTGCCCAAACCGCGCTGGCTGCCACTTCCAGACATCTTCGATGTTTTGGGCGTATAGACAAAAGTTTTTTAAAAGGGCGGGTGAAAAGTGGGGTACTTTAATGGAGTGGGTTGGTGGGTGAGGTGACTGAGTGAGTGTCCCTAGTGCAGTAAGTAAGTAGTAACAGTCAGGAAGTACAACTAGCAGTTACAACTTACAATAATCAGTAGTAATCACAAGTAAATTTAGTGTGTGTACACTACAGACAGTGAGTGCACGCACGCGCAAACACGCGCAGGAGCTAGCCTATGAACAGTGACTGAGTGAGTGTCCCTAGTACAGTAAGTAAGTAAGTAGTAACAGTCAGTAAGTACAACTAACTAATTACAATAATCAATCAGTTATCAGAAGGAAATAGAGTGTGTGTAGTGTGTACACAGACAGTGAGTGCACACACGCAGGAGCTAGTAGCCTATGAACAGTGACTGAGTGTCCTAGACTCCTAGTACAGTAAGTAGTAACAGTAAGTACAACTAACTAATTACAATAATCAATCAGTTATCAGAAGGAAATAGAGTGTGTGTAGTGTGTACACAGACAGTGAGTGCACACACGCAGGAGCTAGTAGCCTATGAACAGTGACTGAGTGTCCTAGACTCCTAGTACAGTAAGTAGTAACAGTAAGTACAACTAACTAATTACAATAATCAATCAGTTATCAGAAGGAAATAGAGTGTGTGTAGTGTGTACACAGACAGTGAGTGCACACACGCAGGAGCTAGTAGCCTATGAACAGTGACTGAGTGTCCTAGACTCCTAGTACAGTAAGTAGTAACAGTAAGTACAACTAACTAATTACAATAATCAATCAGTTATCAGAAGGAAATAGAGTGTGTGTAGTGTGTACACAGACAGTGAGTGCACACACGCAGGAGCTAGTAGCCTATGAACAGTGACTGAGTGTCCGAGACTCCTAGTACAGTAAGTAGTAACAGTGAGTACAACTAACTAATTACAATATTCAATTACAATAATCAATCAGTTATCAGAACTTGGAAATAGAGTGTGTGTAGTGTGTACACAGACAGTGAGTGCACACACGCAGGAGCAGCTAGTAGCCTATGAACAGTGACAGTGAGTGTCCTAGTACAGTTACAGTATATAACTACAATACTAATACAATCAGTAGTAAAGGACAGCAGAAATACTGGTATAGATGAGAGAAATAAACAGAGGACAGGAGGACAGCTGCCCACACAGGCAAGGCCCTGAGGCCTAAAGCTGTAAGCCTGCAGCAGCTGGCCTGTCTCTATGTAACACAAAAGCTACTAACTAAAATACAATGTCTAACTAACTAACAACAATATAGGTGTGTATAGGAGGTGTATGTGAGCAAAAACGCTAGGTAAATGACCACAATAAAGCTCTTGCTAAGCCAAAGCACAAAGGAGCAACTCTCTCTCTATGCAAGTCTCAGGCAAGGACGGAGAAACGTAACATGGCGGCCGCTATTTATAGGGTAGGGGCTGGCCAGGGTCCCCCTCTGTGATTGGCTGCCGTCAGAGGGCCTGGGAGCCCTCTGATTGGCTCTAAGGACATCAATCTGGGCTATGACGCTATTCGAGCTCGGTACCGAGCTCGAATAGCGCCGTTTGCTCGAATAGCTCGAATAGTGAATGGGCTATTCGAGTGTACGCGAATAGCCCATTCGAATAGCTGCAGCTATTCGGAGCTCGAATACCGAGCTCGAATAGCTGGAAAAGAGCTCGAATATTCGAGCTACTCGAATATTCGAGCTCTGCTGAGCACCACTGAGCAGCACCTGCAATCGCAGGAAGGCCCAGAGCTGTGGGGGATGGGGGGGGGGGGCAACTACTAACTTGCCCTTCCTCCAAAACTGACTACTGCATAACTCTGTATTTTGTTATACCTTCTAATAAAATGTTTTGAAGGCGCTATACTTCAGATCAGGCGTTTTGTGGCTACTCTTGTTATGGGCATGAAGATTATGATGGCCACACGTGTTTTATGACCCTTGTGAGATGGGCCCCCAGGCTGTGAAGGGCATCATGGGGAGACAAGGGGAAGGGTGTGAACAATGGGGGAGGGCCTACAAAGGTTCGCTGGGGGGCCCATTAATTGTACTTATGCCACTGCCCATGGCACAAATAATCCCTGCTAGACCATAGATGTATCAGTGCTAACCACTCACCACCCCATGCTGAGGGATGTAATAGAGAGAGTTGTGGGATGGGAAGCAGGGAGCTGTGCAGTATAGTGCAGGGAGTTATGGGATATAGCAGAGAGAGTTGTGGGGTGGGAAGCAGGGAGTTGTGCAGTATAGTGCAGGGAGCTATGGGATGTGGCAGAGAGAGTTGTGGGATGAGTTGCAGGGAGCTGAGCAGTATAGTGCAGGGAGCTATGGGATGTGGCAGAGACAGTTGTGGGATGAGTGGCAGGGAGCTGAGCAGTATAGTGCAGGGAGCTATGGGATGTGGCAGAGAGAGTTGTGGGATGGGAAGCAGGGAGCTGTGCAGTATAGTGCAGGGAGTTATGGGATATAGCAGAGAGAGTTGTGGGGTGGGAAGCAGGGAGTTGTGCAGTATAGTGCAGGGAGCTATGGGATGTGGCAGAGAGAGTTGTGGGATGAGTTGCAGGGAGCTGAGCAGTATAGTGCAGGGAGCTATGGGATGTGGCAGAGAGAGTTGTGGGATGGGAAGCAGGGAGCTGTGCAGTATAGTGCAGGGAGTTATGGGATATAGCAGAGAGAGTTGTGGGATGTGGCTTAAGTGTCCCTCTTTCTCATCTCAAAAAGTTGGGAGGTATGGATATGGTACAGGAAATTGTGAAAAGTTAGGCTAGGTCTCTTCACTGCTGCATGCCACTTGACATTCAGGAGTAGTCGAGGGCCATAAGGAGGTATGCAGCAGGGCTTGCAGGGTATTATTTGTCAGATAAATAATACACTACCTTTCTACAATACAGGAAAGACCTGCTGGAGAAGGGGGTGAGGGATCACTTGCTGAGAAGAGGGTTGCTTTTCTGGCCATACTTGCTACTGCTACTGTGCAGGCCGCACTTGCTGTTGGGTTGTGGGGTAGGGGCTCTATACCGTCCGCACTTGCTATAAGAGTGGTGGGGTAAGAGTAGTATACTGGCCGCACTTGCTATAAGAGTGGTGGGGTAAGAGTAGTATACTGGCCGCACTTGCTCCTGGCTGGGTTGTGGGGTTGGGGCTCTATACAGACCGCACCTGTTATGGGAGTGGAGGTGCAAGGGTATTATACTAGCCACACATGCTTTGGGGTTGGTGGAGGGGTAGTAAGCTAGCCACACTTGCTACAGGTGGTGGAGTACAGGTACTATACTGGCCACACTTGCTCCCCTCTAGGTTTTGGGGCAGAGGTTCTATACTGGCCGCTCTTGCTATGCGGTGGTAGTGAAAGGGTAGTATAATGGCCGCACTTGCTATGAAAGTGGTGGGGTAAGGGTGCTATACTGGCCACAGACACACTTACCCCTGGTTGGGTTGTTGGGTAGGGCCTCCATATTGGCTGCATTTGCTTTTTGGGTTGGGTAAGGGTGCTATACTGGCCACACTTGCTCCCCACTGGGTTTTGGGGCAGGGGTGGGGTGTTATACTGGCCGCTCTTGCTATAGGGGTGGTGGGATAAGGGTGTTATACTGGCCGCACTTGCAATATAGGTGGTGGAGTAAGGGTGCTATAATGTCCGCACTTGCTCCTGGCCTGATTGTGGTGTAGGGCTCTATATCGGCTGCACTTGCTATGGTGGTGAGGCGGAGCACTATACTGGCCACACTTACTCTAGGACCTAGGTTCTCAATGTGTGGATGCGTACCCCAGGGGGTACTTCTGATGGTTCCAGGGGGTACTCGGGCTTGACATACTCAACCAAGAATAACACATTTAGAGTTTTAGAAAATGCTAAATATTATTTAAAACAATACCAAATTAGTATTTTAGCTAATTAAAAGCAATAGTAAATGCTTGGAAATTGTTTAGACCCAATTATAATGTACTACGATTAAACTTATATTTGTCAAGGGGTACTTGTGATAAACTTTACTATGCTAGGGGGTACTTGGTGAGTACAGGGTTTTAAAAGGGGTACATACCAATACAATGTTGAGAAACCCTGCTCTAGGAACATTACATTTTTACTGGGTGCGGGGTTACTTGTCCAGCCCCTAGTTCACAAGGCACTTTAATATTTATTATTATTATTTATTTTATTTATAAAAAGCACCAACTTATTTCAGAGCTCTGGACAATAAATACATACAATGACACAAAGGATGGCAGGGGTAACAAGGTTATCCAACATAGGACAAAGTTATACAAGACAAACAGGGTACAATATACACGATCATGTGATTTAAGCTGTTTAGTTAGGCCCAGTTATACAAGTACGACTATGTCATAGGAAAGGAGCACACGATCATGTAGAATACACTAGGGAAGGGAGGACCCTGCCAAAGGCTTACAGTCTAATGGGAGGGGCGATGGACACACTAGGTAGGGCTGTAGATTAAGTATTCAGAAGACAATTACTGGGGTTGATTCACTAACAGAAATAGCGGGAGTATCCACCTGTTACTTGCGCCATTTCACCAGCTTGCCTTAATGTGAAGAGTCTGCACGCTACGCGGCGCTATTGGCCGTGTAGAGTGCGTAATTAACCCCAAAGACAGGAGCGCACACTATGCTGCTGTAGTGACTTTAAGGACGTGATCCCTGCACTTTGATTGGCACAATAGGCTGCCTGTCAAGTGACTGGACCCGAAGGGGCAAAGGGCGGGACGAGTGGGGTGCCCGTTATTGGCACATATCGGAAGCCAAGCCGCGACCCAGGAAGTACTTCCTAGGTCGCAGCTTCGCTTCCGATTGGAGGAAGCTTACAGAGGTGGGGAGCGAAGGGGCCAGAGGCAGGGGGAGCCGATGATTATTGACAAGCTTCAGGTATACAGAAAGCTAGAAACAAGCAGATTGTTGCTAGCCTGGCAATATTTTCAAGGAGGCACAGCGGACTAGAGGTGGCAATAGAGAGACTCAGAGGCATGTGATTGTGCACAGAACATGCCTCTGTGTCCTCTTAAAGAGAACCCGAGGCTGTTTTTTTAAAATCTTAAGGGTGGGGGCAGCTTTTGAGATATTCTTCAGGCACGCATGGGAGTGGGAAATACTACGGACAGTTAGATGAAGGTCGTTGGAGGACTGGATGAGGAGCGGCCTGGTGTATACATATAAACAAGATCCAAGATGTGGGCTTTTTGCACAGATTTGTAGGCCAGGCATGGAATCTTGAAACATATTCTGAATTGGATAGGAAGCCAGTGCAGGGATTACCAGAAGGGGATGCGGATGCGGAGTGGTGAGAAGAATGGGTGAGTCTGGCAGCCATGTTCATAACTGATTGAAGGGGGTCAATGCGGTACAGGGGGAGACCAGACAGAAGTGAGCTGCAGCAATCAATGTGGGAGATGATGAGGACATGGATGAGCAGCTTCGTAGTGTCCGGGGTCGGTAAGGGGAAGATCTTGGAGATATTACGGAGGTGGAAATTGCAGGCTCTGGTGAAGTTTTGGATGTGGGGGATGTAGGAAAGGACTAAATCCTGGGTGACGCCCAGACAACGGGCCTGGGAGTTAGGTTGAAAGGTTGTGTTATCGATTGTGAGATGGAAATGTGGGAGGGGTGAAGAAGGACAGGGAGGAAAGATAAAAAGCTCATTCTTTTCTGGATTAAGCTTCAGGAACCTAGCTGGCATCCAGGAGGAAATAGTCGAGAGGCATGAGGAGACCTTGTCCATAGTGGTGGAGGGATGTCATCGGCATAAAGGTAGTATTACTCAAGAAGGAAATGAGTTTGCCAACTGAGGAAGTGTATTTTGAGAACCCGAAAAGGGCCCAGAACAGAGCTCTGGGGGGACCCCGACTGAGGGGGAAGGGGGGCAGGGGTTGAGGAGTAGCTGTTGAAGGAAGTCATGAAGGAGTGATATTAGAGGTAGGAGGATATGTAACGTGAGGCCATGGATGCCCAAGGACTGTAGGGAATGAAGGAGGAGGGAATGGTCTACAAAGTATCAAATGCCGAGGAGAGGTTAAGGAGGAGCAGGATGAAGTAACTGCCATTGGCTCTGGCAAGGGTAAGGTTGTTGACCACCTTGGCGTGAGCTGTTTATAATGCTGGAGTAAATGATGTGACTGTAGAAGACAATATCCCCTGCAGAGTCTTCCTCTAGGTATAGGTCAGAAGCAGAAAGGTTATATAAAATAAAGACTTAGAAAAACAATTTGTTTAGCTGAAGCGTTTCTTTAAATTTCATCGATTAGCATCTGTTAATCTTTTGGCATATGGGGACCCAAAAATAAAGTTATAAAAACAGATTAAGTCCTTGGAATTTAATTCCTTACGCATATTTTTTAATCAAAGTTTACAAACTTTTAGTTGCTGAAAGCCCGCACTAAACCAATCAAATTAGTCGGTGAAAGGCTGTTTCAATGAATATATTATGGCAGACTAATTACACATTAATAATAGACAATCTGGTGTTGCGGCACAGCGGTTCTCCCCATCTGATTCGCTGGCGTACGTCCGATCTCATTGCCAAAATGTTTACATGCAATTTCTGTTCAATTATCATTAGTGAGATAAAAGGGAGATGAGTTTCTACCCATAAAAAACAACCTATACAAGTTATCAAACATCTACTTTTCGTTACGCATTAATCCCACCCAGTCCTGTCTCTCTTTGGCAGAGCTTGTTTATTAGGCCTGGGACCCACTATGGTCACTTTGCAGCAATTCAGGCCTGAAGGTCCCAGACACTGACCACTTCTTGCACCTTAGAGTGCCTGTGCTATAGACTGCAATCTTTTTAGGGAAATTCAGTCCGTACCTTGCACCCTGAACAGCAGAATGATACATTAACTTCCCCTACCAACGCCTAAAGGTGGCCACTAACTGTCCAATTTCTAGCGAAAAATCGTTTGAGCGATCAGAAATTCTGATCGGATTGGTTGTAAATAACCTCCATTGATGGACACAATCGATTATGAATGAGTGGAAAAATGTCGTCCGAATGAATTTTCGTCGAACCAAAATTTGGATTTTCTTGTTGGTTGTGATAGATAGGAAGCAAAGATTGGTTCGTTGATGGTGTGAACGATGTATTACAATATTTCACTTCCGATCAGAATCTCTGTTCGCTCAAACGATTTTTCGCTAGAAATTGGATCATTAGTGACCACCTTACCACTAACCTCGTTTACCAACTCCTAACACTAACCTCCCCTACCAACGCCCAACATCAACCCCCCCCCCCCCCATCTACGCCTAACACTAACCTCCCCTACCTATGCCTAACACCAACCTCCCCCACTTACACCTAACACTTACCTCCACCATCTACACCTAACATTATCCTTCCCCACCTACACCTAACACTAAACTCCCTCATGTACACCTAACATTTACCTCCCCTACCTACTCCTAACAATAACCTCATCCACCAACGCTTAACACTAACCTCCCCTACCAACACCTAACATCAACCCCCCCCCATCTACGCCAAACACTAACCTCCCCTACCTATGCCTTACACCCTGATTACTCCCCCCACCCCCAATCTCTGCCACTATTGGTAATCTGAAAGTGTACCCGAGGCGAACTTCAGCTAAAACAAAACACTTTCTAAGAAGAAGGCAGCCTCTGGAACCTGCAGACGCCACTCTAGTCTTCCTGTAAGATTGCGGCCGTGCTGCACAAGTGCGAGTAAGGCAGGACACGGGAAGCCTCTAGTCTAGAGCAGGGGTCCCCAACCTTTTTTTGGCCCAAGGACTGATTTCCAGTTGGATTGATATCCCGCGGGAAGTCATTTTGAACTAATCCGCAGGTAGTAAGTGGCTGCGGTGTCCTGGAACAAAATAAGGGAGGAAGCAGCGGGCATTTTCATCCTTAGCCTGGTTCTGTATGCCCACCTATTTGTTGGCAAGCTTGTCGGAATCTGAGAGCTGAACCACTAGCCAGCCTGCATACCCCTATGGTGGATGTTCTCATGCAATCCAGCTTTTAAGTTTTTTTTAATGAAAGACGTTTTTTACATACTTACGCTATGATAGCGTTTTTTTCCTTGGAGGTGCGTGGAGACTAGCGTACCAGGAACCAAGGGAGCCCAGCAGAGAGGCGGCCTATACCCATGATGTGAAATCGGGCCCATCTCAACCGACAGATCTGGTGAATTGGGAAATAAGGGGGGGGGGGAGGCTGTGATCCTGCTAAGTCAACCACTGAAGTTTAATGAATCATGCACCTCCTTGATTGCTTACCACATGCAGTGGTTTGCAAAAGTATTAGTCTACCTTGAAATTTTCCACATTTTGTGACATTACTGCCACAAACATGAATCAATTTTATTGGAATTCCACATGAAAGACCAATACAAAGTGGTGTACACGTGAGAAGTGGAACGAAAATCATACATGATTCCAAACATTTTTTACAAATAAATAACTGCAAAGTGGTGTGTGCGTAATTATGCAGCCCCCTGAGTCAATACTTTGTAGAACCACCTTTTGCTGCAATTACAGCTGCCAATCTTTTAGGGT
Source organism: Hyperolius riggenbachi (assembly GCF_040937935.1). NCBI lineage: Eukaryota > Metazoa > Chordata > Amphibia > Anura > Hyperoliidae > Hyperolius > Hyperolius riggenbachi. Next base: position 641,604,160 of record NC_090646.1, on the reverse strand, counting down.
ATGTCTGTACCAGCTTTGCACATCTAGAGACTGAAATCCTTGCCCAGTCTTCTCTGCAAAACAGCTCCAGCTCAGTCAGATTAGATGGACAGCGTTTGTGAACAGCAGTTTTCAGATCTTGCCACAGATTCTCGATTGGATTTAGATCTGGACTTTGGCTGAGCCATTCTAACACTTGTATATGTTTTGTTTTAAACCATTCCATTGTTGCCCTGGCTTTATGTTTAGGCTCGTTGTCCTGCTGGAAGGTGAACCTCTGCCCCAGTCTCAAGTCTTTTGCAGACTCCTAGAGGTTTTCTTCCAAGATTGCCCTGTATTTGGCTCCGTCCATCTTTCCATCAACTCTGACCAGCTTCCCTGTCCCTGCTGAAGAGAAGCACCCCCAGAGCATGATGCTGCCACCACCATATTTGACAGTGGGGATGGTGTGTTCAGAGTGATGTGCAGTGTTAGTTTTCTGCCACACATAGCCTTTTGCATTTTGGCCAAAACGTTCCATTTTGGTCTCATTATTATTATTATTATTATTTAGTATTTATATAGCGCCGTCATATTACGCAGCACTGTACAATGTGTATATATATATATATATATATATATATATATATATATATATTTATATATATATATATATATAATATATCTTGTCACTAACTGTCCCTCAAAGGAGCTCACAATCTAGTCCCTACCATTGCCATATGATTATATTATGTAGTGTAAGTACTGTAGTCTAGGGCCAATTTTAGGGGGAGCCAATTAACTTATCTGTATGTTTTTGGAATGTGAGTGGAAACCGGAGTACCCGGAGGAAACCCACGCAGACACGGAGAGAACATACAAACTCTTTGCAGATAGTGCCCTGGCTGGGATTCGAACCAGGGACCCAGCGCTGCAAGGCGAGAAAGCTAACCACTACGCCACCGTGCTGCCCCATCTGACCAGAGCGCTTTCTTCCACATGTTTACTGTGTCCCCCACATGGCTTGTGGCAAACTGCAAACGGGACTTCTTATGATTTTCTGTTAACAATGACTTTTTACTTGCCACTCTTCCATAAAGACAAACTTTGTGCAGTGCATGACTAATAGTTGTCCTATGGACAGATTCCCCCACCTGAGCTGTAGATCTCTGCAGCTCGTCCAGAGTCACCATGGGCCTCTTGACTGCATTTCTGATCAGCGCTCTCCTTGTTCGGCCTGTGAGTTTAGGTGGATGGCCTTGTCTTGGTAGGTTTACAGTTGTGCCATACTCCTTCCATTTCTGAATGATCGCTTGAACAGTGCTCCATGGGATGTTCAAGGCTTTGGAAATCTTTTTCTAGCCTGAGCCTGCTTTAAATTTCTCAATAACTTTATCCCTGACCTGTCTGATGTGTTCTTTGGACTTCATGGTGTTGCTCCCAATATTCTTTTAGACAACCTCTGAGATTGTCACAGAGCAGCTGTATTTGTACTGACATTAGATTACACACAGGTGCACTCTATTTAGTCATTAGCACTCATCAGGCAATGTCTATGGGCAAGTGACTGCACCCAGACCAAAGGCGGCTGAATAATTATGCACACACCACTTTGCAGTTGTTTATTTGTAAAAAATGTTTGGAATCATGTATGATTTTCGTTCCACTTCTCACATGTACACCACTTTGTATTGGTCTTTCATGTGGAATTCCAATAAAATTGATTCATGTTTGTGGCAGTAATGTGACAAAATGTGGAAAACTTCAATGGGGCCGAATACTTTTGCAAGCCACTGTATGTATCATCTAAAGAAGGAGTAAGCTAGCATGGCTGGGAGAGTGCAGACAGCTGTGGGTTTTTCAACAGATTAGAATAATTGAGCTAGTGCACATGCAAATGTAAATATCCTTGATAAAACTTATATTGGAGTAATGCTCTTTAAAATGAATATAAAAAGCATATTCCCCTAATGATAAACTCATATGATTGGGCCTCGAATACCCAATGACAGAACAGGAAGGAAAATGGAAGAAACAGAGAGGTCGACACTAGATGGATGATGGTCAGACACTCAAGGTGTGTGTGGCTGTGGCTCCAGGGAATGAGACTAGAGTATGGATACAACCAAAAGGTCCAGGTACCAGACCACTTAGAATTGCAAGATCACTTTTTAATACATCCTTAGCAGGATATACAAGTCATTACAGGGCATTCGGACTGACAGCTGTTTTGTGGGCTTTACACACTTTGTCAGAGACCACAAGTAAAGTGTCTTGTCTGTCCTGCTGAGGATGTATTTAAAAGATGATCTTGCAATTCTAAGTCGTCTGGTGCCTGGATCTTTCAAGTCCCTTTGGTTGTACAGAGCTGGACGGGCCTGGTCAGGAGAGAGAAAGAAACGCCCGGACACTTCCTGCATGGATAGTTTTTGCTAATAGGCAGAAGGGGCAAGTGGCTATGACTGCTATAAATCTTGCAGAGGTTGAGGGAGACCAAACAGAATGAAGGAGAGATTTCCAGAGGACAAGAACAGCTCCAGAAAAGTCTTGCACAAAAACATAGCAATACATTTCACATCCGTGATGATCAATTTACATGCCTTTATTCCATAAATTAAATAATGGTACATAAAAGGTTATTTAAACAAGCATTTATTTCCAATTATTTTTTTGTGTATCTTCAATGCAGTTTGAATACTGACCTGTACATAGTAATAAGATTTTACAGTAGGATTAATACACCCCGGGATGTTCTCTCGGGGACTTGAGCTCTGAGGTCCCCTCCTACCCATCACTGGATGATTACAAACCCGCCAGAGGGGCTGCTAAAATCACACAATGGGGCATCTACATTATGGCTGCGAGAATCTCACCGAGGAAATCTGAGGAATTTACAGTCCAGGCCCTCTTCGGTCATCTCTTCAGACTGGACGGGTTTTTGTTGAACCTGGTTGCAAATTCTTAGCTGCTTTTATTGTGCACAGACTGACACCGGTTCCTTAGAGGGAAATCATTCTGTTATAGTCATTGAATCAGCCCCAGGATGGTTACAAAAATTTTTTTGGTAACAAAAGTTCTTGGCATTCTTGTAGATGTCCATCGAGGAATGGCTCACTTCAGTAAATCCTGTGGCTGGATAGTGTACTGGTTAAGGGCTCTGCCTCTCACATACGAGACCAGGGATCAAATCTTGGCTCTTCCAGTTCAGTAAGCCAGCACCTATTCAGTGAGGAGACCTTGGGCAAGACTCCCTAACAATGCTACTAAATATAGAGTGTGCCCTAGTGGCTGCAGCTCTGGCGCTTTGAGTCCGCCAGGAGAAAAGTGTGATATAAATGTTCTTTGTCTTGTCTAAGAATGGTGCCTGGCATTACGTAGCAGTATTGCTTACGAATTTTCGCCAAAGTCATTTTCACATCCAAAAAAGGTTATTTTTGATATCGAGAACATTTTCGTGAAAACAACTTGTATTTTCGTGTTTTCGCAAAAACACAAACCTGAAAACATTAAAAATATCAATATTTTTTTACAGTAAAAAACTCAAATTCGTGGAAAAACTATTTTACAGCAAAAATGTTTACAGTGAAAAAAAAATTCGATATTTTTACCGCAAAAATTTGCAAAAAAAAAAAAAATTATTTTCGATGACATGTTTGCTCCATAATCAAATGTAACATTTTTTTGAGAAAAATAATATTGCCATTTTGGCTCATCACTATTACAATGTTAGGGCCACTAGATTTGGGCTATCAGAAACAGAGATTTCCCCCAATAACATGTTGTGAAATGTCTTCAAAACTTCCATCACTTCCCTAAACACTACCTATACCCTAACACTAACTTCTCTATATCCTGTCTAATGCCAACTAATGGAAGTCCTACTTAGTTGTAAAACGACCTTAAAATTTGCATATTTGTAATTTTGCATCCAAATTCGTAAAAACGATGCAAAATCGTAATGTGAAATTTCCAGCAAATTTGTGATTAATCTCACGTGTAACTGCAATTATGCTCCATCATTTCGGGATTACACAGAATTACGCTGAAATGCAAAACATAATTCTTTGGGAACAAGTGAATTTTTTTTCACAATTTTTTTTGAAAAAAATCAAGTTTGAATGTTTTTTTATTTATTTTCTGTTTTAAAGAGTTCAAAATCAATTTTTTCATTGGAGTAAATTTTTTTTCTCAAAAAGACTGTCTAGTTAAAAAAATAAATAAATTTGTTTCTCAAAAACTATTAGGCCTTTTTGAAAGAATTGTTTCACTTGTTCCCATTATACCCGCTAACCATCATGGTTTATGCCAACATTTATTCACAATTTATGTAGAAAATCGTAGACGACTGCCGCATTCCTAATAATTCATGAATGGATAATGCTTAATCGATTCAATTTATGAATCATAATTATGTGTAATCCTAATCTCAAAATTTTACGTGAAAGTACATTACAAACTTTACTAGTTATAAAATTTTACTCCCCACCTCTTAAAGGGACACTTAAGTCAAACTAAAAAAAATGAGTTTTACTCACCTAGGGCTTCCAATAGCCCCCGCAGCTGTCCGGTGCCCTCGCCGTCTCCCTCCGATCCTCCTGGCCCCGCCGGCAGCCACTTCCTGTTTTGATGACAGGAGCTGACAGGCTGGGGACGCGAGTGATTCTTCGCGTTCCTGGCCACAATAGCGCCATCTATGCTGCTATAGCATATATCATATACCATATAGCAGCATAGAGGGTGCTAATGTGTCTGGGAACGCAAAGAATCACTCACATCCCCAGCCTGTCAGCTCCTGTCACCGAAACAGGAAGTGGCTGCCGGCGGGGCCAGGAGGATCGGAGGGAGACGGCGAGGGCACCGGACAGCTGCAGGGGGCTATTGGAAGCCCTGGGTGAGTAAAACTCATTTTTTTTGTTTGACTTAAGTGTCCCTTTAACCTGTTGCCTACCTTCATGGTGTTCCTTGATAGGTTCCAAACCATGAAAACTATTCCTAACCCCAATTCATCTGCCGATCTACCGTTAACGCTATTCTCCTCAATACTTTCTCTTAAGAGCAGTAAATGTACCTTGTGTGTAACCCTAACTGAACCTTTCCCCTATGGCAAACCTGATCTACATTCATAGCAGTCCTTGCAGCATGGCGATGTGCTGCATTTGGTACTATTAGTTGAGTTCAATTAATCTAGACTTCGATCCTGAGGCATTTATGGACAACTCTTACTTGTAGTACTTTTTTTTTACTCCTCCTCCAACAAGCAATCAGTATACCTCTTACATGTAACCTGTCTTAGTAACAGGAGAAGCTGACTGGTTGCTAGGAGTTGAATGGAGACTTGTTATGTAGTCTTGCCCTTGATACAGAAGGCCCGGTAGGCTCTGAATAGTAGAAGCCCTCTGTCAGTTTCCTCTTCCTGTCTTGGCACTTCAAAACCTATGAAAGATGTTCATCTGCCAAGTGTGACCAGATTCTTGTAGAAAGAGCTGGTTGGTTGGCTGACTGATCTCAGATGAGAGTTGGCCAGGACTCTGGTGCTAAAATGAGGTCTCCTCAATCCCAGCAGAAGGAAGCCGGGGTCAGCTGTTTCCCGCATTCTTCTTGTGCTTCAGCATCATGTAGTAAGGGGAAAGCTTGCTAAACATGGAGTCACTGGAAGAGAAAAGAATAAATGCATCAAGGTGGGAATTCTGGGTACAGCACAATGATAGCATTCCACTCTGCTCTGGGGGGGGGGGGGGGGGGGGATACTCAATTCACTAACCTAGACGTGCCCACACTTTTTCCCCTTGCAAGCTTCTTCAAAAATTCCAGATAGGAAATGATCTACCAGATAGACTCAACTTACAGATGCAAGCCACAACTGCATCACATGCACATCGGCAGCCAATCAGTGATTACCACACGACACAAGCCACAACTGCAGCACATGCACAGCGGCAGTCCATCAGTGGTTACCACAAGCCACAACTGCAGCACATGCACAACGGCAGTCCATCAGTGGTCACCACAAGCCACAACTGCAGCACATGCACAACGACAGTCCATCAGTGATTACCACAAGGCACAAGTGCAGCACATGCACAGCGGCAGTCCATCGGTGATTACCACAGGCCACAACTGCAGCACGTGCACAACGGCAGTCCATCAGTGGTTACCACACAAGCCACAACTGCAGCACATGCACAGCGGCAGTCCATCAGTGGTTACCACACAAGCCACAACTGCAGCACATGCACAGCGGCAGTCCATCAGTGATTACCACAAGCCACAACTGCAGCACATGCACACTGACTCTGGCATATATGGATATGCCACCAGATAGAGGCAAGCCTGGCCATAGAGGTTTACTGGTAGTGTGGAAATGCGGCTGGAATTTGTGCTCTTCAACACGTGCACAACACTCATTGCATAGGAAATAGAAAGCGTGGTACTGTGTCTTAAACCGCACCTTTATTCAAACAGCCGGGTAAAGACAACTGGTCGAAGACGGCTTTGGGGATCCTCGGAAAGCTTCAGAAGCACTTGTGTCCCTGAGGACACGAATGCTTCCGAAGCCTTCTGAGGGCTCCTGGAGGTGGTAAATTTGAACAGGGGACAGCGAGGGAATGAGGACACCTAGAGAGTAGCAAAGGGACATACTTAGTTTGGTTGAAAAAAAGACATCAATCCATTGAGTTCAACCACAAAAAACAAAACAAAAAAAAAACACAGTCCTCCTGAACACACACATATCACAGTTGGTCCAAGGGAAGACGAATAGGCATGGAGTCATGGACCACTTAGGCGAAAGGGAAAAATTCCTTCCTGACTCCAGATGGAAGTCAGATAAATACCCTGGATCAACTCTCCCAAGAACTACCTAATAATTATAGATATGGATGTCCTTCAATGCAAGGAAAGCATCCAAGCTCTCTTTAAAAGGAGTTATCAACCAAAAAGCAAAAAATGAGCATTACTCACCTGGGGCTTTCTCCAGCCCCTTGCTGCCGACTGTCCCATGCCGACCTCTCTGCTGCCGTCCCGGGCTCCCCACACCCTGCAGAGGCCAACCGCTGGGTCGGCCTTATTGTGCCTGCGCGAACCGCCGCTGTCAATCTTCGCCTAGTGGTCCACGGCGCACTGCAGAACGCGGACCACATGGTGATGATTGACAGCAGCGGTCCGCGCAGGTGCAATAAGGCCGACCATGCGGTTGGCTTCTGCACCGTGCGGGGAGCCCGGGACAGCGGCGGAGAGTGGAGAGGTCGGCGTGGGACAGTTGGCAGCAAGGGGCTAGAGAAAACCCCAGGTGAGTAAAGGTCATTTTTTTTTATTTTTGGCTGATAACTCCTTTAAAGGATATGTCACAGGATTGTAAAAAAAAAAAACAGATTTACTTTCCTGGGGCTTCCTCTAGCCGGTGGAAGCCTATGTGTCCCTCACCACAGCTCCCCTTCAAGACAGTCTCCCGGGATACCCTCCATAGCATGCGCAGAGGCCGCCCTGGCTGGCAGGTGCTATGGAGGGGACCTGGAGAGACCAACTTGAAGCGAAGCTGCAACGAGGGACACAGACTTCCAGGGGCTGGAGGAAGCCTCAGGTAAGTAAATCTGTTTTATTTTTTTTATTTTTTTTACAATTCCCGGACATATCCATTAAAGTGAGATAGAAATCTGACATAACATTTAATAAAAATGTGTTTTGCTACTTTTTATTACCCATACAGTTACAATATTTGCTTTTGTGCACAAGTGATATTGTCTCTTTACAAATTTCAAGGTCCCAAAGTACAGTTTATCTGCTCTGAAAGATGCCATTATTTTATTTCATAGCTGCTGTATTTATATATTAAAATCCATCTAATGATCACTTCTCAACTGCACACATACTAGAAGCAGAGAGAGTTCAATTTGTTTACTAAATGTATCTGTAAACAAAAGATAATTTTATCACCTCTTGGGATGAGGCTAGAAGCTTTCCACTGAAGCAAGGAGCTTTCCACTGAAGAAGAAAGTGCTCTGTTTAACTGTTTGAATGCTGTTCTGCTACATTTTTTGTTACATAGTTACATAGTTATTTTGGTTGAAAAAAGACATACGTCCATCGAGTTCAACCAGTATAAAGTACAACACCAGCCTGCTCCCTCATATATCCCTGTTGATCCAGAGGAAGGCGAAAAAACCCTTACAAGGCATGGTCCAATTAGCCCCAAAAGGGAAAAATTCCTTCCTGACTCCATATATTAGGTTTAAGGCTGTAAATAATATTTTAGAGCGAAGAAGAAATGCTGCGTTTCATACCACTCTAAGGGCTCATTCACACCAATGCGCTTCTGTCCGCTTTTTTTTCAGCAACCTGTATCTGTTAACATTATGTGCTAACTATTAGCACGGGTGTTTTCGCATTTGCGCGTGATCGCGAATTTTCATGTGCAATTAAACATTTTCGCACGCAAATGCAAATTTTTGTGCGAAATCGTTATCGGTTTCACACGCAAACACGATTTTTCGTCGCAAAAACAATAACGATTGGCGCAAAAAATTGCGTTTGCGCGCGAAAACGGTTAATTGCGCGCAAAAATTTGCATTAGCGAAAACGGCCGTGCTAACAGTTAGCACTCTTTTGTGAATCAAGCCCATTGTATTTATTTTGTTCCAGGTCAAAGAGTTCACTTCCTGAGTGTCATCGGGAAGAAAAATAAAAGAATCGCCTGACAAAAGTGCTTTGAAAAGCGCTTAAAGAGAACCAGAGATGAAGCAACCTCATGTATTTTACCTTATAAATCAGTGGGAACATGACAGTAAACACCTAATCTGCTCTTTGTTACATTGTTCTCTGTTTAATTTGCCTGTTATCACCTCTAAGATAAGAATCCCGACTAAGCAGTCGATCTGGCTTTGCTACAGAATAATTATAGCTGAGACTGTGTTCTTTGCTGTCTTCAAGTCCAAGCCTGCCCCCTGCTGGCTTTGCTCAGGAATCGTTATAGCTGAGTCATTATAGCAAAGCCAGAATCAATGCTCAGTCCGGGATTCTTATCTCAGCTAGATAACAGACACTTTTAGCAGTGAGGATGGAACAGAGAGCATGGTAAATGTTTTCTCTAATGTTCCCACTGATTTCTATGGTAAAATACACAAGGGTGCTTCGTCTCTGGTTCACTTTAAAGAGCAAATCGCTTTAAAAGCAAAGGAAAAAGCGATTTAAAAAGCGCTCAACACTTGCGATTGTGCTGGCAATTTATAATGGGAACAAGGCCTAAATGCAGATATTGAGTTTGCCATAACTACTTCATGAGGTAAGATATTCAAGATTTGCACCATCTTACTGTGAAGGAACCCTTTCTAACTTGATGGCAAAAAACTTTTTCACTTGATAAGCAGATAATGTCCCCTTGTACAACCCTAGAGACAAAAAGCTCACCTGCTAAGCTTTTGTCTTTGTTTTTGTCTTTTTTTCCAAGCTAATAAGCCCAGTTTCTCCAACCGTTCATGGAAAGTGAGATCTTCCATCCCTCTGATTAATTTAATTGCCCATCTTTGATCCCGGTCTAAACAGTCAATGTATGTACTTTCTATAGTGTGGTGGCAACTGGCAAAAACTGTATCCCATGCTCCAGATGTGGCCTCACAAGTGGTTTATACAGAGAGAGTAGTATACCTACACACTGGTGGTGCAGTTCAGGGGGTGTTTATAGTTGCATGAAGGGTGAAGTCTAGGGTGCCAGGACATCTGTGCCTATAGTGATGTAAATCCAGGCCTGAATATTAGCAGTAATCAGATTTCTGCACAAATCTTATCTGAGTGGTATGAGGTGGTAGACCAGGAGAATGTTCATTACCAGCAAGATATTGATGGTTTACCTGATGTTATAGTTTATATGGCCAGATTCAGATTGGACAAGGAGCAAGTCAAGGTATAGTAACTCTTTCATAACCTCTCACTTCTTAAAACTTAATATGAGTAAAACAGAACTAATCATTTTTCCTCTGTCTCTGGCAACCTCTCTGTCTGATAGAACAATAAATGTTATAACTTCAGTCCCCAACGCCCGGTACTCAGGGGCCAGGGCTAATATTTGACTCCCCTCTCTCTTATTCCTCACATTCACTCCCTAACCAGATCTTATCATCTCCAACTCAAAAACATATCTCGCATCTGACCTTTTTCTCACTCAGGACACGACTAAAATGTCTCTGCTGCTCCTCTCTGTCAAGCTCGTAATTGGATCCCAATTAACCAGAAGATCCATTTCAAACTCTTAACCTTAACATACAAAGCTCTCCATAACCTCTCTCCCCTGTACATCTCCTCACTAGTTTCCAGAAACCAACCCAATCGCAATCTCAGATCTGCACATGACCTCCTCTAGAATAACCTCCTTGCATTCAAGTATACAAGAATTTGCACGTGCTCCACCCCTTCCTCTGGAATGTCCTCCCACACCACATCCGTTACTCTCCAACATTCGATAACTTTAAACGCTCCCTCAAAAATCATTTTTTGACAAGCATGCTCTCTACCTTAGGCCATTCCCCCTTTAACCTCTGGCCAAGTTGTACCCCTAGATAACCTACAAACACACTGCCTCTAGGTATGTCTATTGTATACTACTCCATCTTTTGTCCCCCTCCCCCCCCATTCCTTTAGATTATAATTAGATTAAAAGCACAAATCTTACTTGACAAATGTTCCTTTGGAGACTTTGAACCTGTTTGGGTCGGACCAGTGCTCCACTTTATATTTCAGCTCTTTGTTCTGGAGGAATATAAATTACAGGAGATTTATCAGTAAAAGGGAAAAAAAAACATTTTTTTTACCAATTTTTACCAAAGTGTGCATCCAATTAGTAAAGTTTTTCTTATTCAATCACCGATTCGAAGAATCATTTTACTGCTCCTTTAAAGGATACCCGAAGTGACATGTGACATGATGAGGTAGACATGGGTATGTACAGTGCCAAGCACACTAATAACTATGCTGTGTTCCTTTTTTTCTTTCTCTGCCTGAAAGAGTTAAACATCAGGTATGTAAGTGGCTGACTCGGTCCTGACTCAGACAGGAAGTGACTACAGTGTGACCCTCACTGATAAGATATTCCAACTATAAAACACTTTCCTAGCAGAAAATGGCTTCTAAGAGCAGGAAAGAGATAAAAAAGGGTCAATAATTCATAGATTTTAGCTCTGGCATACTTCAATGAATGTGTCATTGAGCAAAAACAATAAAACAATTAAAATTGAAAAAGTAGATTTAAACATAAAATAAAACTGTGGAATATCTTAAAAAGTCATTTTTAGGAGAAGGAAGATAGGTACAATCGTTTATTTCATTCGTTTATTTTCGCTTCGGGTGCCTTTAATTCCCTACAACATTACGCAAGCTCACACCAGTATTTTCTATGTTGTTATTTGAGCCGGCAACTCTTTGTAGCCCTCCAGAAATATTCTCCAGCATTTGGGACAGCAATCTAAGTATCAGCCCGCAGATATCTGTCACCACGTGTTTTCAGCAGAACATGACCTGTAAACCGAATCGTCAGTGTAGATGTGATCCTAACCCTTTCAGTAATGACTGCCGCATACTGGTTTGATAGTCAGTTCATGACCCATCCCACACTAGCCACATTACCTCCTGCACATACCATGACTCTCTTTTACCAGCCACACCTCCTGGTTACATCACATAATGGGCACTCCAACCATTTAGAGGTCAGACAGAGGTCAGATAGGAAGTGGAGCCCATAGTTGGAGTTTTATCTGTCTTCATGCAGCAATGCTGATGTATAAAGCCTTTTCACCTGTGAGGTATGCAGAGACCCACCACAAGGTTGCTTTAACTTCCTGTTCTGGGTCACCCTATCCATGGGCGTCCGCACATATGGCAAAACCGGGCATCTGCCCGACCCTGGCCGCCCGCTGCCCCTCCCTGGCCGCATTCCCATGCAGCCAGCAGGAGGGGAGCAGCGCAGAGAAGAGGGAGAGCTATGGGCACAATGGGGAAGGGCGGACGTCTCCCCCCCCCTTCCCTCACCTTAGGGGTCTCTCCCTCCCTCACTCTCCCCTCCGGAACGAAGTGTGCAGCGGCTGGCAGCAGGCGGAACTTAACTCGTCTCGCTCCTGCGCCGGAAGTTCTGGTGCCGCACTCTGGTCTGGACCAGACCAGAGTAGCGGCTAATCCATCCGGCGCCTGCGACGAGACGAGGTAAGTTCCACCCGCTTCCCAGCCGCTGCACACTTCATTCCGGAGGGGAGAGCGAGGGAGGGAGAGCCCCCTAAGGTGAGTGCCCATAGCTCTCCCTCTTCTCTGCGCTGCTCCCCTCCTGCTGGGGCACACCTGGCTACTTATTCTGGGACATATACCCCTGCCTACATATACTGGGCACATATACCCCTGGCTATATATACTGGGCACATATACCCTTGGCTATGAATACTGGGCACATATACCCCTGGCTATATATACTGGGCTCATATACCCCTGGCTGCATATACTGGCACATATACCCCTGGCTACATATACTGGCACATATACCCCTGCTTACATATACTGGGCACATATATCCTTGCCTACATATACTGGGCACATATACCCCTGGCTATATATACTGGGCACATATACCCCTGCCTACATATACTGGGCACATATACCCCTGCCTACATATACTGGGCACATATACCCCTGCCTACATATACTGGGCACATATACCCCTGCCTGCATATACTGGGCACATATACCCCTGACTACATATACTGGGCACATATACCTCTGGCTACATATACTGGGCACATATACCCCTGGCTACATATACTGGGCACATATACCCCTGCCTACATATACTGGGCACATATACCCCTGCCTACATATACTGGGCACATATACCCCTGCCTACATATACTGGGCACATATACCCCTGGCTATATATAAAGGGACATATACACCTGCCTACATATACTGGGACATATACACCTGCCTACATATACTGGGACATATACACCTGCCTACATATACTGGGACTAGAGATGGGCCGAACGGTTCGCCGGCGAACGGTTCCAGGCGAACTTTGGGGGTTCGCTTTTGCGGAAGTTCGATTCGCCCCATAATGCTGTATTGAGCAGGGCTGCCAGGCAACTGGTATAGCTTAAAAGGAAATCAATATGGCAGCCTCCATATACCTCTCACTACAGTTCTCCTTTAAGCAACCTAATGGTTCTATTGCATTGAGCATAAATGTTAAATTTTAGGCTAGCTTCACTTACTTCTGTAGTGGTACAGTGCTTAGGGTGATGTGCCCACCACACAGTGAGATCTGGGTTCGATTCCCAGCTATGGTATGATGTATACTCATGTATGTATCCCCAGCTATGGTATGATGTATACTCATGTATGTATTCCCAGCTATGGTATGATGTATACTGGTTTTTAAAATAGTATAATTCCCTGGCAGAAGAGACCCTCCTCCCTCCGGTAGGAGGGAGGAGGGAATAGGTAGAAGGGTAGAAGGGAGGAGGGAGGCCAATTAAAATCTCCCTAGCAGAGTGTGTAGCAGCTGTCCCATAACTAATTAGTGTAGGCAGGCAAATGGTATAAAGGACCTTGCTTGGAGGAGGGAGAGTGGGCGGGTCCTCCAGCAGTGATGTGTCTTTCACTCAATTAGGTGTGGCTCCAGGTATTAGAGCTTTTGAAACATGTTTTCTATCATTTTTCCAGTTGATAGAATTTTTTTTAAACTTTCAAAGTTCGCCTCCCCATTGAAGTCTATTGCAGTTCGCGAACTTTTTCGCAAACCGAATCTTTCGCGGAAGTTCGCGAACACACAGGGTTCGCGAACATAAAATCGGAGGTTCGGCCCAACTCTAACTGGGACATATACACCTGCCAGGCCCGCCATCAGGGGGGTACAACTGTGACTTCCGTCACGGGCCTGGGCCCAGGGCCCGCAGCCTTGGGCCCCCCCCCCAGGCATTAACCTGCTGTCTCTTCCGGCCCCTCCTCCCCCAGCGGCCGCCGCTGTTAATACCTTAGCAGCGGCCGCTCTCCCCTCTCCGGCGCCTGTACTAGCATCTCTCGGCTGCTGTGTGTGATGATGTGGCAGGAAGCATGGCTCGGTTCCCATAGTAACGGTGATACACATCGCCGTTACAGGAAGCCGCTGCCCTGCTTCCTGCCGCATCATCACACACAGCAGCCGAGAGATGCTGCTGGAAAGTACAGGCGCCGGAGAGGGGAGAGCGCCCGCTGTGAAGGTAACAGCGGCGGGGACGAGCGGGGGGCACCACCTACCCATACTGGGGAACTATACTGGGGCACTATACTAGCTATACTGGGGCACTGTACTGGCTATACCGGGGCACTGTACTGGCTATACTGGGGCACTATATTAGCTATACTGGGGCACTATACTAGCTATACTGGGGCACTATACTAGCTATACTGGGGCACAATAGTGGGGACAACTATACTAGCTATACTGGGGCACTATACTGGCTATACTGGGGCACTATACTAGCTATACTGGGGCACAATAGTGGGGGCAACTGTACTAGCTATACTGGGGCACTATACTGGCTATACTGGGGCACTATACTAGCTATACTGGGGCACTATACTAACTATACTGGGGCACTATACTGGCTATACTGGGGCACTATACTGGGGCTCTAGACTGGCTATACTGGGGCACTATACTGGCTATACTGGGGCACTATACTGGCTATACTGGGGCACTATACTAGCTATACTGGGCACTATACTAGCTATACTGGGGCACTGTACTGGCTATACTGGGGCACTGTACTGGCTATACTGGGGCACTGTACTGGCTATACTGGGGCACTGTACTGGCTATACTGGGGCACTGTGCTGGCTATACTGGGGCACTATACTAGCTACACTGGGGCACTATACTAGCTATACTGGGGCACTATACTAGCTATACTGGGGCACTATACTGGCTATACTGGGGCACAATAGTGGGGGCAACTATACTAGCTATACTGGGGCACTATACTGGGGCACTATACTAGCTATACTGGGGCACTATACTAGCTATACTGGGGCGCTATACTGGGACACTATACTGGGGCACAATACTGGGGGCAACTATACTAGCTATACTGGGGCACTATACTGGCACTATACTAGCTATACTGGGGCACTATACTAGCTATACTGGGGCACTATACTGGCTATACTGGGGCACTATACTGGCTATACTGGGGCACTATACTGGCTATACTGGGGCACTATACTGGCTATACTGGGGCACTATACTAGCTATACTGGGGCACTATACTAGCTATACTGGGGCACTATACTGGCTATACTGGGGCACTATACTGGCTATACTGGGGCACTATACTGGCTATACTGGGGCACTATACTAGCTATACTGGGGCACTATACTAGCTATACTGGGGCACTATACTGGCTATACTGGGGCACTGTACTGGCTATACTGGGGCACTGTACTGGCTATACTGGGGCACTGTACTGGCTATACTGGGGCACTATACTTGCTATACTGGGGCACTGTACTGGCTATACTGGGGCACTATACTGGCTATACTGGGGCACTATACTGGCTATACTGGGGCACTATACTGGCTATACTGGGGCACTATACTGGCTATACTGGGGCACTATACTAGCTATACTGGGGCACTATACTAGCTATACTGGGGCACTATACTGGCTATACTGGGGCACTATACTGGCTATACTGGGGCACTATACTAGCTATACTGGGGCACTATACTAGCTATACTGGGACACTATACTGGGGCACTATACTGGCTATACTGGGGCACTGTACTGGGCGTGCACAGCAGTCTGTAGGGGGGCCCAGGCTTGATGTTGTGTGAAGGGCCCCAAAATTTCTGATGGCGGCCCTGACACCTGCCTACATATACCCCTGGCTACATATACTGGGACATATACCCCTGGCTACATATACTGGGACATATACCCCTGGCTATATATACTGGGGACATATACCCCCTGGCTACATATACTGGGGACATATACCTCCTGGCTACATATACTGGGGACATATACCCCCTGGCTACATATACTGGGGACATATACCCCCTGGCTACATATACTGGGGACATATACCCCTGGCTATATATACTGGGGACATATACCCCCTGGCTACATATACTGGGGACATATACCCCCTGGCTACATATACTGGGGACATATACCCCCTGGCTACATATACTGGGGACATATACCCCCTGGCTACATATACTGGGGACATATACCCCTGGCTATATATACTGGGACATATACACCTGCCTACATATACCCCTGGCTATATGTACTGGGACATATACACCTGCCTACATATACTGGGACATATACACCTGCCTACATATACTGGGACATATACACCTGCCTACATATACTGGGACATATACACCTGCCTACATATACTGGTACATATACACCTGCCTACATATACTGGGCACATATCCCCCTGACTACATATACTGGGCACATATACCCCTGACTATATATTTTGGGCACATATACCCCTGCCTACATATACTGGGCACATATACCTCTGGCTACATATACTGGGCACATATTATAATTTATTATTATTTAGTATTTATATAGCGCCAACATATTACGCAGCGCTGTACAGTGTGTATATATATATATATATATATATATATATATTGTCTTGTCACTAACTGTCCCTCAAAGGAGCTCACAATCTAATCCCTACCATTGCCATATGTCTATATTATGTAGTTTAAGTACTGTAGTCTAGGGCCAATTTTTTTTTTAGGGGGAGCCAATTAACATATCTGTATGTTTTTGGAATGTGGGAGGAAACCGGAGTGCCCGGAGGAAACCCACGCAGACACGGAGAGAACATACAAACTCTTTGCAGATAGTGCCCTGGCTGGGATTCGAACCAGGGATCCAGCACTGCAAGGCGAGAGAGCTAACCACTACGCCACCGTGCTGCCCTTGACTACATATACTGGGCACATATACCCCTGGCTACATATACTGGGCACATATACCCCTGGCTACCTGTTCTGGGGACATCTCTACCCTTGGCTACCAGTTATGGGGACATCTATACAGCTTGCCACCTATTCTGGGGACACCTATAGACCTGGGGCTACCTATTTTTGGGGAACCACTGCTGTCAGATTGAGTGTATTTTGGGGAACTGTTGCCAGGTGAGAGGTGTCTACCATATTAAGGGGGCATTCTGCCTATTTATCTGAAATGCTTTCTATTTATGTGCCTCGTCATGACTGCTGAATTTGTCTTGTTGGGGGCCTCATGGTTACTGACTTTGTCTTGTTGGGGGTCTTATGATTTGTTGGGGGCCTCATGATTGCTGAATTTGTCTTGTTGGGGGCCTCATGATTGCTGAGTTGGTCATGTTGGGGGCCTCATAATTGCTGAATTTGTCTTGTTGGGGCTCACATGATTGCTAACTGCGAGACTATGGAAAAAGCTGAATCATCATCATATGAGACAATAGCATTAAACCTACTTTTTCCGCTTTTTAAAACAGAAAATGAAACTGGGAGGTTCTAAAAAAATGAATACATTTTTCAGGAGTAGGATGGATGAAATTGTTTATCTTCACAGTTTATTTTCAACTTGGATTTTCCATAATGTTCATGTATGAGTTAAAACGTTTGTATTTAGTTTAAATTGCTGTTGGCACTTTGTGATAGTAAAGTGACTTTGCAGTTTGGACACTCGACCTCCAAAAGGTTCGCCACCACTGTCCTAATCTAATGTCCCACCATTGCTTAGTTCATGTAAACTTGTCTCCACCCACAACCACACCCACATTCTGGTTCATGACCACACCCATTTTTCGGCGCAGTGCGCTATGCGCGCCGCATGACGTAGCCCCAATTTTTGGCGCACTACGCGCGCCACATGACACCACGCCAAATTTTCGGCGCGCCGCCCCGCTTTTTCCTCCCCCCTTTTTGCCCCCCCTGGAAAATTTTCTGCAGACGCCCATGACCCTATCATTGCGACAGGAAATGAATAGAAATCCTTGAGATTGGAAAGCAGACATCAGTAAAAACCTGACTGTTATACTCAGAGCTGGGACAAGGTCCTCCAGCACCCAAGGCTGATGCTGGGCATACACGGCGTCGAGGGGAGGTTTATCAATCGAGCCTAATGGCTCGATTGATAATATCTGACGTATCTGATCACCGCGGGGATCGATTCTGTGCTCGATCCCCGCAGCCGGACAATAGCGGCGAATCGAGCGGGTGATAAGAAGCGCCGGCGGGGGTCAATCCGGCGGCTAATCGGCCGCTGGATCGACCCGTGTATGCCCAGCATGAGACACCAAAGTGCGCCACCCCATCCCTCCCACCCCAGCTGTCACACACTGATTGCTATTAGACTAAGAGGCGCCCCAGGTCCCCCAACACCTTAATCTCTAGTTATCTGGCTTGCACTCACTGCCATGTATCCCCTTTTCTTACTTCTCTCTGCTTCAAACACAATAGGGGAATGATAGCTGAGTTGTGCGCCTCCTCCTACACTGCGCCCTGAGGCTGGAGCCTTTCACGCCTCTGCCCTGCGCCCCCTCCTACACTGTGCCCTGAGGCTGGAACCTCTCTCGCCTCTGCCTCGGCCCGGCCCTGGTTCCAGTAAGGGTCTCCTCGGACACTGTCCCGGCTGGCTTCCAGGAGTGTCATCCACGCGGTCCTCCTCCCACGGCAGAGGGCGCACGTGCTTCCGGATCCTCAGTTGTAGCCGTGGCGGGGGGAGCTGAAGCACTGGTATTTAAACTACGGCTATTTAGCGCTCAGTGCTGTCTTGTCATTAGACAGCATTTCCCTGCCAGTCTGCTTAGTCCTGTCGAGTCAGTCCGTCCAGTCAGTCATGTCAACTGCGAGATTCACCCCTCCTGTTCTCATCACTGATAGGGCAGCCCTGAGGGTCGCGTACGTTAAAAAGGGGTGCTGGGAAAAAAGGGCGCCGGGTTTTTAACGATAAGCATGGATAACGTTTAAAAATGTATTGTACTGTATTTCGTTTAAAATTAATGTTTTTTAAAGTTATAAATCATTAAATAATGTGCATTAAATCGGCAATTGTAAAAACGTTAATCTTTCGTTTAAATACTGAAACGTATAATAACGTTAAAAAAAATAAATTACTAAGTAACCCTCCCTGTACCTACCCCTAACCCCTAGACCCCCCTGTTGATGCCTAAACCTAAGACCCCCCCTGTTGGTTTTTAAGTAACCCTCCCTGTACCTACCCCTAACCCCTAGACCCCCCTGTTAGTGCCTAAACCTAAGACCCCCCTGTTGGTGCCTAAACCTAAGACCCCCCTGTTGGTGCCTAAACCTAAGACCCCCCTGTTGGTGCCTAAACCTAAGACCCACCTGTTGGTGCCTAAACCTAAGACCCCCCCTGTTGGTGCCTAAACCTAAGACCCCCCTGTTGGTGCCTAAACCTAAGACCCCCCTGTTGGTTTTTTCGTTTAAAAATAATGTAAAAAAAAAAATGTACTGTTTTTCGTTTAAAAATAATGTTTGAAAAAAAATATTGTACTGTTTTCGTTTAAAAATAATATTTAAAAATGTATAAATCATTAAATAATGTGTAATCATGAGAAGCAGTAATAAAACATTAAGTCTCCGGGCGCCGCTTTTAAAACGTTATTTTTCACCGGCGCCCTTTTTTCCTATCGGGCGCCCATTAAACGATATTTATTATAGGAGTGAATGGCGGCGCCCGATTTGTCCACTAGCCTCAGGCGCCCGAATTTACTGTTTCCCTGAGGGTCATGAGTAGTTTTGTCACCCACTTGGAGTGGCGACCCATCATCCCTTGCGGATGCGCTGGTAAAGACCCATGCCCCCTTAGACTGCACGCCCTAGGGGTGCCTGCACCAATCACTGGTGCTGGAATCAACCGGACCCTGACAATGACAGAGGTTTGAACCCTTCTATACTAAAAAATAAGTAAAAAGCTTTGCCTGGAGTTCCCCTTTAATAGCATGTGGCGGCACTTGGATGCCCAGCCCGGCTCACTCTCAGTGGTATCACGTAATTGTCTTTACCTGACATTCCAGTAAATTCACTTTTTCCTGCAATTCCCCGATGGTGACGTCTTGTTCCTTCAGATGGTTCTTTAAATCTTCTCTCTGTCAATACAGCAAAAAACCACATCAATATTGTTCAGCCTCTGATCACAGAGAGGCGCATTAGCTTAATGAGGATCTGAGAGCAGAGGTTTGTAAAGCCTTATCGCTCTAAAGACCACCGTATAGAGAGTACCAAGTTACGTTATAAAGAGCCACAGCCACCAGGAATTCATACACTGGAATAAAACACGCCCACATGTCTGCTTCTAAAAACACTGCAAAGCCCAATAGTACTACACTCTTAAACCCCCAAAAAACCCCAGGTACTTACCTAAGAAGAGGGAAGGCTCAGGGTCCTATAGACTGATAGGAGGAATACGCTCTCTGCCACTGCAGGAGGCTTCGGAAGTCTTCAGGAGCCAGAGAGCCCCCAAAGATGGGTGGCTCCATACTGTGCCTGTGGGAGTACCCTCTCTCGTGCGCTCACACTTCCGCAACACAGAGCCACTCGGGCTTCCAAAACCTTCGGTGGCCGGTATTAAAATGGAGGAGCCATCGCTTAATGGGGACCATGAGAGTAACGGGAAGGCACTATAGGACCCAGAGCCTTCCTTCTTAAAGGACCACTATCATGAAAAAAAATGTAAAATACATGTAAACAGATACAAATAGGAAGTACATTTCTTCCTGAGTAAAATGAGCTATAAAGTACTTTTCTCCTATGTTGCTGTCACTTACAGTAGGTAGTAAAAATCTGACAGAACCGACAGGTTTTGGGCTAATAAGGGCCAGCCCGCTCATGAGGCGGGGTGAAACATTTGCCTCAGGCGGCAGATCTGGGAGGGCGGCACTGTTTTGTAAGTGGACGGCGTTGCAGGAAGTGACGTCAGTGGAGCGCATGATGGAACGCGGAAGAGGTGAGTGATTGCTCCGCCCATTGCCTCTTAATCATACGCTGGTACTTAACGCTGGAGGAGGAGCGCAGATCGGGGGACCCAGGCGAGGGAGGGGGCCCAATACCCCCTTTCTGCCCGCTACCCCTCCAGCTCGGCGGTCCCCCCCACCCACGGCTGGGGGGGCGGCGATTTTTTTCTAATTTTGCCTCAGGCGGCAAAAAGTCTAGGGCCGGCCCCGGGGCTAATCCATCTCTTCGGGGAGGGGGGGGGGGGGGGGGAGCTCAGCATGGCCTTTATTCTTTATAAAGACACCCCATGAACAGGATTTATACAAAGATGCTGGCCAACCTCCCTGCTGGCTTCACACTTTTGGCAGTTGGGCAGAGCAACTGTCATCCCCTAAGTGTTTTTGAAAATAAAGAAAACCCCGAGAACCCCATGAACAGATGGGCTACTCAAAAACTTGTCAATTCTGACAGATTTCTACTACCTACTATAAGTGAGTGACAGGAACATAGGAAAAAAGTAATTTATGGCTCATTTTACTCTGGAAAAAAATATACGTCCTGTTTGAATGTGGTTACTTGTATTTTAAATGTTATGATTTTCTCAATAGTGGTTGGCTACTAACGGCCTCATTTCTAACGAAAAATCGTTTGAGCGGATGGGTTGTAAACAATCTTCATTGATGGGCACAATTGATTATGAAAGATTATAAAAACAGTCGTCTGATTGGATTTTTATCAAACCAAAAATTGAATTTCCTTGTCGGTTGTGATAGATAGGAAGCAAAGATTGGTTCATTGATGGTGTAGTGAACTATGTATTATGATATTTCACTTCTAATCAGATTTATCTGATTGCTCGAACGACTTTTCGCTAGAAAAGGTAAGTATCTGTTTTTTTTTCTCTGCTTCCCATTAGCTTTAAAACAGAAGGTAAGTACCCATAATGCATCTCCTTGGCACAGTGGGAGAAGCCATAGCTCGTTGTTCTTCTCCTTTGTGGGCCAGGAATGCCTCCTGGTCTATAGCACATGTACGCCCCTTAGCTACACAGAATAACTACTCCAACTTGCATGTAGCTGTTTTAGGATGTTTTCCCCTCATCAGTGTAAGGTATGGATACACACGATTCTATAATGGAGGCCAGAAGAGCGAATAGGTTCTTGTCAGGTTTTGTTGCACCATATGAATTGTTACATATAGAATGCTTGAGAGGGCCCAGTATACAACTTGCACTGGGGCCCAAAGCTCCTTAGCTACACCACCAGTAGCATTGTTAAAGGGCATCTGAGGTGAGAGTGATATGGAGGCTGCCATATGCATTTCCTTTAACTATTTAAGAACCGCCGTAGTTGAAATCTACGCCCTGTTTTGATGGCTATCTGGCTGCCAGGGCGTAGACTTCAACTCACTGCCGCTGTGCGCATCTGCCATTTTCATCGCTTCCGCCGATCTTGCTGCTGTCTCCCATCATAGCCCACTTACTCTGCCTGTCTCTATGACGGCAGAGCTCTGTGAGCGCGTCAGGGGCTGATTTCATTGGCTCCTGGCCCTGTCTTTCAATGTAAGCAACTCCCATTGGCTTACTTGAAGTAATGTTCATGTACGCTCTACCCCTTAAGCAGGGGTGTAACAAAAGGGTTTGCAGAGGTTGTAACCGCTTCCGGGGCCCATGGGCCAGAGGGGCCCCGTAGGGGCCCTCCCTCAACTACAGTATTAGCTCTCTATTGGTCCTGTGCTTATAATAATCACTTCTATAGATACTTTGAATAGTAGTAATCATTAACAAACTGCTTCCCATCCCCGTCTTGCACCTCTGACACTGTAGTTGCCATTGGCAGGTTTTAGTGTGCCGCATCAATTGTTATGTATAGAGTGCTTGTGGGGGCCCCATGTAAAACTTGCATCGGGGCCCACAGCTCCTTAGCTATGCCAGTGCCCCTAAGCCTCA
Organism: Hyperolius riggenbachi; assembly: GCF_040937935.1. Lineage (NCBI taxonomy): Eukaryota > Metazoa > Chordata > Amphibia > Anura > Hyperoliidae > Hyperolius > Hyperolius riggenbachi. The sequence goes on along the minus strand of NC_090646.1, from coordinate 641,581,267 downwards.
TACTAGTCGGTGCAGGATCTGGAGGGCCAAGCCAAACGCATACATGGATAAGGAAGGACCGCAAGCCAGACAATGGTTGAAGAAACAGCTTGGTATAATTTATTTTAAACTCAACAGGACAAGTGCAGCAAAACCACAGGATCAACTGACGCGTGCCGGGCCTACAATCTGCCCTTAGTCATAGCTCCTGGCCGGCTCACAGGAACTCTATGACGGCAGAGTAGGTGGCCCAGGTTCCGATGTGCGGCGATTCGTCGGAATTCCGCCATTTCTGTACCAGCGGTCTCTGGTCCTTAAGGGGACAGAGACCGCTGGTACTTAAGTGGTTAAACAATACCAGTTGCCTGGCAGTCCTGCTGATTCTCTGCCTCTAATACGTTTCGTTATAGACCCTAAACAGGCATGCAGCAGATCAGGTACTCTGACTTAGCTGACTTTTTTGTACAGGATTGGCCAAATGTGTGGTCCAGAGTTTTAACTTAGACATTACTTAGTTTTAACTTAGACATTAGTTTTAACTTAGACATTAACTTAGACATTACTTATGCCAGAAGATCAGCAGGAGTACCAGGCAACTAGCATGGTTTACAAGGAAATACATATGGCAGCCTCCATATCACTCTCAGCTCGGGTTCCCTTTAAACAACATTCAATAAATAGTCATATTAGCATATTAAATGACTAGAGCTGTAAGAACCTTAGGGACCACCAGATGGCACAAGAGCTGCAAGAAAAATGAAAGTGACAAGATAGAGCTTAGGTTAGCGATAACCAATGCAGATTTCTTAAAGGAGAACTGTCCACAGTCAGACAGACAAAGATAAATACAGCGAAGTTCCCTGTAAGTGGCACAGGTGGGGATTGCCTGATGCCGGATACGTGTGCTTGCCGGTTGCTGGCGCAACCAGCACAAACAAAAAGCACAAACCTCTCCTCCCCTGTGCAGCAGAAAATACTCACCGAGCCTCCAGGCGCTGTCTTCTACAATTCCTGTAGCTTCCAGTGGCTTTCTGGCATCCTGTGTATGGGTCCTGGCATGTCACCTGACCCACATCGGGTCACATGATACGCTGGGAGCCATGCATGGATGTCAGAAAGCTGAAGGGAGCTGCAGGCAAGGAAGAAGACGGCCCCTGAAGGCTCGGTGAGTATTTTTGACTATGCAATGCTCTGCAGAGCCCCCTCCCCCCAAAGCACAGTTCCCCCCTGACTCCGTTATCCCCCTCAGGCATGCCGGTTAGTTGAGACTTCAGGTTGCCTAAGTTCCGTATAATTGTGACTTTGCTGTAGAGAGAGAGATAGAAACGTAGATAGATAGATAGATAGATAGATAGAGGTGCAGACCCCAATCAGGAAAATATGATACATGACGGAAAGAGGATCTGCTCCATCAGACTTACAATCTATGAAGCAGGGAGTCATGGGATAGGAGGGAAGAGGACCTGCCCCACCAGGCTTACAATCTAAACATTTCAACCAAAATAACCGCGACAGTAGTCCATACACAGGCAATCCAAACCTTAAAAACAAAAGCACATCCCCGATGAGTCACAACCCACGTGCTGAAACGCGTAGGGTTGAGTTTGGAGGACGCACGCTGTTTAACCACCGAGGTTTACTAGCCGGGACACGTGAGAGGTGACCGGGACCGCAGCGAATGCGGTATGGTTATAGGCACAGTTACAAGTTTTATTCATGTACGCAGTTTTAACTTGGGGCCTTTGGGAGCCTTATCAAAATGCTATGGAAGCGGTTTGGCGTTTTAATAGGTATTAAAGATGACATGGACTTATACTGACATGGACTGATATGCAAGTTTGAAAGAAACTATCTGGTGAGCAGGAGCAGAAAGGGGGCGTGTTCTCTCCCCTGGTAGCTCTTTCCAGGGGTGTAACAAGAAATCACAGGGCCCCCCTGCAAAACTTTGGATGGGGGTAGACCAGCACTGTACAAAAGACCCTGGTGAACACTAAATAGGGATTGTCTACAAATCTTTGTCTGCAAAACTTCATATGATTCCTTCTCAGTGGCTGAGCAGATGCAGTCATTAGAACAATTGTGTAGAGAGCAGAAAGTTTTGTCTCTCCTTGCCCTTAGTTTTCAGTCTTTCAGAGTAGGCCCCTTGTTGCTTTTGGGCCCTTCTGCGGCTGCATCCCTTGCAGGGTCTATTGTTACGCCCCTGGCTCTCTCCCTAACGCAGTGGGCTTGACTCTCAAAGCTGAGATAACTTCTATCACGGTCGCGCTAGCTTTTTACGCATGCGTTAACGCGCGTAATGTTTTTCGCGCGGTAAAACACGCATTTTCACACGAAAATTCACGCTAGTGTGCAAAAATTAACGATTGCGCGCAAAAACTGGTACGCATGGTATAGCGCACGCAAAATGCTAGCGCGACCCTGATAGGAGTTATCACAGCTTTAGGAATCAAGCCCTGTGTGTGATCTGCACAAGGGTGTACTGTGAAGGCAATACTCACTAGGAGAGCGCCCCTCTCGCGGTGCTTTTGTTTTTAAGATCATACAATTTGGATTGCCCGTGTATGGACTACTGTCGCGGCTATTTTGGTTGAAATTTATTTGAGTCTTGTCTTTTTGTATAGTCAGCAGCCTGCAACGAAAGACTGAGGAACAAAAAGAGACTGAGCGTAACATAACGGTGAAATTACAATCTAAACAGTTGAGGGAACACAATATACAGGAGAGGCACAGAGGACAATGTCCCATTGGGATGACATCATTAGAGATGAGTGAATACAGTAGGAGTGAAAACAGGGCCATAACTAGAAATGACTTGGTGCCCTTGCAAAAAACTTTGCTGTCCGCATGCTGCACCCACTGAAGCCCATCACATAGCACAGAATGTGTTCCTCTCACCTCTTGGATCAGAGCGCGGAGATGCTGGTGCTGAGACATCATGAGCCCCTGCAGGTGGTCGATTTGTTCCTGGACGGTAGAGGCTTCATTCTGCATTGACACAATCCTAAAAACAAAAAAACACCCATCTGTTTTTGTATATGTGATTCACAGAGCTTTATTTCACTTGAGCATGGAGACACCATGCGCCAGGATGAACAACAACACAAATACTAGATGAGGTCCTACTATAACGCACATTATAGATAATGGAACAGTGACATCTACAGGCTAGAAGAAGACACACAGCAGTACACTATTCCAGTATAGTATATTTTTACATAGCCGGTGGTGCCACAGAGTAAAATTATGGAGAACTACTTAAAATTGTTGTGACATTTCCATTTCAAGTAAGGTGAACACATTACTGATCAGACTAGTATATGGAGATATAACTACCTATTCCAGCCACAGAACTGCAGCAGTACAGCAGTCAGTGTGGAGAGAGTATTGTTACAGCTAATATTTTCGTTAGATTCTGGTGTTATTGCTGAATACAAGTTCTAGGTTATGCTATCTGACCCTAGCTAGTCCTTCCATAGCTTTCCAATGTACATGCACTGCATTATTATTGATTTATAAAGTACCAACAAATTCTGTGGCGCTGTACAAAATAAGAAACAAACATGTTGTACATAATAATACAAACAATGGTATCCACTTAAAGAGGAACTCCAGTGAAAATAATGTAATAAAAAAAGTGCTTCATTTTTACAATAATTATGTATAAATGATTTAGTCAGTGTTTGCCCATTTCAAAATCTTTTAAATCCCTGATTTACATTCTGACATTTATCACATGGTGACATTTTCACTGCTGGCAGGTGATGTAGCTCCTGCTTGCTGCTTTGGCAGTTGGAAACAGCTGTAAACAGCTATTTCCCACAATGCAACAGGGTTCACAGACAGGAAACTGCCAAAAGTACGTACTCAGAATGGGTACCACATATCAGCCATATAGCGCCCCCTGATGGTCTGTTTGTGAAAAGGAATAGATTTCTCATGTAAAAGGGGGTATCAGCTACTGATTGGGATAAAGTCCAATTCTTGGTCGGCGTTTCTCTTTAGGGACCCCGGGCTTAAACCCCCCCTAATGACCAGGCCATTTTTCACTAATTAGGTCACTGCAGCTTTAAGGGCTCGCAGCAGGGCAGTACAACCCAGCACACAAGTGATTCCCCCCCCCCTCCTTTTCTGCCCACCAACAGAGATTTTTGTTGGTGGGCGAGGATTGCTCCCTGAATGTTTATTTATATATTGTGAAATATTCATTTGCTTTTTTTAAATAATAAATAATGCTATTTATTTATATTTTTTTTACCCTACCCTCCCTCCCCTAGCCAGCCTATGACAGCGATCAGCTGTCATAGGCTTCACCCAATGAGAGCTGATTGCTCTCCTGCGTCCCAGGGGGACAGCCGTGTCACACAATCAGAGATGCGCGCGCGCACAATCTCCTGCTAAACACACCCCCAAGACTGCACGCCGATCGGCTTTAGGCGGTCCTGGGGCTGTTGCCGCGTCCATGCCAGTTGGTGTGGAGCGGTCTTTAAGTGGGTATACACCAATATACAAAATACAGAATTGGTGCAGAATACAGAAATGACAATTACAGTGACAAAAACAACATGATTATTAGTGATGATCCTAATCTGCTTATTGCAATTACGCAAAATTGTGTGTAAAGTTTAACAATTATGGCAATATGATTTTGTGGTGAATAGCAAAGCTCCCATACATGCTATTTTCACCAAAATTGCTTCGTATGTTAAAGAAAAGAGTGGGAATAAGTAAAAAAAAAAAATTATTGAAAAATTATTTTTTTCTCTTTAACCTATTCAGGACCACAGGCTTTTACCCAGCCCCTCCCCCCCCCCCCCCCCCCCCAAGGACCAGGCCATTTTTCACAAAAATGGCCACTTCAGCTTTAAGGGCTCACTCTAGGGCCACACAACTCAGCACACAAGTAATCCCCTCCCCCCCACACACACATCATTTCTCCCCACCAACAGAGCTCTCTGTTGGAGGGGTCTGATCACACCCCAGGTGTTTTTTTTAAAATAAATATTTATTACATTATTTTTTAAATATTTGTAACTATTTTTTTAAAATATTTCCTCTTCCCCCCCTCCCTCCCGCCGCCAGCCAATCAGCGCAATTGGGTGTGATAGGCTTCAGCCTATCACAGCGGATCGCTTTTGTGCCTCTGGAGTGGACAGCCGAGTGACACGGCTGTCCCCAGTACAGCGCTGCTCTACATCGCAGCGCTGTACGTAGTAAATAGACGACCGTCTAATAGTCTCCGAGCGGTGATCGCCGCTGGGAGACTGAAGGCGGAGCCAGCCCCAGGACTTTACGCTGATCGGTGTTAGGCGGCCCTGGGGCTGCCGCCGCGGTCACGGCCATTGGCGTGACGTGGTCCTTAGCTAGTTAAGGAGGAACTGTAACCCAGGATTGAGCATCCCAATCAGTAGCTGATACCCCCTTTCCCATGAGGAATCTTTACCTTTTCTCAAACGGATCATCAGGGGGCTCTGTATGGCTGATATTGTGGTGAAACCCCTCCCACAGTGTGATGTCAGCACCTAGGTACTGACATCACACTGTGGGAGCCTTGTTGCATTGTGAAAAAATAACAGCTCTTTCCAACTGACAAGTAACCAGCATCTACTTCCACAGACATACCAGCAGTAAAAATGTCACCAAAAATTTGAGAATGTAAATCAGGAAGAGGAAAGATTTAACAGTGCGTTCCACTGTCCTCACTTCCTGCAATGCTGTCCACTTACAATACAGTGGGCGGCATTGCAGGAAGTGACAGTGGAACGCACGCTGGAATGCGGAAGAGGTGAGTCATCCCCGCCCGCTGCCTCTTACTAATAGCGGCGGCGTCTGCTGCTGAGCTTAAGCTGGAGGGGGAGCGCAGATGGGGGACCCAGGTGAGTGAGGGGGATCCGACCCCCCCGCCACTGTGCCCAATACCCCCTTCCTGCCCGATACCCTCTTATGTGGCGTATGCGGGTCCGCTAGTTATAAATAATTATTGTAAAAATTAAGCACTTTTTTTTCATTACGTCATTTTCACTGCAGGTCCTCTTTAACATACGTAACAATTTGGTAACGATAGCATGTATGGTGGGCTTTGCTGTTACCGCTAAAATTGGCACAAAATTACGTGAAAATCCTGCAAAATTGTAAAATTTCAGTTCCTGATTAGGTTTACAAATTAATTATGAATTTCCTTTAAATTTTGTATTACAATTTGGCAGTGTAATTGCGAATTACAATGCAAAATTACGATTATGAGAAATTTGTTCTCGTCACTAATGATTATTAAAATGTATAACAAATTCCAAGACACAAACGGGGTGAGAGAGTCCTGCAGTCAGGGCTGGGCTGAGGCGAGAGAGGCTCCAGCCTCAGGGCGCAGTGTAGGAGGGGGCGCACAACTCACCCAGCTATCATTCCCCTATTGTGTTTGAACCAAAGAGAAATAAGAAAAGGGGATACATGGCAGTGACTGCTGGGGCTGGGGTGGGAGGGATGGAGGGGCGCACTTTGGTGTCTCAGCCTTGGGTGCTGGAGGACATTGTCCCGGCTCTGCCTGCAGTTATGGTCTGGAGAACAGTCCAGAGAAGGAAGTGGCAGCTTACTGACCCATTTTTGTTTGCTGGATCTCCCATCCGTCTCTGCAGCTCATTCTCAATGAAATGTTTCTTCTCCAGCAAGGCTGCGTTTTCCTGTTAAAAATAGAGAAATTGATTAATGTTTTAACCAAAATAAAATTGAATTTTGCCCACTTATCTAGCTGCAGGACCAAAAGGCCTGTTTAATAAACTGGTCCCTCCTCTCCCCTATTATAATATTCTAACGATGATGCTCAAAACACAACACAAATTCCTGTTATATATACACGCCACTCATGTGGCTGCCAAAGCCTGATGCAGCATCCTTCTAAACACAGCTGAGTTACATACATCGGCCAGGAGCCATTTTCATTGGCTCCTGACCAGGAAGTGCTGTATTGAAAAAAAAAAGCTCTGATCCTTAAGGCCTCTTTCACAGTGGGACTTTGCGTTTGATGCAACGTTGAGGTCACATAACATGCCCCTAATGCAACGCATTGAAAGACTATAACTTGGACGTTATAGTACATTCTTTAGCCCTGCGTTTGGTGCACCATTTTTGTTGCATACTGATGGAACAAAAACGGCGCATGCGTTACATTTAAAAAAAAAACAACAAAAAAAAACAACATTACTGAGCATGTGCAACACACATAACGCAGCAGATTTATTGCTAAATGCACAGCATGCAGCACTTTCTAAATATTACTACACGTTACACACAAACGCAACGTGTGCACTGTGAATGTTGCACAGACTTAATATTGCTGTGCGTTAGTACACATTAAAACATTTTCTAACGTGCAACTTTAAGGTCACTCCCACTGTGAAAGAGGCCTAAAGGAGCTAAAGATCAGGGTAATGGCAAGAGGACCCTCCGACCTGAAATATTTGGAGCTCATTGCTAAAGATGAATGGGCAAAAATACCCATGGAGACATGCAAATAATTATAGCAAGCGTTTGATTGCTGTAATAGCCAATAAAGGCTTTTCTATTGATTATTGAGAAGGGTATGAATCATTTTGGACGGGACCCCTTTTGCTGAAATGTAAATAAAAGCTGAGAAATGTTTGTTTTTTTCACAACAATGCCTCTTGTACATCATTTTATTATCTTTTGGGAGACACCTATGTCATTTCCCTTCCAAAAATTACTTGCTGGTTGAATAAAAGTAACTTTAAGTAAAAAAATTGCCAGGGGTACGAATGATTAGGGGCAGCACTGTATATGAGCCAAATTGATTACACATTTTCTGGAAGTTTTGCCTCACAAAATTTGCATCGTTATTGCACATTTTTATGCAAAATGACTATTATGCAAAATTTGAGCTTAAAGGGAACCTTAACTGTGGAACTTCGCCTGCAAATGACGCGCTTCACAGTGGGGAAGGCGAACAATAGGACGCGTTGCTGACTGGCAGTCGCCGAAAACGAAACTAAGCCACAGCGGGGGACCGGATGACACTTGAGGAGCTGCGAGGGCACAGGACGGCTGCAGGGAGCTTGGGAAAGCCCCAGGTAAGTGAAACTTTTTTTCCATTCCACAGTTAAGGTTCCCTTTAAAGTGGTCTAAAAGTCTAGCATTTTCCAATGTTGATACATGGGTGTAAATACAGTGTAACAAGTGAAAAGGAGCTCTCTGTGAAGCTCTCTGTGCTTCAGGCACACAAACAGCTCAGAACAACTCATTAGAAGATGTTAATATATAATAAAAAGCAGTTTGATTAAAATGCAATGGCAGGTTTCAGGGCAAGATAAACTACACTTTGGAAACTTGTAATTTGTAAACAGACATATTACTTATGCACAAAAGCAAATATGATAACTGTATGAGTAATAAAAAGTAGGAAAACATATTTTTATTGAATGTAATGTTGGAGTTTCAGACCACTTTAACACTATTGTTTTCTCCTTGTCTGATCTGTTTTATTCACCCCCCCGGGCCCATATGCAATTCACATTTTCTCCTGAGTTTTCTCCTAGGTGATATTTTTACAACTTGCCATAAAATGTTTTTTAAGTCACCAGCAATCAAGAAATTACTAAAAATAAATTTGATAGTACATTTTCACCGACTTTTGGGTACTTTTTCAATTGTAAAATGCTGAAAATTTAATTTATAGAGAAGATGAAAATGATCTCCTAGGAGATAACTCAGGTGAAAAATTAATTGCATATGGGCCCCAGAGTGCTATATGGATGAGCACAGACTTCACCATAAGGTCTGGTGGGAAAACACTTGCTGGTGACCCGTAACACCAACAACACTCACAACTTCCATTCTCTCCATGAGTTTCTGCAGTTCAAGGATTCGGCCATGTTTCTCTTCTATCTTCTCCGCAACCTCGTTCAGCCTGTCGACGCTCTTCATAAACTGATCTTCATGTTCAGCCGCAGATAGCTACAAAAATGATAACCATATTTGTAAAATAACCAGCACACAATATAATTACACTGAATAAAGTTCAAAATCAAACTAAATATGTGAAGAAATATATATAAGAAATGTACTCTTCTTTAGGCTGGGCTTCCACACCACCCAGATTTGAGTGTTTCTCCACGTAAGAACAACAAAAACGCTTAACATCGCACTTCAATGAAAGTCAATGGCCTTATTTCCTTAAATTGCAAACTTCCTTATGCGAAAATGTGCAGGGAAAAACTGACAGGATGCTGCATTCTTTTGTACACTGCATCCACTTCTCATGTAACGCTTGTCAATAGGTATGCAAAAATGTGCATAAAACATGCAAACAAAAAAAACGAGTGTGAAAATTAAAGCAAACCCAATAAGTTCCTTAGGAGAGAAAGTCAGAAGCTTACCTCGGTAGAGAGACAACCGATCCAGCGCTGGAGCATCTGGAAGTTTGTAGACACGCTCACGTTCATTGAGTATGGCAGGATGCCTCACTCCTGCGTGAAGCTTGCGCGCGGCCGCAGTCCCATACATGAACAAGTGTGGCCGCACTGCGCATGACTAGAGATGGCTCGAACCTCATATTTTCGGTTCGCGAACCTTAAACACGAACCTCAGCAAAAAGTTTGGTCCGAGCAAACTTTCGCGAACCGCAATAGACTTCAATGGGGAGGCGAACTTCGAAAATTAGCAACATTTATGCTGGCCACAAAAGTGATGGAAAAAATGTTTCAAGGGGTATAACACCTGGAGGGGGCATGACGGAGTGGGATACACGCCAAAAGTCCCCGGGAAAAATCTGGATTTGACGCAAAGCAGCGTTTTAAGGGCAGAAATCACATTGCATGCTGAATTACAGGCCTAAAGTGCTTTAAAATATCTTGCATGTGTATACATTAATCAGGGAGTGTAATTAGAGTACTGCTTCACACTGACACACTAAACTCACTGTGTAACGCACCGCAAACAGCTGTTTGTGTAGTGACGGCTGTGCTGGACTTGTGCGCGCAATGGCCAGAGTGCAGGCCGTGGCAGTTTTTAAGCTCAAATGTTCGGGCTGAGGTAGCTCAATGACAGAACAGTGACTGTCCAGCTGATCTAATTTGGTCTGTCCACAGTGAAGCAACGACCTTATTATCTTGACCCAACGCTGTGTGCCAGAGATGACACCACTTGCCTTTCAACATCACGGTACAGATTCGGATATCCGAACCGGATCCAGATATCTAGGTATCCGGATCAATTCGGATTTTAAAAAGTACTATCCGAGCACCCCTGCTCAGGTGGTCATCCCACTGCAGTTTGTGCTTTGTCATCATGTGCCTTCGTAAGGAAGTTGTCCCTACGCGGGTCTTGGTCTTTCCACGGCTCAATTTTTGGTGACAGAGAGTACAGATGGCATTGTTCGCATCTGAGGCAGACACACAAAAAATTTCCACACCGCTCAGCCCTGGGATGATGGCACTTTGGTGGTGGCGGCCGACTGAGTGTTAAGTTGGGTGCCAGAATCAGAGCAGGAGGAGGAAGATATGTCACGCTTCCGTGCGGAAGCTGAGGAAGATGAGGTGTTCAGTGGTAAATAGTCAACTACGTCCTGACAATCTTGGGGGTTAATGGCATGTGCCTTCTGAACACTGTACTTTGGTCCAGGGCCGCACAAAATCACGAAAGCACAACCTCGAACAGACCTGTCAGGTGGCCTGCCTCTGCCTGTTTTGCCCATATTGGGGGGTACGAAGTGAAAGGTATGCACTGACTTGACTAATTTCAATGTGCAGTCACACAGATGCAGTGAACAGGTATGCAGTGACTGGTATCAATACAATGTGCAGCTGTCACACACACAGGTACCGTGAACAGGTGCAGTGACTGACTGGTATATAAAACTGCGTGCACTCACGTAGGTAGGTAGGTGCACTGAACAGGTGGGTATGCAGTTATTGGTATTACAAATGTGCAGCTGTCACACACAGGTACCGTCAACAGGTGCAGTGACTGGTGGTATATAACAATGCGTGTGCTTATGTAGGTAGGTGCACTGAACAGGTGGGTATGCAGTGATTGGTATTACAAATGTACAGCTGTCACACACACAGGAAGGCCAAGGTCCAGCAGCTGCGACTAACTGACAGGGCTGTATATGCAACACAAGTGTCTGTGGGACACACACACACACACAAAATAGATCACATGAACAACATTAGCTCTCAAAAGAGCTGTTGAGGATGAGGAGTGCTTTTTAGCAATAAGTATCAGCAAGAAGGAGCAACCTAACAAGCCTAACACAAGAGCCTAACTAAGCTTTCCCTATGTCAGCAGGTTCTCTCCCTTCTCTAATTACTGCAGCCACATGAGTGAGTGAAAAGGCTGACACTGCCTGCGTTTTATAAGGGTGTGGGGGCTCCAGGAGGGAGTGTAGCCTGATTGGCTACCTTGTGTCTGCTGACTGTGATGTAAAGGGTCAAAGTTGACCCTAATGATGTAGTATAGGGGGCGGGTCGAACTTGCATATAGTTCGCGGTTCACCGCGAATGCGAACCACCGAAGTTTGTGCGAATAAGTCTGCGTGCGAACCGTTCGGGCCATTTCTACGCATGACACTTCGTGCCTGCAAAGTAGCATGGAGCCGAGCCTTAGCGTCTCCTTGCTACTTTGCAGGCACGAGGCGTAATGCGCAGTGCGGCCACACGCGTTCAAGAATGGGACTGCAGCTGTGCGCAAGCTTCGACAAGCCCTTGTTGAAGAGGTTCAGGGGATCCCAGCACTGGATCGATGGAGACGAGGGGGATGGTGAGAGACTCTGGATTATCCAGAAGCTTCCCTCTACTGCGGTAAGTATATTTTTGGGGCACTTTGTTTCCCTTCAGGTACACTTTAATATCCTTGTGGAAACTCAGCCTTTAGCAATGATCAGATCTTACCTGTAATCTCTCCCTCTCCTCTTCATGACTCTTCCGCAGGTTTTCAGACTTCTTGCTGTAGTTTTCATACAGCTTTCGTGTGGCGTCTCTTATCGCTCCTGCACCTGCCTCCCGCGTGGCCTCCAGCTGCAGAAGACAACGGCGTTACTAACCAGGCAATTCATGATCAGCTCACTTACTGTCTTAGAGACTGCCGCTTCAACGTGTTGGTGTACTTATACTTCAAGCCATCTCTCCATCTGGGTAAGATCTGGCCTCCCACACTTCACCAAACATAAACCTTGTGTCCCTTTCCACCCAAACCAGGGGCATAACAACAAATCATGCCCCCCCACCCCCCCAGCAAAACTCTTATTGGGCCCCCTTAATGTTCACAACATTTCCCTTGCCTGCCCTTGATGACCCTCACAATCTGGTGACCTGCCTTATGAGGGTTATAAAACTAGTATGGCCAGCATGATCTTCAGTAGAGACAATGGGCCATAGATTTTTCTCCTAGGACATCATTTGTTATCAAATAGGTGAAAAAAGTAGACTCAAGTTTTCTCCTAGGTGATTATTTCACACCTTATCAATAAATGCATTTCAAGCCATCAGCCAGCAAGAAAATACTCAGAATGATTTTGATAGTACTTTTACACCTACTTTTTGGAACTTTTTCAATTCCAGAGTGCTGAAAAGTCAATTTAAACTTAAGATGAAAAAGAATCTCCTAGGAGAAAACTCAGGAATAAAAGTGAATTAAATAAGGGGCAACGTACTTCTTTATCACCCTACAAAATCATATATAGCAGAGGTCCTCAAATTAAGGCCCGCGGGCCGAATGCGGCCCCCTGAGGCTTTTTTACCGGCCCACACACACAAAATGTATTACTTATAGATGCGGTCAGCTACATCTTTAAATATTGGTGGTCCGCATATAGAATACCAGTGCTGGCACCACCAATCCACATGGAAGCCAGAAAGCAGTAATTTGCTGGCTTCCAATCAAATTCCACATCAGGTGACACTGCTGTCCAATTGGACTGCAGGTTGTCACCTGGGTATGCTTCAATGTCTGGCCCACAAAGATTTCTACACCATTTCTTGTATACTCCGGCCCCCCAGCAGTCTGAAGTATGTTGACCCGGCCCTCTACCCAAAATGTTTGGGGACCCCTGATATATAGAGTCAAAAAAGAGAAACAAATATCATATAACAGAGCTGTCAATAACACACAGCACCATCTAGTGGCTGTTCTGGATTTAACTGTACCAATCCTGCCCTACATGTTTCATGTAGGAAAATCTTCCCTAGTGACATCAATAGGAGAAAACGTCCCCCAATAAGAGCTTATTGTGATCTCCAGTTGATAGACCTCTCCAGCTCTGTTGATAATAGGGCATCTCAGCTGGTCGTTTGGGTGCTGGAGTTAGTGTTAGGAATTATGATGGAGTAAGTGTTAGGAATTAGGAGGGGGAGGAAAATCTTCCCTAGTGACATCAATAGGAGAAAACGTCCCCCAATAAGAGCTTATTGTGATCTCCAGTTGATAGACCTCTCCAGCTCTGTTGATAATAGGGCATCTCAGCTGGTCGTTTGGGTGCTGGAGTTAGTGTTAGGAATTATGATGGAGTAAGTGTTAGGAATTAGGAGGGGGAGGTTTAGTGTCAGGCACTAGTAGGTGAGTATTCAAGTGAGACTTGGTGCTGGGTTGTGCATAGTAAAATATCAGTAATATAAATTACAAAATATGTTTTTCTAGCGGCACCCCCCAGCACCCAACTCACATGTCAGTGCTGCAACAAGCAGGGGCGTAACTAGGCCCCACCAGGCCCCCCTGCAGAATTTCATTGCGGGCCCCCTCCCCTCCCTGGGGCCTGTTCGGGGCCGTTTTGTGGGGGCTGGAGGGGTGGCAGCATGAGGGGAAAGCCTTGGCCACAGTCGGCGGGGAGAGGGGAAGTTCCTCACCTCGGGGCTCTCCCCTCTGCGCTTCCCTCCAGCTAGTTACAGTGTGGGCAGCGGCGGGCAGATACATACCTTCTTCCGTGCGTTCCACCGCATACTCCTCGCTCTAGCGGCTGATGTCACTTCCGGAAGCAGGGGCTGCAGGGCCTATTGTTACGCCAGTGGCAACAAGTACTATATTGCACCATGGAAATTGAGGGAGGACATTTCCTCCTTGTTAAAGAGGAACTGTAACCCAGGATTGAGCTTCATCCCAATCAGGAGCTGATTCTCCATTTCCCACGAGAAATCTTCACCTTTTCTCAAAGAGATCATTAGGGGGCTCTGTATGGCTAGTATTGTGGTGAAACCCCTCCCACAATGTGACGTCATGACCAAGGTCCTGATAGTTTGCTGTCTGTGAACCTCGTTGCATTGTGGGAAATAACGGCTTTTTCCATCTACCAAACAATCAGTATTTCCCTAAGTGCATAGAACTCTCAGTGATGAACAGAGATCACTACCAGTGATACATTTCATAATGTAAATCTGCACACCTAAAAGCGCTAGCATAATAGCAACCGCTAAGCGTATATTGTAGCTATATTTCAAAGCGATTTCAGGCATGTGCCTAGTGATTTTCTAGTTAGTGCACTTACCTCAGAAGAAGCTTGGCGAAGGCCATGCGAAACAGCTGTTAGGCCTTGCACCTTACTGGCGCCCACCCCTGCTCCCTCCCACCACCACCCAGGTACAGCTTTTTGGACACTTATTGCAATCATTTTTGCTTCCATTGAGGTTTCATCGAGTTTTTTCAACACATCTATGTTGCACAATTTTGGATCTTGTCACTCAGGGTCACTATAATTACATTAAAACTATAGTGACAGGTTTTTCTGTTCTCCTGTATTTTTGATTTTCTAGTTATGCCTACTGATTTTTGGTGCGTTTTGGTGTAGAGATTTTTTTTGTACAGTCGAGCTGGAAGTGTACACCTTTTGTTAAAAAAAAGAAAAGAAAAAAAAAAAAGCATGGAAAATAGCTCTGTTCTAGCATTTGTTAGAGCGATTTTCAACTTTCCTATACTTAAAGGGGAACTGAAGTAAGAGGTATACGGAGGTTGCCATATTTATTTCCTTTTAATCAATACCAGTTGCCTGGCAGCCCTGCTAGTCTATTTCTCTGCAGTAGTATCTGAATAACACCAGGAACAAGCATGCAGCTAGTCTTGTCAGATCTGACTTTAAAGTCTGAAACACCTGATCTGCTGCATGCTTGTTCAGGGGATATGGCTAATAGTATTAGAGGCAGAGGGTCAGCAGGTCTACCAAACATATTTGCCCTCAGAAAAGCTTAATCACAGCTACACTCTGCAATGCCAGATCGATAAATAATAAGACTGCAACTATACATGACCTAATAGAGCTCTCTGATTTGACCTTTTTGACAGAGACCTGGCTTGGGAAGCATGCAGGCCCAACTCTTGAAGCAACCGTGCCGGCCAATTATTCAATCTTGCACTGTGAGAGACAAGTCGGCAAGGGTGGGGGGGTTGCCATATGCTTCAGATCCTCCTTGAACATAAGGCCCCTGCCCATAGGCCCCACTGAAACCTTTGAATGTATTGCAGCTCAACTGTCAGCAGAAGTAAACATCAACATATTGCTCATATACCGCCCCCCAAAAAATGGTCCAGCCTTTCTTAAGGAAATATCTGAACTCTTATCCTGCGTAACAGTGGAACACCCTAGATGGATCATCCTGGGAGACTTCAATGCATGGGTGGATGATCACGACTCCCAGCTAGGAAGTGAACTACTTCTCATAATGAATGAACTGGGTTTCTCTCAGGCTATCAACCTCCCCACCCATACGAAAGGGCACACCCTGGATCTTATATTTCATTCCGGACTTTTAATATCACACATGGATATAAACCCAGTGGTATGGTCAGACCACCACACCATCCACTTCTCTCTGACAGCACCAGCGATAAAACACAGAGGGAAAGAACTCATAAAATACCGTTCACTGAAAGATGTCTCACCCCAGCACGTTCAGAATATCCTCAACTTCGACGCATTAACCAATCATTGCGCAGACCCAGACTCCATGGTCCTGATTTACAACCATGCAGTGTCATCTGCCTATGACGCCCTCGCTCCAGTTCGCATCAAACGATCTACACCACTTCACCATGCACGGTGGTTTGACAGCTCACTAAAGGACCTAAAGAAAGAAGTGCGCAGACTAGAAAGGAAGTGGCGAAAATCTCAGAATTCAAAAGATAAACACACCCTTGTCTCTCACCGGGAAAGCTACCAAAATGCGATCACCAAGAAAAAATCCTCCTACCTATCACAGGAGATCGCAAAGGCCGCCAACAGACCAGCCCAACTATTCCGCACAGTTGATAGACTATGTAATCCATCCTGTCTAAAACCCACTATAACTCCCTCAAAGGAGCTATGTGAGAAATTTGCCTGCTACTTTGCTGACAAAGTATCTTCTATTCGGTCTCTCATTCAGTCCACAGCACCCAAGACTCATGCAACTAATGGAAATAGCTGCAAAAACAACCTAACACCCTGGACTGATTTCAAAAGTATTAGTGAGGAAGAGATCTCAGACACCCTCTGTCGTCTCCACCAGACAACCTGCGACCTGGACCCTGGACCAACTAAACATATGCTGAAATGCCCTGACCTGCTTGGTCCAGCATTTCACAAAATAGTAAATTGCTCTCTGCAAGCAGGGAGGTTTCCTACCTCTCTAAAAGAAGGAATCATCAAGCCCCTTCTCAAAAAACCTTCCATGGATCCAGATGCTATGAGCAGCTACAGACCTGTCTCCAACCTCCCCTTCTTAGGTAAAGTTATTGAAAAGGCTGTCTATCTGCAACTTGAAACCAGGCTGTCAGTAAACAACATCCTGGACCCTCTACAATCTGGCTTTAAGAAACACCACAGCTGTGAAACAGCCCTCATCCAAGTCTGCAACGATCTGCTCATGGCAAGGGACAGAGGGGAATGCTCCATCCTAATCCTGTTGGATCTCTCAGCTGCTTTTGATACAGTTGACCATGAAATCCTGCTTAACAGACTGCAGGAGTACTGTGGCATCAGTGGATCAGTCCTCCAGTGGTTCAGATCATTCCTGACTGACAGAACACAGAGAGTATCCCTAGGACCTATAATGTCCAAACCTGCACCTCTACAATTCGGAGTGCCACAAGGATCAATCCTATCCCCTCTGCTGTTTGCAATCTACATGTTGCCACTCGGTACACTTATCCAACGACATGGCCTGACGTACCACTGCTACGCCGATGACACACAGCTATACCTGTCCTTCAAACCTGGTGGA
Source organism: Hyperolius riggenbachi (assembly GCF_040937935.1). Classification (NCBI taxonomy): domain Eukaryota; kingdom Metazoa; phylum Chordata; class Amphibia; order Anura; family Hyperoliidae; genus Hyperolius; species Hyperolius riggenbachi. Next base: position 641,564,099 of record NC_090646.1, on the reverse strand, counting down.
ACAGACCCTACCCCAAAAATAAACTCTTGCTTAGCTGAGCTTCAGGCATGGATGAATGATAACTGGTTGAAACTGAATGCTGACAAAACTGAGGTCCTGTTTGTCCAAAGCCAGTGCTCGCCATCAAAACAGCTCTATCCTAAAGCAACACCAATCAGGATTGGGAATTCAGACATAAACAGCTCCAACCTTGTGCGCAGCCTTGGCGTACTAATCGATGGGGAATTGAGTTTCAGAAACCAAATTTCATCTGTAGTTAAATCTTCCTTCTTTCATCTGAAGAACATTGCAAAGATTAAACATCTGATTCCCCCAGAGGATCTTCAAACCCTAGTCCACGCCTTCATCACATCACGGCTGGACTACTGCAATGCCCTTTATGCTGGCCTCCCCAAAAAAGACTTGCGTCGCCTGCAATTAGTGCAGAATGCTGCTGCCAGATTGCTAACAAACCAGCCTCGCCACTGTCACATTACACCGATCCTTCGCTCACTGCACTGGCTACCAGTAGAATGGAGAATACTCTTCAAGATTGGACTGCTGACATTCAAATCCCTGCACAATCTGGGCCCTGGATACATGAAGGACTTGCTGAAGCTGCACCACACCTCTCACAACCTCAGATCAGCAAGTTCTATAAACTTGGTCACTCCCAGAGTGCACCTCAAAAAATCTGGAGACAGAGCCTTCTGTCATGCTGCCCCTACTCTTTGGAACTCCCTACCACACCCAGTAAAGACAGCACCATCCCTGGAGCTATTCAAATCCAGACTGAAAAGCCACCTGTTTAGCCTGGCATTTCCAGATTTATAAAATTCTTCCCCTGTACCACGATGGTCGGAGCCATGCTTATGCGCTTTGAGTCCCACGGGAGAAAAGCGCTTTACAAATGTTATTTGTTGTTGTTGTTGTTGTTGTTGTTGATTAAAAGGAAATAAATATTGCAGCCTCTGTATACCTCTTACTTCAGTTCCCCTTTAACATTAAGGCTGAATCGCCTCAGAAATCAGCAGAAATGCTGCAGGACCCGCGCTTGCCTTTGGGAGAAAATCACATCGCTTTGGTGTGCGCCATCCCATTCAGATACATTAGCCAAGCGCTTTTCACAGTGCTAGCGTTTTGTAAAGCGCTCAGAAGTGCTCTAGGTGTGCTCCAGCCCTCAGAGAGAGGAAGATTTTACAATGGGCAAACACTGACTGAATCATAAGCAAGTTTATTATTTACTAGCTGATTGCCCGGCGTTGCCCGAGTATGTATTTGGTTGTTGTGGGTCCGCCCACTTTTCTAACCCTAACACACAATGACTCAATGACCTAGTTTGTGAGCTTTGCATTGTTTGGCATCAATAATTTGCATTGAAATGAAACAAATCTGATTGGCTGTGGCTCCACCCTCTTTTCTGATTTTGTTTCCCAGTCACCAAATGACCAACTGTACCAGGTTTTAAGCTTGTGTCCTTAACAGTGCAAGAATGGCAGCAATTGAATATTCCCCTTGAAAAGCAATAAATGAATTTGGATCGGCTTTTGTAGGCTCCACCCTCTTTTATGAATATTAATCCCAGTCATCCAGTGACCAACTGTGCAAAGTTTGAGAACCCTACACAGTGTAAGAATGGCTGCAGTTTACATTTTCCCAGTGAAATTTCTATTTGTCTCCACCCACTGATGACCCAGCATTGCCCGTGTATGTATTTGGCTGGTGTTGGCTATGCCCACTTTTTGTAATAGTAACAGACAATTACTTAATTACTCAGTGACCAAATTTGTGAGCTTTGCAGTCTTTGGCATCAATAATTTGCATTGAAATGAAACAAATCTGATGGGCTGTTTGTGTCTCCACCCCTTTTCTGCATTTGAACCCCAGTCACCCAATAAATAACTGTACCCAGTTTGGGGCTTGTGCCATTAACAGTGCAAGAATGGCAGTAATGAAATACTTCCCTTGAAAATCAATAGATGAATTTTGATTGGCTTTTGTAGGCTCCATCCACTTTTATGAATAATAGCTGATGAATTGGCGTTGCCCAGGTATGTATTTGGCTGGTGTTAGCTCCGGCCACTTTTTCTAACCCTAACACACAATTACTTAATGACCAAGTTTGTGAACTTTGGGGTCTTTGTCATCAATAATTTGTATATTCCCATAGAAATTAAGCAAATCAGATTGACTGTTTGTGGCTCTGCATCTCTCCGGGATTTGAACCCCAGTCACCCAATGACCAACTATAGCAGGTTTGAGGCATCTGCTATTAATAGAGCAAAAATGGAAGCAATTTAAATATTCCCCTTGAAAATCAACAGGTGAATTTTGATTGGCTATTATAGCCTCCACCCACTTCCCATAATATTAATCTCAGTCACCCAGTGACCATCTGGGCAAAGTTTGAGAACCTTTGCCATTAACAGTGTAAGAATAGCTGCAGTTTATATTTTCCTAGTGAAATTTGTTTTTGGCTCCACCCAATTTTTGTAACCTTGACATACAGTCACTCAATGACCAAGTTTGTGAGCTCTGGGGTCCTTGGCATCAATAATTTGTAATTTACCAGTGAGATGAAACAAATCTTATTGGCTGTTTGTAGCTCCACCCCTTTTCTGAATTTGAACCCCAGTGACCCAATGACCAACTGTACCAGGTTTGAGGCTTGTGCCATTAACAGTGCAAGAATGGCAGCAATTTAAATATTCCCCTTGAAAATCAACAGGTGAATTTTGATTTTCTTTTTAGGCTCCACCCACTTTTTTTGAATATTAATCCCAGAAAATCCCAGTGACCAAGTTTTAAGCTTTTGGGTTTCTGCCATCAAAATTGTGTGAATGGAAGCAGTTTATCCAGTAAAGTAATCTGATTGGCTGTTTGTGGCTCCACCCCTTTAGCGCATTTGAACCCCAGCCACTTCATGACCGAGCTGGTTTGAGGCTTCTGCCATTATTAGTGTAAAAGTGGCAGCAGTTTCAATATTTCCCTTAAAAATCAATAGGTGAATTTTGATTGGCTGTTGTAGGTTCCACCCACTTTCCTGAATATTAATCCCAGTCATCCATTGACCAACTGTGTCACGTTTGAGAACCCTGCCAATAACAGAATGGCTGAAATCAATCTAACAAATCTGATTAGCTGTTTGTGGCTCCGCCCCCTTTAGTGAATTTGGACCCCAGTCACCTATCAGCTAAAAGGTCTCTGCCATTAACAGTGTAAGAATGGTAGCAATGTAAATATTCCCCTTGAAAATCAATAGGTGAAATTTGATTGGCTGTTGTAGGCTCCACCCACATTTCTGAATATTAATCCCAGTCACCCAGTGGCCCACTGTGTCAAGTTTGGGAACCCCGCCATTAACAGTGTAAGAATGACTGCAGTTTATAATTTCCCCTGGAATAAAATGTAGTTATTGGCCCGCCCACTTTTTCTAACCTTAACATACAGTCACTCAATGACCAAGTTTATGAGCTTTGGGCTCTGGTATCAATCATTTGTATATTCCCATTGAAATTAAACAAATCTGATTGGCTGTTTGTGGCTCCGCCCCCTTTCCGAATTTGAACCCCAGTCACCCAGTGACTAACAGTACCAGGTTTGAAGCATCTGCTATTAACAGTGTAAGAATGGCAGCAATGTAAATATTCCCTTTGAAAATCAACAGGTGAATTTTAATTGGCTGTTGTAGGCTCCACCCACTCTCTTGAATATTTATCCCATTCACCCAGTGACCAACTGTGCAAAGTTTGAGAACCCTGCCAGAAACAGTGCAAGAATGGCTGCAGTTTATATTTTCCTAGTGAACTTTATTATTGGCTCCGCCCACTTTTTGTAACCTTGACACACAGTCACTCAATGACCAAGTTTGTGAGCTTTCAGGTTCCTGGCATCAAAAATGTGTGACAGGAAGCAGTTTATCCTGCAAGGAAATCTGATTGGCTGTTTGTGGCCCCGCCCCTTTAATGAATTTGGACCCCAGTCACCCAATGACCAACTGTACCAGGTTTGAAGCCTCTGCCACTAACAGTGTAAGAATGACAGCAGTTTTAATATTCCCCTTGAAAATCAATAGGTGAATTTTGATTGGCTGTTGTAGGCTCCACCCACTTTCTTGAATCTTAATCACATTCACCCAGTGACAAACTGTGGCAAGTTTGAGAGCCCTGCGATTAACAGTCTAAGAATGGCTGCAGTTTACATTTTTCCATTTAAAATGAACGTCTGAAATTTGATTGGCTGTGTTATGCTCCTCCCACTTTCCTGGATTCGTAACCTCGGTCACCAAGTGACCAACTGTGCCAAGGGTGGGGACTCTGGCTTGATTACTGTGAGAATGGCAGCCTTTTACATTTTTTCCATTGACATGAATGGGTGAAATCTGATTTGCTGTTTGTAGCTCCGCCCAGGTGTGCAGGGGGGCCGCGAGACCCCCAGAACCTATCGTCCCAGGTAGTAAGGGATCTGTATACCAAGTTTCGTTCAAATCGGTCAAGCCGTTTTCGCGTGATCGCGGCGCGCGCACACACACACACACACACACACACACACACACACACACACACACACACACACACACACACACACACACACACACACACACACACACACACACACACACACACACACACACACACACACACACACACACACACACACACACACACACACACACACACACACACACACACACACACACACACACACACACACACACACACACACACACACACTTTTATATATATAGATGTCATTTTCACTACAGATCCTCTTCAAAGCGGAACTGTAAAGTGTTTTTAAACACATTGTTTCACAGCCATCCTGTCCCGCGCCGGTCCTGCCCCAGTCTCCGTTCTCCTGCCGCCGTGCCGTTGACTTGTAAGTCGACGCCAGCGCAGCCCTGCCCAGCGTATCTTTTCATCGCGTTCCTCTCTGCAATAGCAGGGGACGCGAAGAAAGGATACGCGTGGTCAGCAGGCGCAGTGGCCCGGCGGCGAAACCGTAAGTAGCTGGCGGCGGGAGAACAGCGGCTCGGGCAGGACCGGTATGGGGCAGGACGGCTGCTGGGGGCTTGGGGAAGCCCCAGGTGAACAATGTGTTTAAAAGCACTTTACAGTTCTGCTTTAAACAGATAATGTAGCTGCCGATTCAGAGTTACAGAAGGCTGTTAGTTTACTAGTGGAGGTGTCTGTACCTTGATCTGCAGATCCTCATTGTCTCTGTGAACGTCTTCCAGCTGTAGGTCCTGCTTCTGTAACTTATCCATGATCCTCTTGTACCGCGAGCCAAAGGAACCGTCCTCTGCGAGTGATCCGCCATTCTGTTGTAGGTGAGGAGAGTTCTGAATGGAGAACAGAGGGTCCTGTTACAAGGCGTGTTACAAACCAACTGACAAAGGGGGTGTATTCACTATACAGCAATAAAACTACCGTACCTGGAAACCAGTATTTCCAACTAGTACACAGCGTGCATTGCGCATACTATTTGTAATATGCATGTATGTGGGGTGGTTGGTTAGAGAAAACTTATACTAAAGAGAAACCGTAAGCAAGAATTGAACTTCATCCCAATCAGAAGCTGATACCCCCTTTCCCATGAGGAATCTTTACCTTTTCTCAAATGGATCATCAGGGAGCTCTGTATGTCTAATATTGTGGTGAAACCCCTCCCACAGTGTGATGTCAGGACCAGGGGTGTATCTGGGTAATATAGCGCCTATGGCAAACACTGAAATTGCGCTCCCCAAGACCCCACCCCCGAGTTAGATCACCCTTACCCTCTAAAAATAGCATCCTTTATGGCGTACTTGTGTTATGGTTGCTTGTGTGTTTTGGCTCAGGATATTGTTGAGGTTACTTTTTTGGAGATAGCTCTTATTCACTCACTATTCTGTTTTCTAACACTAAGCAAAGTGTGCCATACATGCATAAGTTAAGTAGCCATGTCCCCCAGATAACAGCATTAATCTGATCTGAGGTCTGAGTAACAGGGCGGCATGGGGGCAGGTATGGCTGCGCAGCACAGGGGCAAGCATAGCGCCCATGTGGCTGTGGCGCCCGTGGCACAAGCCATGCCTGCACCCCTTTAGATACGCCTCTGGTCAGGACCATGGTTCTGACATTCTGACATCCCACTGTGGGAGCCTTGTTGCATTGTGGGAAGAATCAGCTGTTTACAGCGGTTTCCTACTGCCAAAAAAGCAAGCAGCATCTCCTTCCACTGACATCACCTGCCAGCAGTAAAAAGGTCACCATGTGATAAATGTTAGAATGTAAATGAGGGAGAGGAAATATTTTACAATATCCAAACACTGACTAAATCATTTATACATCACTATTGTAAAAATGAAGGAGTTTTTTTATTCAATTATTTTTACTGGAGTTCCTCTTTAAGTAAACACAATCAGGTGAGAACTCAAGGAAATCTAGAGGTGCATTTCTCTGGCCTGCTGCGTTCAGAGCATAAATTATTAATTTATATCATGCTGACTGGTCAGTGAGATACCAATCCGGCTTGCATGCATATTTGACCTCCCTGGCGTTATGATTATTTCCAGATTTAGGGTTGAAAAGCCGTGCCATTTTTTCAACAGGTTTTATAAATAAAAACCAGGAAAGAAAACAAAACAAAAAAACAAAAACAAAAAAACATACCACAGAGAGATCTGCAGCAGCTCCTGCATGTAACTCACTCAGGCAGGGGGATTACCTCTCTGAGCTGCGGATTTCTGTCCCAAACCGGACTCGAGGTTACCGCTAAGGACAGTTTTGATTGGGCCAATTCCAAGTTGCCTACACGGAGTTGAGCTGAAATTTTCGTAATTTCGCATTACTAAAATTACGCATGCGAAATTTGCGATTACGATGCAAAATTACGGTAGCGTAATTGCCATTAAAATCGTAATTGAAAATACCGTAAGCGTAATTTTCAACGCGTAATTTTGCGTTTCGTTCATGCCGTAATTTTGCATTAAACGCTACCGTAATTTCGCGTTAAACCGTAACGCTCCGTATAATATAAAAAGCCGCCGACTTTAAGGGTTAATAGCAAAGCCCCCTTAAATGCTAAGAGCCTCAAATTTGGAGAATATATTAAGGAGATCAGGAGGAATAAGAGGAAATTTTTTTTTTTTCAAAAAGACCTTATAGTTTTTGAGAAAATCGATGTTAAAGTTTCAAAGGAAAAATGTAAACATTTAAAAACCCGCCGACTTTAAACGTTAATAGCAAAGCCTGCTTAAAGTTTAGGAACACCAAATTCCCAGGGTATATTAAGGGGATCAGTGGGAATAAGAGGAAAATTTTTTTTTTCAAAAAGACCTTATAGTTTTTGAGAAAATCGATTTTTAAGTTTCAAGGGCGAAAATGTCTTTTAAATGCGGAAAATGTCAGTTTTTTTTGCACAGGTAACAATAGTGTATTATTTTCATAGATTCCCCCAAGTGGGAAGAGTTTTACTTACTTCGTTCTGAGTGTGGGAAATATAAAAAAAAAACGACGTGGGGTCCCCCCTCCCAGACCTCTTTAACCCCTTGTCCTCCATGCAGGCTGGGATAGCCAGAATGCGGAGCACCGGCCGCGTGGGGCTCCGCACCCTGACTATACCAGCCCGCATGGTCCATGGATTGGGGGGTCTCGGAAGGGGAGGGGCAGCCAAGCTTTCCCCTCCCCCTCCGAGCCCTTGTCCAATCCAAGGACAAGGGGCTCTTCTCCACCTCCGATGGGCGGTGGAGGTGGAGGCCGCGATTTCCTGGGGGGGGGGGGGTGTTCATGGTGGAATCTGGGAGTCCCCTTTAAAAAGGGGTCCCCCAGATGCCCACCCCCCTCCCAGGAGAAATGAGTATAGAGGTACTTGTACCCCTTACCCATTTCCTTTAAGAGTTAAAAGTAAATAAACACACAAACACTTAGAAAAAGTATTTTAATTGAACAAAAAACATAACCACGAAAAAAGTTCTTTAATATTCTTAATTAACCATTAATACTTACCTGTCCCTTTAAATAAATGATCCCTCGAAATAGCCTCGGAAATGTTCTATCAGTTACAATGTAACAAAGTTATTACAATGTAACAACTTTGTTACATTGTAACTACGCCGCACCCGACGTCACTCGCCGCCGCCGCATACGCGTCTGCGCTGCACAGACCCGACAGAGCTCTGAGCTATATAGCTCAGAGCTCTGAGAAGCATCTTTGTATTTTGGCTCCAAGGAGCCCCATTGGTCCTTATCAGAAGGAACCCCATTGGTCTGCTAAGGACCAATGGGGCTCCTTGGAGCCCAAATACAAAGATGCTTTAGAGAGCTCTGAGCTATATAGCTCAGAGCTCTGTCGGTCCGTGCAGGACGCTAAGTCCCCGCAGCTCCCGCTGCCCTCCCCGCCTCTCCCACATGTCACCCACATGTCACTCACATGTGGGTGACAGATGTGGGCGGGGTGGACAGCGGGAGCTGCGGGGACTTAGCGTCCTGCACGGACGCGTAAGTGTATGCTGCGGCGGCTGAGCGGCGAGTGACGTCGGGTGCGGCGTAGTTACAATGTAACAAAGTTGTTACATTGTAATAACTTTGTTACATTGTAACTGATAGAACATTTCCGAGGCTATTTCGAGGGATCATTTATTTAAAGGGACAGGTAAGTAATAATGGTTAATTAAGAATATTAAAGGACTTTTTTCGTGGTTATGTTTTTTGTTCAATTAAAATACTTTTTCTAAGTGTTTGTGTGTTTATTTACTTTTAACTCTTAAAGGAAATGGGTAAGGGGTACAAGTACCTCTATACTCATTTCTCCTGGGAGGGGGGGTGGGCATCTGGGGGACAGCTTTTTAAAGGGGACTCCCAGATTCCACCATGAACCCCCCCCCCCCCCCCCCCAGGAAATCGCGGCCTCCACCTCCCCTGCCCATCGGAGGTGGAGAAGAGCCCCTTGTCCTTGGATTGGACAAGGGCTCGGAGGGGGAGGGGAAAGCTTGGCTGCCCCTACCCTTCCGAGACCCCCCAATCCATGAACCATGCGGGCTGGTATAGTCAGGGTGCGGAGCCCCACGCGGCCGGTGCTCCGCATTCTGGCTATCCCAGCCTGCATGGGGGACAAGGGGTTAAAGAGGTCTGGGAGGGGGGACCCCACGTCGTTTTTTTTTTATATTTCCCACACTCAAAACGAAGTAAGTAAAACTCTTCCCACTTGGGGGAATCTATGAAAATAATACACTATTGTTACCTGTGCAAAAAAAAACTGACATTTTCCGCATTTAAAAGACATTTTCGCCCTTGAAACTTAAAAATCGATTTTCTCAAAAACTATAAGGTCTTTTTGAAAAAAAAATTTTTCCTCTTATTCCCACTGATCCCCTTAATATAGCCTGGGAATTTGGTGTTCCTAAACTTTAAGAAGGCTTTGCTATTAACCGTTAAAGTCGGCGGGTTTTTAAATGTTTACATTTTTCCTTTGAAACTTTAACATCGATTTTCTCAAAAACTATAAGGTCTTTTTGAAAAAAAAATTTTTTCCTCTTATTCCTTCTGATCTCCTTAATATATTCTCCAAATTTGAGGCTCTTAGCATTTAAGGGGGCTTTGCTATTAACCCTTAAAGTCGGCGGCTACCTAACATTGATCCATGCGTCAACTTTTCCGCTTCGGGAGCATGGCCATAATATATTTTCCAAATTTGAGGCTCTTAGCATTTAAGGGGGCTTTGCTATTAACCCTTAAAGTCGGCGGCTACCTAACATTGGTCCATGCGTCAACTTTTCCGCTTCGGGAGCATGGCCATACGCATTAATTTCGTAATACCGTTGCAATGCGAAAATTACGCTTACGCGAAATTTCGCGAAATCCTTCTTCATTACGATTATGTACTTACGGCCATAAACGTAATTACACTAATTACGCGAAATTTCGCGAAATCGTAATTACGCCATTACGCTCATCTCTACCTACACTATGCATTAAACTATTTATTGGCAATGGCATTCCACTGGCCATGTCTAGCACTGAAGTTTCCAGCATTGTTTTGCAGAGTACACTAAATATTGCATGTCAGTAGCTGGTCCTCAGACAAGCTCACAATCCATCAGACAGCCTAATACAGGCCTTCTGTACATCCGTTTCCGGACAATGGTTGCAATGACATGACACACCAAAAACAATGACATGTCACAGGCTACCAGCTGTCAGGGCTCTGCGGATTGCGACATCTCTCTCTGAGAATTTCAGTTACTCTATAAAAAGTGGACATCAAACAAATGGCAGCGCTCATAGGCTGCTACTGAATTGTAGACCAACAGAGGCATGCAGAGCCCCACAGGGCTAAATACATGCCTTGAATGCCAATCAGATGCAAATCATGTACTAGTCCTAATCTATAATTTGAATGCAAATTGAAGCACATGGATGCAGCTAGCCATGAGTTTTGTACAGCAGGAGACATTGGAGGACGTTAGCTTCAGTATAAATAATATGTGCACAAATTATTCCCTACTAGACTTCCCCACAGCGATGACGGGTCCTCTCGGGGAAGACCTACTAGGAAGCTAACGTCCTCCTTTGCTGTACCTGTTTTGGATGCAAGTTGTGTATTTTAGTACACATAGTGGAGCTCTGCACATCTATTGCAGGTAGTCAATTCGGGTGCAGCCCGTTTGGAAGCGCTGCCAATGTCTCCTGCTGTACAAAACTCTTTAAATTGGGCCTGAATTCTTACACAGGGCAGAAGGAAAACAGAGAGAAATGCACCCTGTGTGTATTTAGAGAGTTTTACCTGACTAATTCTGTGTTGTCTCATCTGTGACTAATCACAACTGTAATTTGATCTCTCAGCTGTGTGCGCTGGCTGCCTCGGCAGAGCAGCTAATTTGAAAACTAGAAAAATAGAAGAATAATATAAGAAAAATAGAATAATAATTGAATAAAAAGTGTGGAAAAAAAAGCTGTACCCAAATGGTGCTAGAAAAAGATCGTGAAGCTAGACCCTGAGCTTCATCTTTTCAAGTTTTGTTTTCTTTAAAGTGGACCTGAACTCTTGCACAGGACAGAAGGAAAACAGAGAAATGCACCTTGTAGGTATTTAGAGAGTTTAGCCTGTCTAATTCCCCTTCATCTTTGCCTATTCACAAGTGGTAATTCGATCCCTCAGCTTTGTCAGCTGGCTGCCTCGGCAGAGGAGCTCATTTGTAAACACAGGATACTAACCCTATGTCTGCTTCCATAAAAGCAGGAAGTAGACACACTGCAGATTTGTTGCAGGATTTCTATCAGCTGTAACAAATAAATGTTTTTTTGTTTAAAGGTTATTATGCTGTTGCTTCTTTTTTAGAGCAGAGAGGAAGTTCTGAGGTTAGATCCCCTTTAAAAATCATGTTTAAAAAAAATAAAATCACATAACTCATTTTTAAAGCTTTCACGTACAAAAATAGAAATGACTAAACTGATTTTTATTAGTCTATTAAAAAAAGGAGAAAAACAGGAGAAGGGCAGGATAGAGAAATACACCCAGTTAGCACACATAGTGTGTCAACAACTCACAACACATGTAGGTTCACCAACCCACTGACAGCCTAAAGCAAACAACTATATTACACACCGTGTGTAAATACAACAAGAGTGTAGCGCACCCGTAGGTGTAGCTGTGTTACATGGGTCCTGCTCTTGTCCAACTCCGGTGACACCCACAACCTCCTGTGATACACATGAACAGTGGCGTAGCTAAGGAGCTGTGGGCCCCGGTGCAAGTTTTACATGGGGCCCCCCCAAGCACTCTATACATAACAATTGATTTGGCGCACCAAAACCTGCCAAAGACAACCACAGAGTCAGAGTTGCAAGAAGGAGATGGGGAACAGTGTTTTAAGGATTACTACTATTCAAAGCATTTATAAAAGTGATTATTACCAGCACAGGACCAACAGAGAGCTAATACTGTGATGAAGGGTGGACCCTTCGGGGCCCCTCTGGCCCAAGGGCCCCGATGCGGTCGCTACCTCTGCACCCCCTATTGCTACGCCCCTGCACATGAACCAGCAGTATAATGCTAAGCAATTTTATTGCATCCGGTGACCCAGACATAAGATAAAATCAGCAATTTACCTTCTAGCAATATGTTCTAACAGACAGGTCATAGCATCTGAACTCATAGTTATGGCAAAGATGGAATACCAACAGTTGCTTGCAAAGGGATGCAATAGAGAATGACACCTCCAAAGTCTCTGGAAAGGGTTTGGCCCAAAGAAGCACCAGAAAATCCAGAGATGTCAAATCCCAAAAATCACAGTAATTCATTAAAGAGACTCTGAAGCGAGAATAAATCTCGCTTCAGAGCTCATAGTTATCCCGCGGCTAAACGAGGGTCCCTGACCCCCCAAATCCCCTCCGTACAGCGGGGGAGCGCTTCCGCATTGGGGCAGGGCTAACCGCCGCAGCCCTGCCCCACGCGCGTCTGTCAGCGCGTATCTCCGCCTCTCCCCCGCCCCTCTCAGTCTTCTTTTGCTGAGAGGGGCGGGGGAGAGGCGGCGATGCGCCGCTGATAGACGCGACTAGAGGTCATCAAAGGTCCGCACCATCAAATGTTCAAGTTTCTTTATTTATAGCCCTTGTTAAAAAGACATGAGTAGAAAACAGGTCTGCATAATGATAACACACAGGCGTTTCGATGCTTCTTCCTCAAATCATAGCAGAGTCTGACTATGATTTGAGGAAGAAGCATCGAAACGCCTGTGTGTTATCATTATGCAGACCTGTTTTCTACTCATGTCTTTTTAACAAGGGCTATAAATAAATAAACTTGAACATTTGATGGTGCGGACCTTTGATGACTGCTGATGATTCCCTGTGACTCCAGGGGTGGTCTCTGCACATTTAACCCATTGGTGCGACAACGCTGGTTCTATTGATAGACGCGACTGGAGGCAGGGATGCAGCCGTTAGCCCTGCCTCTAGGAGCAGCAATATCTACGACCAATTTGGTCGTTGATTTTGCGGGGGGGGGGGGGGGTTGGGGGTGAAGGGACCCCCGTTTAGCCGCGGGATAGCGGCGTTTAAGCAGGGGCACACATGCCCCTGCTAACTATGAGCTCTGAAGCGAGAATTATTCTCGCTTCAGTGTCTCTTTAAGTACACTCTAAATGACACGTGTAAAAACAGTCTGTTATAATCAAACTCAGATAACCTTTAAAGAGAACCTGAACTGAAAATAAAGAGTCAAAATAACCATACACAGGTCATACTTAGCTCCTGTGTAGTCTACTCCTTAATCTCTTTTTCCTCTCCTGCGTCCTGTTTGTCCACTGTGAGCAATGGAATTCTCCGTCCTCCATTTTAAAAATGGCGATGACCCCATAACAGCTTCCTGTTCAGCACACAGTTAAACTGTAATATCACCTAGTTGAGCCATAGGGAAACATGGACATTACCTTGCACATTCAGTTGTAACTGACAGCAGCTGATATATAACTGACAGCAACTGGTATATTTCAGTTCTGACAAGATATTGTCGGAACTGGAAGGGATCACTGTAAGAAGAAAAGGGTGAGCTTCTGAGAGGAACTGACGGTGAGGTTAGTATGTAATATTCATTTACAGCTACATCATGTGTTTATTTTAAATAATTTTACTCAATTCAGGTTCCCTTTAAGCTAATTTCCCTACACATTGGTCAATGTTAATCTAGGTAGTAGGCCGGCAGTTGGAGCTCATATATAAAACAGTATTTGTAATCCACACGGAGCTTCACTCAGGAGAGCAGCAGCAGGAAGATGACACAAGCTGGATTATTAGATATGAATGATATGAATGATCCTCTTCTGATAGGCCTAGACACCCCAGAGCAGACTGTTAGGCCAATATGACAGGGTTTGTCTTTTGTCCTACTGGAGCTGCTTTGCATAAGACCCTGGGAGTCCTGACCAAGTCACAATCCAACAAGAATCACTCACTTAAATTGCAGTGTGACCTGGTCTTTATCTCTTCAGCTGTTTAGGCTCGGAAACTTTTTGGTCCACATTAAACCATACTGTAAATGCAGAATTACCTTCTCAGGGGATGTTTTCCCATTTGTTTCATCTTTAAAAAGCTGAGTTTGAATCTTCTCTAAAGTTGCTCTGATCTAGGAGAGAAATAAATAAGGACAAGTTTAGTAAAACAGTCAGTATTTCCCATAACTCCCAACTTTTAAGAAAGAGGTACACCTTAAGGCACGCCCCTGCCACACCTTCAGACACACCCCTTAGTTATATATACACCACAAGGAATCCATAAGCAAAAGATGTAGTTTTATAATACATACCACACTGGTCCTTTCTGTCATCATTAGCTTTCCTTAATATTAACATTTGGAGATACGAAATAAATTAAATTAAAAGATGGGAGTAAAGTTTAGCGTGACTTAAGCGGTCTGAAACGCTGACATAACATACAATAAAAATGTGTTTTTCTACTTTTTATCACTCATACAGTTGTCATTTTTGCTTTTGTGCACACCTAATATTGTCTGTTAACAAATTACAAGTTTCCAAAGTGGCAAAGGCCTGGAATGCCTGTTTTTCTTACCCTGAAAGCTGATATTGCATTTTATTCTTTTTCTATTATAACTGCTTTTTATTATATATTAAAATCTTCTAATGAGCTATTCTGAACACTGTGTGTGCCTGAAGCAGAAACCTTTCTCAGAGAGTGTTTCTTTATATTCCGATGTTGATACTTTTGTGTTTAACAAGTAAAAAAGATACTGTTATTTCCAGTTTGGATGCGGATTTGAAGCTGAATAGCAAGAGAAAGTGCTTTGTTTAACCATTTCAGTGATGTTCTGCTAGAATTTTTTTTGGGGAGGGATCTTTTAGAGCAAAGCAGAAATGCTGGCTTTCAGACCACTTTAAACACACTTTTAAGTAGAAGAATACATATATTCACACAGATCTGTACATCAGTCCTAAAAGAGGGATAAATGAGAAAAAAAGAGAGACAAAAGGGATTTGGTTCCCAAAGAGGGACTGTCCCTCCAAAAAAGGGGGACAGTTGGGAGTTATGATATTTCCGGATCATTTTTATACCCGGGGAAATAGCGATCATTTGCTGCAGGGAGTATTGCGTAGTGTATTCTTTAAGTTCATTAGGTCCATCAAATTAAAAATGACCTTCTGCGACAAACCTGCTGTTGAAAAAGGACCCTTCTTTATAAAAAGTGACTGGGTTCCAGATGTATCTAATTCTTCTGTGGACCTGTTTGAGGGGGCTGTTCTACACGAAGTAAGGAAGTTGTGGGACAATAGCAGTCAGAAAAAGAAAGTGCTAATGTGTAACAACCTGTCTGTTCTCAAGAGGGAAGCGTTGCAAAGGGAAGGGAAGACGATATTATAATCACTAGAGCAGACAAAGGAGGGGCAACTGTGGTGATGGACAGGTCCCAATATGTACAAGAGGCCATGCAACAGCTGAAATGTGAAAACCATTATAAAGTGTGTGATAGGGACCCTACATTTGAGATTAAGAAAAAAGTTGATGGGTTGATTGAGCAGGGGCTGGAGGATGAGATCATTGATGCCCAGACAGCGGCGTTTTTGCGTACTAGTAACCAGCGGGTACCAATTTTTTACCTGTTGCCAAAAGTGCATAAAGATTTTGAAAATCCTCCTGGTCGGCCGATCGTGTCAGGCATCGGATCTGTCCTCTATCCCCTGGCTAGATTCGTCGATCACACTTTGCAAAGCCTGGTTTCAGGTATTGAGTCTTGTCTGATTGACACCAAAGACCTATTGGGTAGACTGGAGAGCCTAGGGCCTGTGCCTAAGAATTTGAGGTTATGTACTCTGGATGTGCAAAGTCTATTTACATCTATTCCCCATGAGGAGGGGATGAGGTGCATTGAGGAGCGATTGTTGGATACATCCCTCCCCAATAGCTCTCTGTTCTTTCTCCTAGACCAGAGGTTCTCAACGTGTGGTACGCGTACCCCAGGGGGTACTTCTGATAGTTCCAGGGGGTACTCGGACTTGATATACTTAGCCAAGAATAACAAATTTAGAGTTTTAGAAAATGATGAATCTTATTTAAACAACGCTAAATTAGTATTTTAGTTAATTAAAAGCAGTAGTAAATGCTTGGAAATTGTTTCAAACCAATTATCATGTATTATGATTAAATATATATTTGTCAAGGGGTACTTGTGATAATGTTTATTATGCCAGGGGGAACTTGGTGAGTTCAGGGTTTTAAAAGGGGTACATACCAATAACATGCTGAGAAACACTGTCCTAGACGCATTGGAATTGATCCTACGGTCTAATTATTTTAGATTTCTTGATGAGTTTTACATACAGTGCCAGGGGACAAGCATGGTTTCCCCTGTGGCCCCCTCCTTTGCTAATCTGTTCCGTGCTGGCCTGGAGAAGGACAAGTTCATCAACCACGAAAAATACAAAGATTGCTTGGTAGCCTTCTACCGTATTGTCGATGATGTTCTCATCCTTTGGGATGTGCCTTGGGAACTGTTCGAGGAAATGGTGGATGAGGCCAATTCGGCACATCCGACCATTAAATTCACCACGGAATGCTCGACGTAATGCATCAATTACCTCAACGTCACCATCTACATTGAGGATGGCCAGTTGCGTACAAAATTGTTTCAAAAGCCCACGGAACGCAACAATTTGTTGCGTACAGACAGCTTCCACGCATTGACAGTAAAGAAAGGCATCCCTAAGGGACAATTTTTAGGGCACGGCGTATATCCTCTAAGCTAGAGGATTACGACCAGGCGTCGGAAAGTTTGATTAAAAAATGGTTGAGAAGGGTTATGATGAGCATGTCCTTCAACAGGTCAGCAGGGAGGTAGACAGACGGAGTCTGTTGCTCCCCAAAGCTAAGAACAAATCCAATAGATTACCTTTTGTCTGTAATTATGGCCTTCTATCGGATTGTATCCGTTCTGTGGTGCGCAGGTTCTGGCCAATCTTGGGGCAGGATCCCAAGTTTGGGCAACTGTTCCGGGACCCTCCAACTTTTGCATACCGCAAGGGCAGATCGGTCAGGAATTGGGTGAGTAAATCTGATATCAAACCCGTATTGAAAAGTTTGATCCCTGAGTCAAGGAGAGGAACGGTACCCTGCCTGGGCTGCAACTGCTGTAATGCAGTATTGAACAGTAACTTTATCTGCCATCCATCTACCAGTGTGAGGATACCGGTCAGGGGTAGGTTTTCCTGCCTGAGTATGTACGTGGTGTACGGGCCCAAGTGCCCCTGTGGGTATGTGTACATCGGGAAGACGGAGAGGGAGGTAAAGAAACGTATTCAAGAACATAAAAGGGATATTTCAAACTTCGCACTAGGGAAAAAGGAGTATGAAAACTCGGTTTCACGCCATTTTTGGAGAAACACCACACGGCAGCACAACTGCGGTGGTTCGTTATTAGCTGTGTACCTATCCTGGCTAGGGGAGGTGACAGAAAGCTTTTGTTGTGTTATTCACGTCATGTGACCAGAAGGCCATGTGACTTCTTGTGGGTGGAGTATATAAGGGTGATGCTTACTGGGTGTGGCATACCTAAGGAAGGGCTACACCCGAAACATGTCGTGTCCTCTGCCTGCTCTGTAACTGTATAATCACAATACAGATTACTTGCAGAAGCTGCATGTGTGCTGTCTCCTTATTGTGTCCAGAGTACAAGTGTTCGCAGGAGTGGTGTACCTGCTGGAGTTCGGCACCGGCTTCCAGGCCTGGAGAAATATAGGCCTGTTACAGGTGTGTGGAAAGTGTGATTCCTGACTGCTAGTATTGCATAGTGTATGCCTTCCTTATGACTGCTCATTTACAGCGGCCCTCAGCACTGCCTCATCCCCACTGCCGTCTGGGCTCTGAATACACACTGCCAGTGGTGCAATCAGATCCAGTGTTGAAAACTCTTCCAGACGCACTTTTGTGCAGCGTAGACAAGTGTCTCCATTTATTTGTGTTAGGTAGGTCAGCACCATTTAATATGCCACAACTGCCACAGCAGTGCCGAGCTGTGTGCATCACTTGGTACTGGTGTCTGCAGAGGCTAAAAGTGTCCTTGAAGTTAAATCGGAGGTATAATATTAAAGAGGAGCTGTTAGGTATAGGGTCTCAGAGAAAAAAAAAACATATCAGTAGCTAAATATTGGCTGTACTTACATTACATATGCATTTCACTGTCCACGTTTGGATTTTACAGAATTTTTATATAGTATTTGCAGAGAATGATGCTCCTGACAGCTCATGGCAGGTTCCATGTTTGTCTGTCTCCTATGAAGCCAATTGTGATGTCATATCCTCCCTGCTTCCTGATGATTCGACTCACAAAAAAGATCATAATGGTTCATGATCGGACAACACTACTGTGCAGTGAATATTAATTAGCCATGTGGTTAGGAACAATAGCGGACTCATGCAGTATACTCTAAGAACTTGTGCCCTGTGATTTTTCAGTGCTGTGAATTTAGGCTGCTGTAACATGAGCCTGTAACTTCTCACAGCCTTAGGGCGTGATAGGAAAATGAAGGGGAGGACCCAAGGGGGAGAAGCGGCCCCAGAATGCTTTGCAGTATGTTATGCGGCCTGTCGTACTCCTTATGAGCTTGGGAATAACAGCCTTGCTGTTCAGCACACTTTAGAAGTAAGAGAGATTTTTAACTTCAGTATTGCCTTTTTGGCTTCCTTCTAAACTGTTTAACACAGGAGAATAGAGGTTTAAATTAGCTTTTGCAGCCTGACAGTTACTCTTTAAGCCTGTGATCCCCGCAACCATGTGGTAGGCCAGGCATTATACAGGGGCCATGCCAATATACCATGTAAATCAGATTTTTAGGAATAATAAAAGATACCACTTCACAGGTCATCTTTCTCTGAACATATCCAACAAAATAGGGTCGTCTTTAACCAAAGGCATTCCAGGCCTTTGCCTGGAGTGCCATTGGTCCTTGGAGGCATCATGCCCCTAAATTAAGCCCCATCCCTAAATTAAGCCCCACCTTGAATGAAGCCCGCCCACGTGGGTGTTTGAGGCTTATGCTGCGTTTGTGCAGCAGCAGGAAGTTCGGTGTCCTGAGGAGCAGAAGCACTGGACTTTGGCGGAAAGGTGAGAGCACAGCTTCTGCTGCGCTATACTCTGCACTTACACACTAAGTTGTGGGCTGAGCAGGAAGGGGGTGTGCACCGAAATGTGACATAATCGGTGGGTTGTTTGTATCCCGGACTCCCTGTATTATGCATCCATCCTATACGGCACATGGTTCATATTCTCTAGTGTTGGCATGTGTTTTTTATTTGGGGGGGATGCGCAGGGATTGCACAGGACTTCTTGTCTAGGGTGACAAAAAGGCTAGAAACGGCCCTGTAACAAGAGCTCATTGGATATTGTATGTCCTTGTGTCCATTCTACCGTTCACGTTCCGAGTGTAGCGGCTTTTTCTTCCATCCACAATTGGTTTTGTGCTACAGCGCAGGCAATACTTGCGCATGGAAAGCGCGGCCACACTTGCACTCGGACAGGAGTGCCGCCACAGAGAGGAAGAGGATCCCAGTTGAGAAGGACATGAGAAGCCTCTGGAGCATCCAGAAGCTTCCCAATACTGTGGTATTTTTTTTTCTTACAGGTTTGCTTTAAGATTTCCACACACATTTTTCTAGTAATGTTAGGAGGTGATTCTAGAGGAGGACAATAGAATGTCATGTGCAGATCTGAGATTGTGGTTGGGTTGGTATCTGGAAATTAGTGAGGATATGTACCGGGGAGAGAGATTGTGGAGAGCTTTGTAGGTTAGGGTTAAGAGCGGTGGCGTAGCTAAGGAGCTGTGGGCCCCAATGCAAGTTTTACAATGGGGCCCCCCATGCACTCAGTACATAACAATTTATACGGCGCACCAAAACTTGCCAATGGCAACTACAGTGTCAGAGGTGCAAGAAGGGGATGTGGAACAGTTTGTTAATGATTATCACTATTCAAAGTATCTATGGAAGTCATTATTATGAGCACAGGACCAATGTAGAGCTAATACTGTAGTTGAGGGAGGGCCCCTCTGGTCCAAGGGCCCCGATGCGGTCGCTACCTCTGCACCCCCTATTGCTACGCCCCTGGTTAAGAGTTTGAACTGGATCCTCTGGTTAATTGGCAGCCAATGAAGGGCTTGGCAGAGAGGAGCAGCAGAGGAAGAGCGAGAAGAAAGATGAATGAGACGAGCAGCCAAGTTAAGCAAAGATTGGAGTGGGGCCAGTCTGTAAGTTGTAGTCCACAAAGTAGAATATTACAATAGTCCAGACAAGATATTATAAGAGCATGTATTTTAGTAGTGTACTGAGTCAGAAAAGGTTGGATGCGAGATATGTTTTTGAGTTGGAGATGACAGGAGCTGGTTAGGGAGTAAATGTGAGGAATAAAGGAGAGAGGAGTCAGATATTACCTCTAAGCACTGTGGTTATAGGAGTGTTATTAACATTTATTGTTAGATCAGGCAGAGAGGTGGACAGAGATGGTTGAAAAATGATTACTTCTGTTTTACTCATATAGGGCCATATGCAATTCAGTTTTTTACCTGAGTTTTCTCCTAGGTTATATTTTCAGGACTTGTAAATAAAATGCCTTTTACAACCTCAGCAAGCAAACAAATCCTCAAAATAATTTTGACTGTACTTTTTCACCTACTTTTGCAAAGTGCTAAAAAGTTAATTTAAATTGAAAATATGAAAAATTATCTCCTAGGAAAAAACTCAGAAGAAAAGGTGAATTTCATATGGGCCATTAAGTTTTAAGAATCCAGAGGTCATGAAAAAGGATTTCACAGACAAACTGTCAGGAACACGTGTGAGGAGGGAGTTAAGGTATTGGGCCCGAGAGGTATTGAAACTAAAATGAGTTGATTAAATTGCAATGACTGTGCCTGTGTGACAAATAGCGGGGCAGCTGTAGCGAACAGCGCCGTAAACGCAGCTGCCTCCGTCTCCCTGCCTGATTAGTTACCCGTGCCTCGGGCGTCTAGCACGCCGAGGACTGGTTTGTCTGTTGCCCATAAGGTTGTGTTGACGCGTACACTGTCACAACCTTTATGCGGCGAAGAGGCAGCTCAGCTGACCTGCGGGTCGGCTGACGTCATACCATGCGCCCGCCCCGCTGATTGGCCGGGCACAGGGGGGCGTGCCTCAGGGTCTCCTCAGGCTCTTAAGCCCGGAGGATTCAGTAGGTCTTTGTCTGCTGTTGCGAATACTTCGTGTTAGCACTTAGACCTAGTCAGGTTCCTGCTGTGATAGATGTATATGCAGTGTTTCCAATATACATCTATCTCTAGTTAGTATTATTGATTGTATGTCTGCTTGATTTTCTGTGTATGACTCTAGGCTCTTTCTGACTATTCTTCCTCTCATTGATTCTGTACCTTTGCCCATCTGATCCTGCTGCCGACTCTGCCTGTTTACCGTTTCTTCTCTGCCTTCTGATTCTGTACCGTATCTGCCTGTCTGTTGCCAACTCGATTAGTCTGACCTCTCTACTCACCAGTGAGCCCTCGTCACTGGTGAGGTGCTCACTGTACTGATAGTGCCCACTAGCTCCTCTGGTGAGGCGTAGTCAAATCTACCAGTATCTACTGTTGCACCAAGCACTACCTGCACACTAGCATCACGTCTTGTATCTATACTTGCATTATTGGTGATTCTGCAGATCACCACATAATCAGGTATAGCATCTGCATTATTGGTGATACTGCAGATCACCATATAATCAGAGATCTGTTTGTTGCTTACACTGATTGTTACAGCCTGTAGATGGAAATGAGGAGGGGGCCAAGGACAAAGGCTTGAGGTACCTCCACAGATAAAGGATGGGGAAATGAGATCTGATCCTGAGTTATGAGCGCAAATTTTGCATAATTGTAATTGCAATCATGATGCAAAATTTCAGGGAAAATTGTAATTAATTTCATCAGTAATCATACGTACGTAATCAGAAACCACAATTTCACGTAATTTTTTCATAGGTTCGTGCTGAATTTAGCGGTTAATAGCACCCCCTGTACATGCTATCATCACCAATTGCTACGTATGCTAAGGGAGAATAGTGGGAATAAGGCAAAAATTAATTTTTCTAAAATACCTTGTAGTTTTTGAGATAATCGATTTTATAAATTCAAAAAACATTTTTCTTTGCATTTCCATTTTTCTTCATTTTTTTCAAAACCTACAAGATCTTTTTTAAAAACTGACTTTTTCCCACTATTCTCCTTAACATACAAAGCTTTTCTGGTGACAATAGCCTGTGTGGGGACTTATTGACCACAACAGTCGACACAAAATTATGCAAAATGTATGCAAATTTACAAATGGCTTACAAGATATCAATTGAATTTCCAAATCGTAACTGTGTATGGCCATAACTGCAAAAAAATAATGTGAAATTTTGCGTAATCATAATTATCAGAATCCGATCCTCACTACTAGCGTTCCGAGATCTCACCTTGCGCACATAATCTGTCTCCTCTGTGATGTGTGCCGCCGTAGACCCATACATGTAGAAAATCTCATCTTCCATTGGTTTCTCATCGACTCTTTTCAGAAAGCTCCTTTCGGTGATTGGAAAGCAACTCATTGTTTCGGAGGCCCCTGCAGGTTTAAAAAGTATAAGGAAAATGTAACAAAGATTGAGGGCTTGTTTCCACTGTTGCGACGCGATTTCGGCCGCATTCCGACGCTTGTAAAAACGCATGCGGATGCGTTTCCACATGCGTTTTTACCCGCGATTTCGCCTGCGATTTCGCATGGCAGGGTGCCATGCGAAATTAACCATGACACTGCCAGGGCTAAATAAAATTGAAAAAGGTGCGAAATCGCACACGAAATCGCGGGTAAAAACGCATGTAACAAACGCATGCGTTTTTACTATTAAATACATTAGCGGCGATTCGCACGGATTCCCGACGCAGGCGAAATCGTTGGCTCTTTTGTGCGTTTTTTTCACGCTGAAAAAAACGCACCTCAACAACGCTACAGTGGAAACAGGCCCATCCACTTGCATTACATGTGCGGATCTGCATGCGTTGGACGCATGCAGATTCGCGATAGTGGAAACGAGCCCTCAAGGTTCAAGCACTTTATTGTCATTGTGTAACACAACGAAATTTCTTTTCATGACAACCCCACAGTGCATATAGGGAACATAGTGATAGTAACAAAGGTAGGAAGAGAAGACATTATACAAGTATGCCAGGTGTTACAGATATTTAAGCAACTTGTACACAGTGTTAATTATTTCAGAGAGGATTCAGAGTTCATCAAGTTTATGGCGGATGGGAAAAAGCTGTTTTTCAGTCTGTTGTATGCGGGTTGATCTAAGACGTTTAACAAATAACATTAAAACAGTCATATAAGCCAATTTCGTTGACCACATACTGTCGGGAGACATTAGATGATATTTTGAGTTAATGCAACGTTAATGTAAATTTCATGCCAATGTATGCAGCTTGGAAATGGACCAAACAGGTGCAGTAGCTAAATATTTTGGTTCCAGAGCAGGGGCGTAACTAGAGGGGAGCAGCACCTGCGATCGCCGGGTGCCCAGAGCTGTGGGGGCCCCAACTAGTAACCTTCGCTTCCTCCGATACAGGGGACTGTACTATACAGATCAGATGTTCTTGTGGCTACACTTGTTACGGGTGTGAAGATCATGATGGCCACACTTGTTTTATGACCCTTGTAAGATGGGCCGCAAGGCCATGGAGGGCACCAAGGGGAGGCAAGGAAAGGGGTGTGAACATTGGTGGGGCCCCATGAATTGTAGTTATGCCATTATTTCACAGTTCATAAATTAGCATGAAATAAAATCAAGTGATGCAAACCCCCCCCCCCCCCCAAAAAAAAACCAAACCCCACAGACCTCTGGGTACGCCCCTATTTCTCTGCCTCTAATACTTTTAGGGTTGGAACCCACTAGAGCGTTTAGGGATCGCTTTAAATCGTTAGCGATTTCCCAAAACGCTCTGACAATGTAAATGGATGGGACTGATTCCACTAGAGCAATTGTGCAAATCGCAGGACATGCAGCATTTTGGGAGTATTTCCATTCTAATGTATTGTATAGGAGCAGGGAAATCGCTCCCAAAATCGCTTGCAAAACACTATCACAAATGACAAGCGATTGCAACAGCACTTTGCAGTGGCTCCGCCTCCCAGGCCTAAGCCATAGAGACTGAACAAGCATGCAGCGGATCAGGTGCTCTGACTGAAGACTGACTGGATTAGGCACATGCTTGTTTCAGGGTTGTGACTCAGACACTACTGATGCTAGAAGATCAACAGGACAGCCAGGCAATCGGTATTGTTTAAAAAGGAAACATATATTGCACACTTTATATCACTCTCACCTTGGGTTCACTTTAAAGAGAAACTCCGACCAAAAATTAAACTTTATCCCAATCAGTAGCTGATACCCCTTTTACATGAGAAATCTATTCCTTTTCACAAACAGACCATCAGGGGGCACTGCATGACTGATATTGTGGTGAAACCCCACCCACAAGAAAAGTATGTACTTTTTTGGGCAGTTTCCTGTCTGTGAACCTTGTTGCATTGTGGAAAATAGCTGTTACAGCTGTTTCCAACTGCCAAAAACTATGCAGCAGCTACATCACCTGCCAACACTAAAATGTTCACTGGAGTTCCTCTTTAAGGTTGTTCAGTTCTATTTCAAAATAATAAACCAGGCTAACATAGCTTCCAGCAGTTTCCCAGGTCATGGCGTCTTCATCTCATGTAGGTAAGAGGTGTGGGCTCAACATCTTCAAGCTATTCGGGACACGTGCCAGCGTCACAACACGCCAGCTGGCGCCAGATTCACCTGGAAACTGGCACTGGGACATGCTGGTGTGAAAGCTCCCCTCCCGTCTGCTGGAGGAGTAGTAAGGATAAACGTAAGATCAACCACGCCAAGTGTCAGGTTGTTGACAAGACTTTTAATGATCTCCTGTACACGACAAGTACGAGCGAGAGAGTTATAAACAAAGACTTGGGAAAGCGATGGGAAAATAGAACTGGTGCCTGTCCCATCCCTTTTCGTGGCATGAGTGTCTAACACGAAAGTCTGCAGTGACACCCACACAAACGCCAGCATCACACGAGACAACACCACAACCTGCACAGGAGACCTGGGTTCTAATTTCAGCTCTTCCTGTTTAGTAAGATGCACCTACTCCGTAAGGAGACCGTGGGCAAGACTCCCTAACACTGTATTTGCCTATAGAGCACGTCCTAGTGGCTGCAGCACTGACGTCTTGAGTCCACCAGGAGAAAAGCGTGATGCAGTATACATGTTCTGTGTCTGTGTCTTATCACTTCACCATTGTACCGAAAACCGGAATAAAAAAGTGGGGACGAAAGAGCAACCAATCAAAATACTTCATCTGAACATCTGTTATTTTTACTTTTTGTATTTATAAAGCGCCAACATATTACCCTGAGCTGTACAATAGATAAAATTGGTTGGCATAACCAGTTCGGACATACAAGGAGTGCAGACCAAGAAAAAGAAAACAAGATCATGCGATGGGGGTTGAGTGTCTTCGGTAACAATAGTTTATGTCTGTTCAATTCAGTGAGTAAGGTGCCTCAATGAGGGTGCATGACCAAGTTGGGAATACAAGGGGCAGAGGGCACTGCCCTAGGATTACAATCGAAAGGGTGGGCGTATAGACACAATAGGTTAGGTGCGGCTGTTGAGAAGGTTCTCAGCAGAATGTATTCGGGCACTGATGTGGGGGTAGGCGAGCCTAAACAGGTGAGTTTTGAGGGCTAATTTAAAGGAAATATAGGAGGGGCAAGCTTGATGGCTCGTGGGAGTGAGTCAGGGGCGTAACTAGAAATCACTGGGCCCCCTTGCAAAACATTGGATGGGGCCCCCTCCCACCAAACCCCTCCCCAGAAAGGCTGGGGGTAGAACAGTGCTGTACACAAGACCCTGCTGAACACTGAATAGGGACTGTCTACAAAACTTTGTATGATTCCTTATCAGTGGCTGAGCAGATACTGTCATTAGAACAATTGTGCAGAGAGCAGAAAGTTTTTTTCTCTCCTTGCCCTTAGTTGTCAGTCTCTCAGGACAGGGCCCTCTGTGGCTTCTGGGCCCCCCTGCAGCTGCATCCCTTGCAGGGTCTATTGTTATACCCCTGGAGTGAGTCCCAGAGAGCGGAGGCAGCACACATCTGTTACACTATTGTTCTCTTTTTCCTTACATTGGCTATGTTTTGACAGATTTACATAAAATTAGGAAAAGTTTTCGAATAGGGCTGCCCCCTGAATGCCTAGAGGTCCAGTTTAAAGAAAATCTGAAGCAGCCCCCCCCCCCCCAAATAAATAAACAAAGCAGTTTTATATTCACCTATGTAGAGGGAATCCAATAGAGCCTTAGGCTCGGTTCACATTAACGCAGCAGCGGAAGCAATGCTTTCCCGATGGGAAAGTTTACATTGCTAAGTTCGGCTCAGTTACGCTCCCTGCGTTCCGCTCGTCGGAGCGGACGTTCCCGACATGCACGATCCTTCCACTCCGCTTCAGGGAGCGGAACACAGTGCAGGAGTGGATGCGTGCTTAATGTGGACCTAGCCTTACCGATCCTTGCTCGGTCCCCTCATTCTACCACTGTCCCTGGGGTGAAGTTACGCACCTTCGGGAATTATTAGCAATCTTTGAAGTTCTCACATCTCCAAGTACATCCAAAGAGGGGCTCATGTGCACAGTACAGATCCCTTTGTGTTTGAAAGTACTCAGGACGCTATTCTTATTTGTCCACCATGACCCAATGAGAATTTTCCCTGTTGAAGCAGGATTCACATTTTTTATTGCAAACCAATGGGAGTGCCTCATGCTTCTGCTTGGCTATGATATGCTTTGGACCCAAAGAGGGGTGGCAGTGGCGGTGAAAACGAATCCACGGGACAGGTGAGTTGGCGTTCTGCACACCGACCAACCTAGTGCATTTGCGGTCCAGTCTGTGCGCGTTGGGTTTTGTTACGAGTGACAGTGTGAACACATCCTATTACTAACATAGGATATGGTCACGTCTAATTTTGCGGGTTTTTTTGTGTTCCAGAAAACACAGCATTTTTTACTGCAGTGTGAAGGAAGTCTTGTTGACTTTAAAGAGACTCAACAGTGGAAGACAGGAATTTCTACTCAAAGGAGCATCAGCTGTGCAAACAAAAGATAGGTATGGTATGGCAAGTCAGGCCGTAGACACAGGCCTGACTTTAAAGAGAAACTCCGACCAAAAATTGAACTTTATCCCAATCAGTAGCTGATACCCCCTTTTACATGAGAAATCTATTCCTTTCCACAAACAGACCATCAGGGGGCACTGTATGACTGATATTGTGGTGAAACCCCTCCCACAAGTAACCCCTTACACAAGAAAAGTTTGAACTTTTGTGGGAAATAGCTGTTTACAGCTGTTTCCAACTGCCAAAAACCATGCAGCAGCTACATCACCTGCCAACAGTAAAATGTTCACTGGAGTTCCTCTTTAAGTCGGCTGAGGCGGGCGTTAACGACCTCCTCGGCTAATAACCAGCTGTGTGTATGGCAGCCGGCCACCCCTAATCCGCGAGTGATGCACTGGGCAGATCTACTGCTCACCCCGAGCAACGCCAATCCCCTGCCAAACCCATTGTTCGCGCGGCTCCCCTGCCCTCTGTGTGACATCATGCACATGCAGCTCAGTGCCCCCCCCCCCATCCCCCCCACCCCCCGCCATACCATAGCAACACAGCGCATTGTCAGCCACACAGCCGACACACGTGTGTGCAGCCCGGCCCAGTGATGTCACCTTAGGGAATCAGCTCCTGATCACCGACTGGCGACATCAGTTGACAATTTGTGGTACGTACCCTAAGGAAGTCTTGTTGACTTCAAAAACAGTGAAAGAGGACTTTCTACTCAAGGGAACATCAGCTGTGCAAACAAAAGGTATGTATGGACCCAGAGGCGTATCTAGAGGGGTGCAGACATGGCTTGTGCCATGGGCGCCAAAGCACCAAGGGCGCCATGACTGCTCCTTTGCTGTGCTGCCATACTTATACCAGTGCTGCACCCCCTTCCCTGCCCCCGTGCTGTGTCCCGATGCCTGCCCCTGTGCTGCGCCTCCTTGTCTGCCCCTGCCTCCCCGTCACTCAGACCTCAGATCAGATTAATTCTGTCATCTGAGGAACATGGCTACTTATGTATGTAAGGCGCACTTGGCTTATTCTTAAAAAAAGAGGACAAAGAGGGAATAAGAAAAGATATTTACAGTAAAGTAACTTAAGCAATATCCCGAGCCAAAAAACACAAGCAACCAGTCCACAACAAATGTACACAAGAAAGGATGTTGTTTTTAGGGGAAGGGGGTTCTGACTGACGGGGGGGGGGGGGCGCAATTTCCCCCCAGCTCTGACTGGCGGAGGGGGGCGCAATTTCCGTGTTTGCCATGGGCTCTATATGACCCAGATACGCCCCTGTATGGACCAGGTTTGTGAGGAGAGCTAAGTTATAGCTTTTACTTGCAATAGAATTCCTGAACTCAAGTAAACTTTAAAATGAAGACACACAGAAAGGGAAGTAGGTAGTCATACTGACCTGTACCTCCACCAACTAATGTTATATATAGAAACTCTTAGAAAGCCTTCATGTTTGCTCAGCCTAGCAGAACAGCTTTTACAAGTCCTCTGGTAAGATACAATGACAGTGAATGCAGCTCATTGTACTGGCCTGCAGAGCTGGATCATCCACAGCGCTATTACCTAACTATTGTTCATTGTTTGAGGAGAAACAACACAACGCTCACCTGAGGCACTACAGCACAACCGCTTTATATAAACAGAAAAATTAGTGCAGTGGAGGACACTGTGAGCATGTATTTTCATTTCCCATCTGCTTCTACAGCCTCAGGGAGAGGATTTGGCAGTATCTTTTGGAGCCGATAGCGTCATAGGTCTCAGGCAGACAAAGAAGTAGTGAGAGAAGGGAGGAGGGGTCGTGGTACAAGGACAATAACTCCAAATTCATTTTTCTTGTCTCACCTTCTCTAGATCATATAGGAGAAGCTAGTGATACAGCCGTGCTGTTTTGGGGGTGTTGTCCCTAAAAATATAGCAGAACAATCTAAAATCACATTACAGTCTCTACTGCACCACAGTCTCTGGTAACAGCACAGTATAGTCTCTGGAGCAGCACAGTCTATGGTAACATCACAGTACAGTCTCTAGTGCAGCAATGTCTCTGGTAATACCACAGCACGGTCTCTGGTGCAGCACAGTACAGTCTCCGGTGCAGCACAGTCTCTGGTAACAGCACAGTACAGTCTCTAGTGTAGCAATGTCTCTGGTAATACCATAGCACAGTCTCTGGTGCAGCACAGTACAGTCTCTAGCGCAGCACAGTCTCTAGTAACACCGCAGTACAGTCTCTGGAGCAGCACAGTCTCTGGTAACAGCACAGTACAGTCTCTGGTGCAGCACAGTCTATGGTAACATCACAGTACAGTCTCTAGTGCAGCAATGTCTCTGGTAATACCATAGCACAGTCTCTGGTGCAGCACAGTACAGTCTCTAGCGCAGCACAGTCTCTAGTAACACCGCAGTACAGTCTCTGGAGCAGCACAGTCTCTGGTAACATCACAGTACAGTCTCTAGTGCAGCAATGTCTCTGGTAATACCACAGCACAGTCTCTGGTGCAGCACAGTCGCTGGTAACACCACAGTACAGTCTCTGAAGCAGCACAGTCTCTGGTAACAGCACAGTACAGTCTCTGGTAACAGCACAGTACAGTCTCTGGTAACACCACAGTACAGTCTCTGGTAACACCACAGTACAGTCTCTGGTAACACCACAGTACAGTCTCTGGTAACACCACAGTACAGTCTCTGGTAACACCACAGTACAGTCTCTGGTAGCACCACAGTACAGTCTCTGGTAACACCACAGTACAGTCTCTGGTAACACCACAGTAAAGTCTCTGGTAACACCACAGTAAAGTCTCTGGTAACCAGGGGAGGACTGGCCAGGGGGGAAGGGGGGCAATTTCCCCCCAGGCTGCCTCTCATTTAATGATTTAGGGCTGGTACAGTGCCTGGTACATGTTTTTGTATAAGGCCACTAGGCTGGCCGAGGGAATTCAATGCCTAATTACAGAGTAATTAGAGGGTGGGCAAGTTGGTAAATATAAACAGCATGATGCAGAGCAGAGGCTTGCCTGCAGGGTGCATGGGAAAATATCTGTCTGATTTCGGGTGGAAATTGGTTGAAAGTATTGATCTGAGATGCTGTGAAATCTCGGGCTGATGTGGTCGATCCAGTGCGATAATCACAAACAATGAATGCGACGGAAACCCTGGCCGTTGTAACTCAAAATGTTTTATGTGTCTGTCCCCCCCCCCCCCCCCCCATTGCCAGTGCATTATACTTTACCTGTCATGCTGTCCCTCATGTGTCCTTGCTGTATTTACCATGTGACTTTTGGCATATAGCACGTGGGGCACGTGTGTGATGTAATTTGGGCCTGGGCTGCTGTGAAAATGGGCCTCTAGTTTGTGTTTTCCCTCCAGGCCAAAAGGTCCCAGTCCTCCCCTGCTGGTAACACCACAGTAAAGTCTCTGGTAACACCACAGTAAAGTCTCTGGTAACACCACAGTAAAGTCTCTGGTAACACCACAGTAAAGTCTCTGGTAACACCACAGTACAGTCTCTGGTGCAGCCAGTTCCCTGAAGCCATGCTCTTTTTTATGCTCACAGACAGTGTATGCTGCATCATCATGTGTTATGCAGTTCAGTTGCCCCACAAGTGTGTGTTATGCAATGGCCCCACCCCTAATACCAGTCCTGGTGTTTTATATGCACATAAAAACAAACAAAACAAGCTGAACCAATGTTTACCCTAATCCTTGCAATCTGCAGAGCCACAGTAAAAGCAGTGAGTAATTCCCTCTAAATGGAAAATAAAGCTGAACAATTTTCATGTCAAAGTCCAGCTGCCCGCAGGGTGGAGATCTTACTGCTGTTCACACCAATGTGTACAATACAAACACCAGGAAAGCATGTCAGAGGATTATACAGGACGCCTTCGCACAAAGTCAATGTACACCTGCCTTTCCTCATCAATGACAAAGTGCATTTTCCACCTTTTCCTCCACGGACACTGAACTCCCCATCAGGGCTGGCCTTGGGTTTCACAGCGTCCTGAGCGAAACCTGATTTTTGTGCCCCCCCCATTCATCCTCTTCATGCGCACACACACACAAAGGCCCATATGCAATTCTCCTTTTCTCCTGAGATATCTCCTAGGAGTCGGACAGTGGTTCCCAAACTTTTTGACGTCGTGACACATCACGCCAAATGCTCAGATCTCTGTGACACGTCACGTATGTATAATAGAAAAAGTACTATTAATAACAATGAATGGATGGAAAGAGTGCATTATCCTGAATATACTTGAGAATGAAGGCTAGAACCTTTCAGGAATATTAGTTAGCCGCCCCCCCTGCCCCTCCAATTTAGCACAGCACTGACAATTTGCACCATGCATTATAGCCGCATTGCGCCCCCCCCCCCCCCAAAAAAAAAAAAAATCCCTCAGACTCAGTAGGTAGGTAGCCAGGTATAGGTGCCCCCAGTATAGGAAGTCAGTTGAAGATCTCCACCCCCCCCCCATAGGAAGCCAGCTATAGGTGCCCCCAGAATAGGAAGTCAGTTGAAGGTTTCCCCCCCCCCCCCCCATAGGTAGCCAGGTTTAGGTGCCCCTAGTATAGGAAGCCAGCTATAGGTGCCCCCAGAATAGGAGGATTAACCCTAATTGCAAACGCACAAGGAGGTTCCACCCACTCACTTTCATTGGCAAAGCGTTTTTGGGAATCACCGGCGATTGTTGGCGATCCCAAAACGCTGCCAAAAATGCACTAGAGGGTCCCTGCCCTTAAAGAGAACATGAACTGAAAATAAAAAGCCTAATAAACCAGGCACAAGTCATACTCCTCAAGCTCTTTCTCCTCTCCGCCTGCGTCCCATTTGTCCACTGTGATCAATGGAATTCTCTGTCCTGCATTATAAAAATGGCCATTACCCCATAACAGCTTCCTGGTCAGCACACTGTTAAACTGTAATATCACCCACTTGAGCCATAGGGAAACATGGACATCACCTTGCACATCCAGTTGTAACTGACAGCTGCTGATATATAACTGACCGCAACTGGTATATTTCAGTTCTGACAAAATCTTGTCAGAACTGGAAGGGATCACTGTAAGAAGAAAATGGTGAGCTTCTGAGAGGAACTGACGGTGAGGTTAGTATGGAATATTCATTGGCGCTAGTCTACTTTAGGGGACCCACCGCAAATCCCCATAGACACTTTCAGCTGGGCTGCAAAACGGAACAAATGGCTTCCGTTTGCTTGTTGAAACCCCCACAAGCCTTATATCCCCGGGTAGCTACGCATGTCCTCTAACGAATTTTGTGGGTTTCGGTAAAAAAAAAAGTTTGAACTGACTGTGTAGGAGCCGCGGAATGACCGCAATTTCGGGTCCGTCGGCCATCTTGGTTCTGCTCTGCAGGTCATTCCTTCCTCCTCATTGGAGGGATTGTTAGGTGGGGGCGTGCCAGCTAACAAACCCTCCAATGAGGAGGAAGAAAGAGACCTGCACAGCAGAATTAAGATGGCCGACGGAACCGAGATTTAGGCCGTTCGGTGGCTCCTACACAGCCAATTTAAACTTTCTGTTACCGAACACCTCCCAATTCGTTACAGGGCATGCTTACCTATCCATGGGTATATGGCTTGTGGGGGTTTCAACAAGCAAACAGAAGCCATTTGTTCCGTTTTGCAGCCCAGCTGAAAGTGTCTATGGGGATTTGCGGTGGGTCCCCTAAAGTAGACTAGCGCCTATTCATTTGCAGCTACGTGTGTTTATTTTAAATCATTTTACTCGCTTCAGGTTCCCTTTAGGCCTCTTTCACAGTGCGACGTTAAAGTCGCACGTTAAAAAAATGTTTCAACGCAGACTAATGCTGGGAATACACGGTGCATTTTTGCGGCTCGATTCTGACGCCCGATCGATTCCCCGCTCGATTTCGCGCCCGATTCTCTTATCTTCCATTCGTTTTTCTTATCTTTTCCCATTGTTCCCTATGCGAAATTGAGCGCGGAATCGATCGGGTGAGAGATCGGACATGACGGGAATTATCAATCGAGCCATCTAAATGGCTCAAAAACATAGTGTATTCCCAGCATTATGCACAGGAATACTAAGTCTGTGCGACATTCCCAGTGCACACGTTTGTGTGTAACGTGTAGCATTATTAGAAAGTACTGCATGCAGTGCGTTATACACGTTATTAGCTGCGTTGGACTGTTTGCACATGCTCAGTAATGACTTGGAAGCATACCTTTTATTGTCTGTATGCTCTACTGTATGCGACGATAACAGGGCGTTAAGTTGCGGTGCGACTTTTTTGGGCGTTGCGTTGTAATCTGCATTGCAACTTTAACGTTGCATCAAAACGCAACGTCCTACTGTGAAAGAGGCCTTAAAGGGACTCCGAGGAGTGCCCGAATTTAAAAGAATACACTTACCTGGGGCTTCTTCCAGCTCACCATAGGCAGCGAGGTCCTGCGGCATCCTCCTGGCTCCACTCCTTCACCCTCCGCCAGCCCCCGTTACTGGCGGCACCCGGCGACATCTGGGCCGAGTGTCGGGCCGGCTCTTGCTGGTTAATGATGCCGGTAACGGGGGCCGGCGGAGGCTGAAGGAGTGGAGCCAGGAGGATGCCGCGGGACCTCGCCACCTACGCTGAGCTGGAAGGAGCCCCAGGTAAGTGTATTCTTTTAAATTCGGGCACTCCTCGGAGTCCCTTTAAGGATATTTTAAATTTTGCTCTGTATGCTTTTGCAGGCAATCTCATAAATCCGTTCTCAGGATTTTAATCCAGTTGAATATGTAGGGACCCCTGAATAAGTGTGCATAGACACATTCAATTTTGATTGGCTAATCACTGACCAATTTTACCAATTCCATGTACTATGTGAGCTTACTTGCTCAATCTATTCATAGTCACCACAATCTGTCGGCTCTCATCCAACATGGAGGTGGTAATATTTGCCCGCAATTGGCCAATCATAATTAGATGTGTGTACCTGGTTTAAGACTGGCCAATGGGTGTGGCCGCGGCGGCAGCCCCTGGACCGCTTAACGCCAATTGGCGTCAAGTCCTGGGGCCGGTTACTGCAGGAGATCGCGCGCATCTCCTGCTTGGAAGGCGGAGCTTTCAGTCTCCCAGCGGTGATCGCCATTCAGGAGATTATTAGACGGTGAAACCGCCGTCTACTAACCGTGTACAGCGCTGCGATCTGCAACAGCGTTGTACTGGGGACAGCTGTGTGACACGACTGTCCCCCTGGCACACTAGAGAGCGATTGGCTCTCATAGACTGAAGCCTATGACAGCCAATCGCCAGGATTGGCCAGCTGGGGGGGGGGGGGGGGGGGGGGTTGGAGGGTTTAATAATAATAAAAAAAGACACAAATATTTATAAAAAAAAATAAAGATAAACACTAGGGGGGCAATCAGACCCCACCAACAGAGTGGGGAGAAAAGGGGGTGGAATCACTAGTGTGCTGTGTTGTGCGGCCCTGCAGCTTGCCCTTAAAGCTGCAGTGGCCTATTTGGAAAAAAAAAAGCCTCGTCTTTAGGGGGGGTGTAGCACTGTGGTCCTGTAAGAGATGTTTAACGCAACTGAGGTCTTTTTAAAGTGTACCTGATCTCAGAACTTCCTCTCTGCTCTAAAAGATACACAACAGCATAATGACTTTTACTGAAAAACATCTCTTTGTTACAACTGATACAAATCCTGCAATAAATCAGCAGTGTGTCTACTTCCTGCTTTCAAGGACGCAGACTTAAGGCTCATACACACATCAGACTATAGTCTTTGGAAAATGAAAGATCACAGACCAATCTTACCACCCTTCATGTAGTATGAGAGCCATACCTTCACAGTCTTTTCTATGGAGCTGAACTCCACATCAGAAAAAAATCTTTGCAAGATGCTGCACACACAGATGCTGTACAGACACAAAAGATCAGTATCTGCAAAAGATCTGTTACTGCCAAAGATCCATTCCTGCAAATTGCATTCATGGTCTATGAGATCTGCAGATCATCATACACACCTTGTTTAACTGACATTCATCTGCAGATCAGACAATCATCTGCAGATCTGAAAATCCATCCTCGTGGATCTGATCTGCAGATGAATGTCTGTTAAACAAGGTGTGTATGAGGATCTGCAGATATCATAGACTATGAATGCATTTTGCAGGAACGGATCTTTTGCAGGAACAGATCTTTTGCAGATACTGATCTTTTGAATATGTACAGAATCTGTGTGTGCAGCATCTTGCAAAGCTTATTATCTGATGGGGAGTTCAGCTCCATAGAATAGACTGTGTAGGTATGGCGCTCATACTACATGGAAGGGGGTAAAATTGGTCTGTGATCTTTCATTTTCAAAAGACTATAGTCTGATGTGTGTATGAGCCTTTAGAGTTAACATCCTGTGTTTACAAATTAGCTGCTCTGCGAGGCAGCCAGCTGACACAGCTCAGTGATTAAATTACAGTTGTGATAAGTCACAGATGAGGGGACAGGCTAAACCCTCATACAGGGTGCATTTCTCTCTCTTTTCCTTCTGTCCTGTGCAGGAGTTCAGGTCCACTTTAAATTTTGCTCTCTATTCTTCTGCCCAGCCCCTTCATGCATAGCTATATGCAGTTTGGATTAAACTTGCATGCAAACCATAATTACTAGCGCCTCATTAGTCGGCCCCATGGTAACTGCCCCGCCTCCAGCACGGAAAGACCGCGGCTGTGTCTGTGCCAAGCAGTAAATGGGCTGTATACTGTTTTATGGGTTTATTGCTACAGGAAGTTCCAGAAGCGCCAGACAGTAGACCATTGTGACAGTTACTGCAGCTCCGTCTTATCAGCCCCACTGCCGGTATCAGTTTATAACATGCAATAGAGAAAGGCATAGCTGGAGCGAAATGTTTCATACAGCCAATTCTTAGGTAAAAAGGTCATTAAAAAAAACAAAACTTAGGGCTGGAACCCACTAGAGCGATTTTATGAGGATTTATGAAGCGATTCAAAACGCTAGCGATTTCCCTAAACACTCAGCTAATGTTAATGGAGGGGCCAAATTCCACTGGAGCGTTTGCGATCACCAAAATCGCAAATGCAGGACATGCAGCGTTTAGCGTTAGCGTTTCTGCAATGTAAACTATATAAACGCTGGGGAAATCGCTTGTCACAACCTTCACAGATCGATTTTGCTAGCGTTTTGACATTACTGCACACTGTAACAAAATTAAAATTAATTGAAAGGACCAATCAGAATTAAAAATACTAATTTCTACACATTCTCTGGCATAAACCTTACACTTTTTAAAATCGCTACCAAAATCGCCAGAAAATGCCCATGACATCGCTTACAAAATGCCAGCAATTGCGATTAGCAGTGGGTTCCAGGCATTACAAAAATGAAACCAACGGGTCCAGTGTACGTCATTTTCCTAGCAACAGTTTGGGTAGAGCTTTTTTTTTTACTATCATAGCAATCAAAACAACTGATGTAATTTCCCTTGTAGGTGTTCAAGTAGTAAAGCCTGCTGTATTTCCCGATAATACATTTCGTACCATTCTTATGAACCAAAACACTTATTTTGTCAGAATTCAACAAATGCCCCATTTCTTGTCGCTGCCTGAACAGAGACAAATGTCCTGTGCAGGGCCGGCCTTAGTTTTCACAGCGCCCTAAGCGAAACCTGATTTTTGTGCCCCCCTTCATCCTCTTCACGCATGCGCACACACACAGGCCAATATGCAATTCATCTTTTCTCCTAGGACAGTGGTTCCCAACTTTTTTGACGTCATGACACATCACACAAAATGCTCAGATCTCTGTGACACGTCACATATGTATAATAGGAAAAATACTATTAATAACCACAAATGGATGGAAAGAGTGCATTATCCTGAATATTCTTAAAAATGAAGGCTAGAATCTTTCATTATTATTAATAAAAACATGTCAGTGGGACAGTTAACCGCCAGAATGATAGCACAGCAACGACAATTTGCCCCACGCGTTATAGCTGCAGTGCGCCCCCCCCAAAAAAAACAACAACCCCCGATCTCATGTGTAGGTGCCCTCAATACAGTATAGGTTGCCAAGAAATCGGTGCCCCCAGTGTAGGAAGTCAGTTGAAGGTCTCCATCAACTCCATAGGGAGCCAGGCGTAGGTGCCCCCAGTATAGGAAATCAGGTGTAGGTGCCCTCAATATAGGTAACCAGCTTTTAGGCGCCCCCTTGGAAGCCGGCGCTCTGAGCGACCGCTCTGGTCGCACAGGTCAAAGGCCGGCTATGGTCCTGTGGATAGGTACAGGGCCGGGTGGCCCATGATGCAGAGTGAGGCAGCTTCCTCAGGCCGCAATGGACCCTGGGGCAGCATCCTGACCGCCCCCTCCGTGGCTTCCCGCTTGTGCCGCTTCCTCTATGTTCCTTCCCGTCTCCTCTCCTCCGTGGAAGAAGACCTCCGATGTTCTGATCAGCCTGTGACAGCAGCGTGACCCAGCTACTGTGAAGAGGAAACAGAATAGCGGTTCCTGTGGTAACACGATATACAGGAAGTACTTACTTATTTTTATGCTCAAAACACTGTTCTGCAGCACGTATTCATATTTGAGAGAGTGCTCCTTTAAATCATGAGGGAATGTGATTAAAAAAAATGGGCAGCAAAAAAAAATCTGCACAAACACCTAGCCAGACAAGCAATTTGTTAACACCTTAATAGGCACTGACAAGCAATAAAACCATGGTGACCTCATTATCATTACAGTGGTGTGGTAAGCTCCATAAATTAAAGCACACCTAAAGTAAGGAATCCAACTTCAGGTTGTTATGCATAATGGCCACAAGGCAGTTCTGTAAAATAATTTAGGTCAGTAGAGTACCGCTTCGGTATTTTACACTTTTTTTTCCAAATTCACTAAGATTTCCCGCATGAGGTAGAAGTTCGGTAATTTACTGAACAGCATGCTTCAATTCACTAAGCCCTGCTCGGTAAGCCTCACTTACCAGCCGTGTAGCAGGTCAAATGGTAAGCTGTGACTCTGTGTGTATCGGGGTTTTCTGTCCAGTGCATCCCTTTAGATGTTCTGCAGCCACTAGGGGGAGCTCTTCTGTATAAGAGATACATACAGATATTCACATCCAGAAAAGCATTTTAAAAAGTCTCCTCTGGTGGACTGAAGTCCCGCCTTCCAGGGTATCGGACCAAATTGGGTGAGAGGCAGAGTTATGTGGCTCTCCCCTATTGGCTGTCTGCTACATCTGTCAATATGTTGACCTCTGCCACCACCAAACTCCTCATCCATGCCCTCATAATTTCCCACTTTACTACTGCAATGCCCTTCTGTCTGGTTTCCCTATGACCCGAATAGCCCCACTGCAGTCCATCATGAATGCGGCAACCAGAAATATCCACTCCTCCCATCGCTCCACCAGGGCGGCTCCCCTCCGTGAATCCCTCCACTGGCTTGCTATCCAATCCAGAATCAGATTCAAGATACTGTGTCTGACCTACAAATTTGTCCAGAAAACCTGCCCAACCTACATTTCCAATCTTACCCAGAGGTACATGCCTTGCCGCTCACTCCGTTCCTCTAATGACCTTCGCCTGACCGCCCCCCCCCCCCCCCCCGCATCACACAGTCCCATGCACGCCTCCAGGACTTCTCAAGAGCTGCTGCAACATTATGGAACTCCCTACCTCCACCCATTAGGGCAGCCCCCTCCTTCAACATCTTCAAAAACTCACCTTTTCATTCTAGCCTACCACCCCTCACAATTGCTCTAAACCCGCAGCTGAACTCTGGTCCCCTACCTTTCATGTCGCAACCGCTCCCTCTAGATTGTAAGCCTTTGGGCAGGGTCCTCCTCCTTTTGTGTCCTACCTGATTATGCACCTCCATTACTGTGCACCCATGCTATGTATTTGAGTGAACCTAACTTGCCTAATCTCCATGCTCCATCCAGTGACTGACTAGCATTACCTGGTACTCATACTGTGCTGTGTGATCTGGTTTTCTTGTATTCCTGTTTTGTCATATTGCTGTATGTCACCCCTAAATATTGTCTGTAACCTAAACTAATGTCCAGCACTGCCTAATATGTTGGCGTTTTATAAATACAATAAATAAATGAATGTTACTGTATGAAGTGTATGAGTTATTGACAGGTCAGAGCTGGAGGTAAATACTGACCACTTTTGCTTGATTTACAGAACACGTTAATCGTTGTGTATTGCAATTTCTTGAGGTATTCACTGCACAAGTCGGTAAATTACCTCGTCTGTAATTTTGCTTTTCAGTGGGGTAATAGCTTTGGTGAATTGGCATTTGGCAGATGAGCTGTAAAATCAGCTGCACAATATGGGAAAAGAGGCGCCCTGGTGTGTGTATAAAACCATTTAAAAACAGAATAAAATGGAAAAGATTGAGGTGGCTTACCTCAGTGACGAAAACTTTTGTGTAAACAAAAAGGTTTAATTTTGCACAGGCTGTTACACACTAACACAACGTGTGCACTGTGAATGTCGAACAGACTTAGTATTGCTGTGCGTTACTCTGCGTTAAAGTATTTTCTAACGTGCGACTTTAACATTGCACTGTGAAAGAGGCCTAAAAGATACGCAACAGCATAATAACTTTTAAAGAAAAACATTTCTTTGTTACAAATGATACAAATCCTACAATAAATCTGCATTGTTTCTACTTCCATTGAAGCAGACATATTTTTAACATCCTGTGCTTTCAAATTGGCTTATCTGTCATGGCAGTCAGCTTACACAGGGGAGAGATCAAATTCCAACTTGAGAATAGACACAGATGAGATGGAATTAGACCGGCTAGACTCTCTTAATACATACAGGGTGCATTTCTCTAAGTTTTCCTTATGCCCTGTGCAAGAGTTCAGGTCCACTGTAATGAGAGTATTGTTGCAAACATCAGCACTTTGGACTCACTGTCACTTTTGAAAATTCTTTGTTAATGACAGTCTGAGACAGAAAGATTCTAATAACACTAAACTGCCTAATACTTGTGCAGCCCTGATAGGTGTCCATGGAAAGGTAATATAAACAAACCAAAAATGGAATAGGAGACGAAACCTGTTGAATCAGAGGAACTGCCCCAGTTTCTCTGAACCTCTCTTGGTAAATTAGTGCCTGTGTCTTTACTATAAATATTGGTGTGTTTGCATAAGTGCTTACTACTCATCAGCTTAAATATTTGCTTTAGCTTTATGGTGCTGCTGTAAGTATAGCATGTATTTTGTGTATCTGTATGGGGCAGATGCTTTCCCATGTAAACATATTTAAATGATCAACAGTAGCATTTAAATGTCAACAGTAGTTGTATCATTCGGGGAGGCTTCTGTATATACAGATTATGAAATAGCTGCACTGTCTCCAGCCCTGGCTGGCCACTGTAGGGATGCATCTGAAAATGGCGCCTGCGAATAATGGTGCCCGGTGTTGCCGCTAATTCGTTTGTCGCTTATCACTATTTAACGTTAAAGCCTTATCGTTATTTGGCTAGGTTTATTTTATTGAAAATTAGCGTTAACCTAACCCTAACCACTTCCCTGGTGGTGCCTAGCCCTAACCACCCCCCTGGTGGTGTCTAACCCTAAGACCCCCCTGGTGGTGCCTAACCCTAACCACCCCCCTGGTAGTGCCTAACCCTAACCACCCCCTGGTGGTGCCTAACCCTAACCACCACCCTGGTGGTGTCTAACCCTAACCACCCCCTGGTGGTGCCTAACCCTAACCACCACCCTGGTGGTGTCTAACCCTAACCACCCCTGGTAGTGCCTAACCCTAAATCTTCTCTGGTGGTGCCTATCCCTAACCATCCCCCTGGAGGTGCCTAACCCTAAATCTCCTCTGGTGGTGCCTAACCCTAAGCACCTCCCTGGTGGTGCCTAACCCTAACCACCCCCCTGGAGGTGCCTAACCCTAACCACCCCCCTGGTAGTGCCTAACCCTAACCACCCCCCTGGTGGTGCCTACCCTAACCACCCCCGTGGAGGTGCCTAACCCTAACCACCACCCTGGTGGTGTCTAACCCTAACCACCCCTGGTAGTGCCTAACCCTAAATCTTCTCTGGTGGTGCCTATCCCTAACCATCCCCCTGGAGGTGCCTAACCCTAAATCTCCTCTGGTGGTGCCTAACCCTAAGCACCTCCCTGGTGGTGCCTAACCCTAACCACCCCCCTGGAGGTGCCTAACCCTAAGACCTCCCTGGTGGGGCCTAACCCTAAATCTCCCCTGGTGGTGCCTAAAGGTGGCCACTAACGGTCCAATTTCTAGCGAAAAATCGTTCGAGCGATCAGAAATTCTGATCGGATTGGTTGTAAATAACCTCCATTGATGGACACAATCGATTATGAACGAGTGAAAAAAATGTCGTCCGAATGAATTTTCGTCGAACCAAAATTTGGATTTTCTTGTTGGTTGTGTTAGATAGGAAGCAAAGATTGGTTCGTTGATGGTGTAGTGAACGATGTATTACAATATTTCACCTCCGATCAGAATTTCTGATCGCTCGAGCGATTTTTCACTATAAATTGGACAGTTAGTGGCCAGCTTAACCCTAACCTTGACAGTGTGAAATGAAATCCATTCACCATTTTACAAATAAATAACGTCTGCAGTTTGGCTTATGTAGGGCGCTATTGATAAATAATGTTACTCTGCGCAATAACGTCTGCTGTTTGGCACTATTGATAAATAACGTTATTGTGCGCCGTTTTTCTACTTTTTTCCCCTGTGCGCCATTATTATGCAGTACTAACGATAAATAGCGATAAGCGTCTCTTTTTAATGCGGCGCCATTTTTATGCATAGGCGCTGTGCACCATTATTCACTGATCCGCACTGTAGTATGGAGAGGGAAGGCATACTGGTGTGTGTATGTGTGTGCATTCATGCGTGCGTGCGTATGTATGTGTGTGCGTGCGTATGAGTGCGTGCGTGTGTATGCGTGTATGTGTGTGTGTGTGTGTGAGTGTGTGTGAGTGTGTGTGATAACATTTGATAACTGAATAGAAGATCTGACAGGATATTGGAAGCCGATTGTTGTTAATCATTTGCTAAAAGGAATGAAGGATTTTCTAAAGCCACAGCAGACAAAAGACACAGTCAGGTAAGAAGGGCACCGGAGATTTGAGCGCAGACACAGGCCGCAATGGGAATTATGGCTATAGCGGCTCGCCGCTCAGCCAGTAACTTGGGTGCCATCAAAATACCGAGCCCTAATGATAAAAGCAGCGTCATTTGGCCGCTAGCAACAGCTGGAAGCCGAACTGCGTCTTACCCGCAAGTCAATGGCTGCCTAGAGGAGGAATAGTAAAGGGTGTTGCAACTGCAAATACAAAACTTTTGTACCTATTACCAGGTGGTGTAACAATTTCCCCAGACAATTTCAAAATAGATATATTTTTAAATAGACACATTTATACAATGTGTAAGTCCCTAGGGTGCCTGTAATGTGGATGCAGGTGCTGATTCTGAACTACAAGAAGATTATTCCTCCCCATAGGTTGCACCGTTGCAGTTCCAAACACTTTAATTTGCATTTGTCAAGTTAATCTCTTCTCTCCCTGCACCACTTGTCAGGTGACTGCAGAATGCCAGTAAAGGCTGATTCACACTACGGCCTGATGCACACCAAAAACCGCTAGCAGATCCGCAAAATGCTAGCAGATTTTGAAACGCTTTTTCTTCTTTTTCTGTAGCGTTTCAGCTAGCATTTTGCAGTTTTGTGAAGCGTTTTTGGTGTAGTAGATTTCATGTATTGTTACAGTAAAGCCAGGGCCGGATTACCGACCAGGCAACAAAAGCAGTCGCTTGGGGCCCCATTCAGAGTCAAAGGGGCCCCATCAGCACATAAACCAGCCCTCGCCATCCTGTCAGCGGTGGCTGGATGGTATAATGGTTAAAGGGACTCTGAGCAGTGCAGTAACTATGGAAAGTTGCATAGCATTTTAAAGCTCTCTTTCTCCTCTTTCCAATGATATATAAACGGCCGCCCTATGCCTTTTAGTTTTCGATATATTCGCGATCGAAATCGCGGCCACAGGAGGACTTTTCTCCAAAGTCGGCAGCTCGATTCAGCACAATGCAATGAAATATAAGGAACCCAGGGGGATATAATTACAAACATCATGCTGGTAGGTGTGAGGATGTAATTAATTAGGTGTGGGTATGCTTAAAGGCATACCCACAGGCACTGCTCGGAGTCCCTTTAAGGGCTCTGCGTCTGACACAGGAGACCAGGGTTCGAATCTCGGCTCTGCCTGTTCAGTAAGCCAGCACCTATTCAGTAGGAGACCTTAGGCAAGTCTCTCTAACACTGCTACTGCCTATAGGGCGCGTCCTAGTGGCTGCAGCACTGGCGCTTTGAGTCCGCCAGGAGAAAAGCGCAATATAAATGTTATTTGTCTTGTCTTGTTTTGTCAAATGATGCCGTGCACTGCTGATTGTCTTCAGAGCCAGGCTCTCTGCCTAGGTCCCCCTCCTGCTACTGTGCGCTCTGCCGCTGCCCACTCCGCCCTCCCTTCCCACAGAGAACCACAGCTGCAGCACGAATGATAGCAGCAGATGGCAAACGCTCACTGACCTATCCATGATCCAAGCGATAGAGATCCCGTCATCTGAAACCCATCTGTCTCTTCTACAGTGCAGCCGCTCGCTCTGAACTTCCTGATTCTCAGATCAGACAGGAAGTAGGAAGTAGTAATAGTAGTAGTAACAAAGTGGCAGCACTCTAGAGGATACAGATGGGCTCCGGATGACGGGACCTCCATTGCTTGGATCGCAATAGGTGAATGTGAGTCATCTGGTGCTGTCATTCTCCCCCGCTGCGGCTGCCTTCTCTGCTGGACTATCGTATTCACTGGGATGGAGGCTGCATGGTGGCTGTCTAGTTTGGGAGGAAATCGGTTGTTCGGTGGTGGGGGTGGTTATGTAATTCTGTCTGGGGAACGGCTTCCGGTTTGGCGGTGTCTAGAGCTTTCTGCTATTGCCAGGCTGGAGATGCAGGGGGAAAGTGCTGTTGCTGTGATATCTGGCGCCCTCTTCACAGGGGTGCCCCAGCCCCTGAGTGCAAATGTCCCAGCCATTCATCCCTTACTCTGCATTTTGCCGCTGCTATTCCCTGCATTGTGCACCCACAGAGGAAAGCGGGCTGTTGCCCATAGCAACCAGTAGCTCGGCTGCCCCGGTGTGTGTGGCATGTTGCTGTGCAGCTGCATCTTCTGATTCTATTACGACATGATGGGGGGGGGGCCCAAATCAGTTACTTTGCTTAGGGCCCCATGTAGCCTTAATCCGGCTCTGAGTAAAGCTGTTACTGAACAGCTACTGTAACAAAAACCGCCTGGCAAACCGCTCTGAAGTGCCGTTTTTCA
Source organism: Hyperolius riggenbachi (assembly GCF_040937935.1). Lineage (NCBI taxonomy): Eukaryota > Metazoa > Chordata > Amphibia > Anura > Hyperoliidae > Hyperolius > Hyperolius riggenbachi. The sequence goes on along the minus strand of NC_090646.1, from coordinate 641,519,577 downwards.
GAGCGGTTTGCGTTTTTCCTATACTTAACATTGGAGGCAGAAACGCATCCGCAATCCAAAATCTGCAGCAGCCCGGGAGTATGCGTTTCTGCAAAACGCCTCCCGCTCTGGTGTGCACCAGCCCATTGACATACATTACCCAAGCGTATCCGCAGCCGCAAGCGGATCGCAAACCGCAGCAGAATCGCTCTGGTGTGCACTAGGCCTACAAGAGTGTTTTTTAGATTTTAAAAGCTCTTGCTAATGCAATGCTATGGTTTTTTTTGTTGTTTTTTTTTTTTTTACAAAATCACATGGTTCCAGTGTGCGCACTCACATAGGATAACATTAGCAAGATCACAAAGCGCTCAGAAAAGCTCTTGTAGTAAACAGGAACCAGTCCGCCGAAGGCTTTTTATAAGCCGAAAGCTCACTGTTAGCCAATAAATGATATCATCCTGATTCAAAACTCCTTGCTTTTACTCGTGGCTAACATGGTACAACACTCTACTGCTTCTACTGTAGTGTAAACAAGTGGGCTTGTTCACACTATGGGCTTGATTCACTAAACCGTGAGAACTGATATCACGGTCGCGCTAGCAATTTGTGCACGTTCTAACGTTTTACACGTGCTAACATGAATTTTTGCGCGCAAAACACACATTTTCATGCGAAAACGGCCGTGGTTTTGCACAAAATGTTGTGTTCTGCGCGGAAAAATTTTCATTAGTGTGCGCAAAATGTTACTCAATTTATAGCGTGTGCAAAACACTAGTGCAACGTGATATCAGTTATCACGGTTTAGTGAATGAAGCCCTATCAGCGTTTGTGTATTATTTTAAGTGCTGCCGATTTTTAGAAATCACCCTAAAAGCGCTTGTGCAATGATTCCCTATAAGAGTGTTCACATCTGAGCTCTTCGATTACGATCCGCTTCCAAAATCACTGCCTGTACCATTTTCTGAGCGCTTTGGCTAAAAGGAAGGTAGAGGGAAATCACTAAGAGCTTGAAAAAGCGCTTTGTATAGCAATTTCACAAGCACTAACCTCTTGCCGACCGCTCCATGCCAATTGGCGTGAACGCGGCAGCAGCCCCAGGACTGCTCCAAGCCGATTGGCGTGAACGGCCTTCCATGGGGCTAGCAGGTGAGCGCGCGCGCATTTCCTGCTTTCCTTCAGTTTCCGAGCGCAATATAAAGTTGGTACAGAAGAAAGGGAGACTGCTACACTCACATGATATCCCAAATGGGAGCAGGGAGTTGCAAAGCCAAAAGTCCAGAAGTAGTAATAAAAATCCCGCTGCACCAGATGGTAGGGCAAAATAGAAAAGTCTTTATTAAATTATTCCATATCAAAATGTTACAGATAAAAGCCTTGCATGCTATATAACCTGTGCAATATATGTATCTGCAAGCTATGATTAAGGAGTTATCTACTGCTCCGATACGCGTGAGCTTTTATCTGTACCATTTTGCTATGGAATAATTTAATAAAGACTTTTCTATTTTGCCCTACCATCTGGTGCAGCGGGATTTTTATTACTACTTCCGCAATATAAAGTTGTCACAATAAATATTTTGACTGTATGTCATGCCAGACTGCATTTAGACTTAAAGCCCCCATGCAGTGTTTAAGAAAAATAACCCCCCACCCCCAATTTTTCAGACTTACAGGAATCCTGCTGGGTAAAATTGCCTAATTTGGGTTCCTACCTGATGACCCAGAGACTTCTGCCATCCCCCTCCTCCTTGCCGTTCTTCCACTGTCCCCTCTGCAAAACCACTTGTCCATCCATGCCTGAAGGCTTGCCCATGCACAGCAGAGCGGACTTGCTCGGGGTTCAGCGTAAAGCCAAGCCTGATCGTGTCCATCCTGTTGCGCATGCGCATGTCTTAAGGTGCGTACACACATGCGACTATAGTCGTTTGTAACGATCGTTCCCCGATCTTTACCAACGACGATCGTTACAAAAAACGAACCACCGACTATTAAGGCAAACGACGAACGAGCCAAATCGCTACAAAAGAAAGTTCTGTCTCGGCGGATTTTAACCAACGACGATCGTTTGCAAAAGTAGTACATCGTTGGAAACGGTCGTTCGTACTAGACTTGACATGCGCATTTCACTATTTCTCTGTGAAACTTCTCATTTTTATGCGCAGGCGCAATAGTTGCTTTACGTGATGTAACGTTCGTTCTAACGATCAGATCGTTACACACCTTTTAAAACTATCTTTACTTAGGTCGTTCTTTCATCAATTAAAAGTTCGTTCGTCGTTCTCAACGAACGATCGTTGTCGCATGTGTGTACGTAGCATTAGTCTGTGCAGTAGCACAGACCCAATCAGGCTCTTTTTTATTTTCCACCAAAGTCCAAGCAGGCCCGCGCTATTGTGCAGGCGCAGTGTGGCTGCTCTATAGGGGTGCTTGTTGCTGAACGGTTTGGTGGAGAAAGACAGGGGAAGACTCTGAAGGACCCATAGGCTTCCTCCTCTTGAGGTAAGTATCTGACTCCCCCCTCCCGCTCCCAAACCCCACAGGTTTACTTTAAGGCTAGTGCCCACCTTTTATTTGATCGGCCAATCACTAACCAATTTTACCATCTCCACATAGTATGAGAGCTTGCCTACACAATTTGTTCATAGTATTCAAAATCTATGGAGGTGGTAAAATTGGCCAATCAATGGCTGATCAAAATTGAAGGTGTGTACCAGGCTGAAGGGTGCATAAACATATGCAATTTTGAGTAGCCAATCACTGACCAATTTTGACACCACTATTTAGTATGAGGGACAACACATTTTGAATAGTATTAATAGATTGTGTAGGTAATCTTTCATACTACAGAGAAGAGGTAATATTGATCAGTCATTGGCCAATCAAAACCACAAAGACAACCACTGTATAGGCAGGTGGGAATGTTATGACCTGACCCCACTCAGGTTAAGAAGTCACTCTACTGTATGTAGATAGAAAACAAGGGGTAACACCCCTCCACCAGGGGTGGACTTGGCAATATGAGAGAGGCGTTTGGCTTGGACCCAGACTTATACGAGTTTTTACTCCTTTGATTGCCTGATGAAGTGGGATACAACCTGCGAAATGCGCTGCATGGTGGAGTACTTAAATAAACAGTATCTTTGTTGAAACAGGCGGTGTTTTACTTGTTTAAACATTTTTATTCCATTCTGGCATCTCTGTTCAAGCATATCTATCTATATATATAATAGACTAAGGGTACGTACAGACATACGATAACGATCGTTCGTTGTGAACGACGAACGATGTTAAAGGAGGTATCGGACGATGATCGTTTGAAGAAAGGCTACTTTGAACATCGTTCGTGTACGAACGATCTTGGAACGAGCGTTGCGTGCGCAACATGATTTATAAACTGATTTCAAACACAAGTGTCAAAAAGAACTGTTTGAGCATGTGCAAAGCTTTGAGAACGAACGATCAACGACCGATCGTTGTACAGACATTACTTTTTGAACGATGGTCGTTGGAAAAGATCTGGCAGAATGGATCGTTCTTTACCAACGACATATCTCGTTGGTCGGTCGTTTTAATGATCGTTCGTGCACTTTTTACGAACGATCGTCGGGCAATGCCGTCGGTAACGATCGTTTTAAACGACTATAGTCGCATGTCTGTACGCACCCTAAGTGCCTCAACCTTCAAACAAGAAGAAGAAGTACTTTGCATGAGAAAATTTATGCGTGATCAAACACCAAGTTAAAGGCCTCTTTTCCACGGACTGTTGAGCTGTGTGCTCAGCAAGCAGTTACCAGACAGCAGTGAGCAGATACCAGGCAGCAACAAGCAGTTACCAGGCAGGAGCAAGCAGTTATCAGTCAGCAGTGAGCATATACCAGGCAGCAGCAAGCAGTTACCAGGCAGCAGCGAGCAGTTACCAGGCAGCAGCGAGCAGATACCAGGCAGCAGCAAGCAGTTACCAGGCAGCAGCAAGCAGTTACCAGGCAGCAGCAAGCAGTTACCAGGCAGCAGCAAGCAGTTACCAGGCAGCAGCAAGCAGTTACCAGGCAGCAGCAAGCAGTTACCAGGCAGCAGCAAGCAGTTACCAGGCAGCAGCAAGCAGTTACCAGGCAGCAGCAAGCAGTTACCAGGCAGCAGCAAGCAGTTACCAGGCAGCAGCAAGCAGTTACCAGGCAGCAGCAAGCAGTTACCAGGCAGCAGCAAGCAGTTACCAGGCAGCAGTGAGCAGTTGTGAGAGTTTGAGAGCCATTTCACTGCCTATTCACAGTCCATGGAAAAGAGGCCTTACCCTAGCAAGTCTGACATTGCAAATCTGGCCTAATTGGATATTCATGAGGCAATGCTCATGCAAATGCATGCACAAACCAATACCACAAAGCAGTCACCCTACTACATGCTACATTAGCACTATCCGGCTTAGTGCACACCAGAGCGGTTCGGCAGCGTTTTGCGATCCACTTGCGGCTGCGGATACGCTTGGGTAATGTATTTCAATGGGCTGGTGCACACCAGAGCGGGAGGCGTTTTGCTGAAACGCATACTCCCGAGATGAGGCTTTTTTTGGATTTCGGATGCGTTTCTGCCTCAATGTTAAGTATAGGAAAAACGCAAACCGCTCTGAAAAACGGCAGTTCAGAGCGGTTTTGCAGGCGTTTTTGTTACAGAAGCTGTTCAGTAACAGCTTTACTGTAACAATATATGAAATCTACTACACCAAAAACGCTTTACAAAACCGCAAAATGCTAGGTGAAATGCTACAGAAAAATAAGAAAAAGCGTTTCAAAATCTGCTAGCATTTTGCGGATCTGCTAGCAGTTTTTGGTGTGCTCCAGGCCTCCAGGAGCGCCACGGGGAGGATTCCCAATGCCCCCTTTTTATACAACTGGGGGGACCGCAGGGTCCCAGGCTCTCTCACTGCCTGGAAACCACAGAGGCACCCCGGAGGGGGAGGCTGGGTGGCGTGGACGACCCCCCCCCCAAGTTTGGCCAGCGCCGGGGAGAGCCGTCTGCACCCACCTCCCAATATTAAAAACAGGCACTTACCTTAACGTCCATTGCGTTCTGCTACATGCGCATTAATTTGGGGGCACCACATGAGAAAGGAGAGAAGCATGGGTCACCCCGAGCTTTAGAGCTCAGGGCTGGCTCACATACAGCACTCCAGAGGCGGGGGGAGGACAGGCGCACTCACTCCAGGGTTCACACCACCGGAGCAAGCCATCCACCACCTGCCTCCAAAGGATACAAACTGCACAAAATGCTTTCCATGAGAAAATTAATGCGCATGTAGCAGAACCCAATGGACGTTAAGGTAAGTGGCTGTTTTTAATATTAGGAGGTGGGTGCGGACGGCTCTCCCCAGCGCTGGCCACGCTTGGGGGGGGGGCGGCAGCTGCGCCACCCAGCCTCCCACTCCGGGGTGCCGCTGTGGTTCCCAGGCAACGAGAGAGCACTTTGCAGTATTGGTTTTTTGACTCTGCATAGTTTGGCATGCGAAAGCAAATGCATATTTGCATGAGCATTGCCTCATGAATAGCCAATTAGGCCGGATTTGCAAAGCCAGACTTGCTAGGGTTAAACTTGGTGTTTGAGCACGCATACATTTTCTCATGGAAAGCCTACTTCTTCTTGCTTCAAGGTTGAGGCACGTACTCTATTAGATAGATAGATAGGGCGTATGCTACGACGCGGGTTGGCTAGTTATTCATATTAAAATTGGATGTGTGTATGCATCTTTAGCCAATTGTTATAGAATGTAACCTTCAGTACAGATCTCACCGCTAGATTACAGATGGACCGATCCCAGCCATTGTCTAGGCCTGGCACTAAACTTTATCAGAGGAGTGGCACGCATTGGAAAAAATAAATTAATAAAAATAAGCAGCTTATAGAGGCTTTTAGTTAAGTAAAGTTCCACTTCAATTTGACACACAAAATACATTTACGGAAAAATATTCTTCTGCCGACCAATCAGAAACACAATCAGTTTATTGGTCATGGACTGATTGGACAGCCCGGTAAGCACTGATTGGTCATGTCTAGCCATGTGGATGTCAGTATGACCAATTGATATACTGACACAGGAGGAGAAAACCCACTGAAATGTTCCATGAATGACAAATCGGACACCACTGTACTCCTGTGTACGGAGATTAGACATGTCCTTGCAATCAGGATACCGTTCGGAACAATCTATTGTCAAAAAGTATGATGTCTCGGGAAAGGGAAGCATCTGAATCCTCCAGAGGCTTCTCCTGGCCTCCTCCACCAGGCTGCTCCAACTCTGAGACCAGGGGCATAACTACAAACCATCGGGCCCTCCAGCAAAACTTTGATTGGGCCCCATAATATTCACAACCCTTGCTTTGCCTCTGTGACCCTCACAGTCTGGGGTCCCATCTGACAAAGCTCACAAAACAAGTGTGGCCATCAGGATCTGCAAACCCATAACATGTCCACAAAAACACCTGATCTGGAGTATGAGAGAAAGGGAAGGTTAGTAGTTGGGCCCCACCCCACACACCTCTGGGCCCTCTGCAGTCACAGGGGCTGCTCTTCCCTAGTTACTCCCCGCGCTGAGACCCCCAAAGCTCGCGGGTATGTGGTCACATTGCACCTGCACATTAGCATGGGCCCAGGGCCGGCGCTACCATTAAGGCAAAGGAGGCAGCTGCCCCAGGGCCCCAGAGCTTGTAGGGGCCCCCAGTGGCTACAAGAGGAAAAAAAAATTTTCAAATCGGCCTTATAGTTTTTGAGAAAATCGATTTTAAAGTTTCAAAGGAAAAAAAAAAACATTTAAAAACCTGCCGACATTAATGGTTAATAGCAAATCCACCTTAACTGCTAGAAACCCTAAATTAAGCAGGATATGTTAAAGAGAATCTGTATTGTTAAAATCGCACAAAAGTAAACATACCAGTGTGTTAGGGGACATCTCCTATTACCCTCTGTCACAATTTCGCCGCTCCTCGCCGCATTAAAAGTGGTTAAAAACAGTTTTAAAAAGTTTGTTTATAAACAAACAAAATGGCCAACAAAACAGGAAGTAGGTTGATGTACAGTATGTCCACACATAGAAAATACATCCATACACAAGCAGGCTGTATACAGCCATCCTTTTGAATCTCAAGAGATCATTTGTGTGTTTCTTTCCCCCTGCAGCTATCTTCCACTGAAGTGTCAGGCTGTTTCTTCCTGCAGAGTGCAGACAGCTCTGCATGTATGTAATTCCTCTGTATGTGAAAGCCCAGCCAGCTCAGAGGAGGATTTATCCAGCTTGTAAAAGATAAGAGAGAAGAGAGAAGCTGCCCTACTCTAAATAATACACAGGCAGTGTGCAGAGAGGGCCTGCAGGGGGGAGATGCATCACAGAACCACAACACTGAAGAACTTGGCAGCCTTCCAGACACAGGCTGACAAGTCTGACAAGAGAGAGATAAGTTGATTTATTACAGAGATGGTGATAGTAGAACGTGCTGCAGTAAGCCAGAACACATTAGAATAGCTTTTGGAACTTGTAGGATGATAAAAAACAGGATGCAATTTTTGTTACGGAGTCTCTTTAAGGAGATCATTAGGAATAAGAGGAAAAAACAATTTTTCAAAAAGACCTTATAGTTTTTGAGAAAATCGATTTTAAAGTTTAGAAGGAAAAAAGTATAGTTTTAAATGCGGTAAATGTAACTTTTAGTAGCAAACCTAGTAGTTTAATTTTAATTAGTAGTAATTTTACATGCTTCAAACGAAAGCGCAATAAATTTCCTGACGGGGTTTCCAGGGGGTCTATACGCAGCCGCAGCGCTTTGGCCAGGGATCGCTATACAGCCGCAATATGGCTGTATGAAGATCCCTGGCATTTTTTCCTATTTCCCCAAATTTTTTTTTTTATGTTTAGAGTGTGGGAATTTAAAAAAAAAAAAAATTATGTGGGGTCGCCCCTCCTGAAACTTTTTAACCCCTTGTCCCCCATGCAGGCTGGGATAGCCAGAATGTGGAGCTCTGACCGATTGGGACTTCATACCCTGACTATACCAGCTGCAAAAAAGGTCCCCTAATGCCGATTTTTGTTCCGGGTATATGTTGGGGGGGCCCCCCAGGTTTATTTTGCCCTGGGGCCCCATTGTTGCTTAAACCGGCCCTGCATGGGCCCGCTTGACGGAAAAAGCCAAGCCCCAATTGGATCCATGCTCCTGCGCACGTCGTCGACAAGGGTTTGTTTTTCGGGGGATGCACTGCTGGAACGTGAAGAACCGGAGAACCCTCTGCATTAGATGCTTCCCTCTACTGAGGCGAGTACCCGGGCTAGCCCCCGGGAGCTCTATGCAGAGTATTGGTAGTAGTAAGGTATATTACTCACCTCCTGGGGGATCCAGACGTCGGTAGCCGTTCTCCTTCCTGTCCTCGGAGGCTCAGTCTCAATCACATTGGTGAGATTGCAGTCATTGATCTCACCAAAGAGTTACAGCACCACCCGGAGGATGGAGGTAAAATTGCAGCGCTGGAGCCCAGGGAGGTGAGTGCTGGGAATGATTTTTTTTCCTGATTTTAGGGTCTGCAACCTTTTACAAAGACCCTAAAATCCGGAAATAATCATACCACCAGGGGAGTTAAGTTTAGTGAGATATTTGGTTTATTTATTTATTTTATTTATTTTATTTTTAGAATTATGTATTTTCAACAGGATCATCAGATTGAAAGAAAAGAGTGTAATTAATTTGATCCACAGCATTAAAGAATCCAAACTATTCCTAATATCGAAACCAGTTGTGATCATATTTATGGAAAAAAAAAAAATCAGCCATGCTAATAGATCAGCTCTATAAGGAAACGATTAATAATGTGATCATTCAGGATCGATTTGGCCCACCAACTACTCTTTCATACAATACTGTAATGACTAATTGAAATTCTGATTGCTAAAAATTGTACTGTTAGTGGGCACCTTTAGGCCGGTTTCACAACTGAGACATGCGTGCAGTGACAGGATGATATGCGGCAAAGTGCTGGGCAGGAAGTACGTCGCTGAGATTCCTGACGGCCCGAGCATGTGTGCCACATCACACCGCGCTCTCGTCGTGCTCGATTGCTGCGTTGCCTATTGACTTGCATTGCTGCATAATCCATTTGGTAAGCACAGATCGTGCAGTAACGTGCTGCAGCCATTGCGTCAGCATTGCAGTGATTTGGATACTTCCAGCGCACAGCACGTCACACCGTGTGAACTATGCAAGTCTCCATAGACTTACATGGCTCTTACGACAGGGAAGCGTACCTCAGTGCCACGCAGCGTGCAAGTGTGCAACGGGCCTGTGACTTTCACTTTGAATAGCAGTCAGCAATGGCTTTCTTCATATACCTCTCAGCTCAGGCTTCCTTTAAAGGGAACCTGAAGCATGAGATATGTGGATGCTGCCATATTTATTTCCTTTTAAACAATATCAGTTGCCTGGCAGTCCTGCTGATCTACAGTATTTGGCTGCAGTAGGATCTGGATCGCACACCTGAGACAAGCATGTGGATAATCTTAGTCAGGCTTCCGTCAAAACCATCTGACCTGCATGCTTAACCTCTTCAGGACCATAGGCTTACACCGCCACCCCCCAGTAGAGATGTCGGTGAACGGTTCCCGAAACGTTCGCCGGCGAACCCCTCACCCTTTACTACTTCCGGGTCGCTATGACCCGTAGTAGTACGGCTCTGCTGGGCCGGTAGATCATCCTTGATCGCACGCCTGTTGCCGGGGCACTTTCTGCACATGTGCGTGACGTCATGAGAGTGCCCGGCAACAGGCGCGCGATCAAAGACGCGCACTGCCGGCCCAGCGCAGCCATACTACTACGTGTCAGAGCGACCTGGAAGTAGTACGGCCACATAGAGATTCGTGGGCGAACTGTTCGCTCACATCTCTACCCTCTAGTGACCAAACTATTTTTACAATTTAGGCCACTGCAGCTAAGGGCTCGCTGCATGCATACAACTCAGCACACAAGGGACCCCCCTCCGCCCCTTTTCTGCCCACCAACAGAGCTTTCTGTTGGTGGGCTCTGATCGCTGCTGGGTTGTTTGTTTGTTTGTTTTTATTAGTTTTTCTTTATAATAAATGTCACCTTTTTTTTCCCCCAGCCCTCCCTCCCCCGCTAGCCAAACACCGCGATCGGCTGTCTTAGGCATCAGCCTATGACAACCGATCATTCCTGTGCCTCCCAAGGGAACAGCCGAGTGACAGCGTTGCCTTAGAACACAGCGCTGTACATTGTAAATAGACAGCAGTTTCGCCGTCTAATGGTCTCCTAGCGGTGATCGCCACTGGGAGACTGATCTCTGTCATACAAGCGGAGATGCGCACGCGATCTCATACAAAACACGCCCCCAGGACTTGACGCCAAGCGGCGTTAGGCGCTCCTGGGGGAGGCACCTCATTCGTGCCAATTGGCGTGCCACGGTCGTATAGAGATTAAAAAAAAAAACACATGCTTGTTCAGGGTCTATAGCTAAAAGTATTAGAAGCAGAGGCTTAGCAGGGCTGCCAGGCAACTGGTATAGTTTAACAGGAAATCAATATGGCAGCCTCCATATCCCTCTCACGTCAGGTTATATTTAATGATGTCAAAGTTGTGGTTCTGCAGCTGCTGCTGCTGAAGTGTGAGAACAGCCATCCAGCCCTGACATCCTGGAACTTGTAGTCCTGCAGGAGTAGTAGAGTCATAGCTTGTCTCTTATCAGGTATCACATGATAGATTGAGGTGTGATCTTACCTACCTGTCACAGCCCGGCATCATCATCTCCCCAGGACAGATCCCTTCATGTCCCTGTGCTGCATCCAGGTGTATGAGGAGTGATCAGCACAGGTACAGCAGCCTCCCCCTGGCAGGTACAGCAGCCTCCCCCCGGGCAGGTACAGCCAGCAGATCCGAGCAAAGTTCAGTCTCTCTTCCTCTTCTCCTGTGTCTTCCAGTATCGGTCAGGTATACGGTGTGCTGGTGTACAGTATACAAGAGAACCTTTCTCTGACTCAGGGTGACATCAGTGTGCTGTCACTGATATAGCACAGCGAGCTGACTGACACAGGCGGCCCCTGCCTCTCCCCGGCAGGTGTGGCTAGTAGGAGCTGAGCTGCAGGAGGAGGAGGGCAGGTGTGTGTAGAGAGCCTCACTACTACTAGAGATGTGATTATAATTAAACATATTATGCAGCGCTGTAAACTAGATAAGGTAGACATTACCATATTAAACAATGTTACACTGTGACACAGCAGACAGGAATGCAACGGATGTGTAAAATTACTGTGGGAAAGTATGGACACATTCTGCAATAAGGCTCATACACACGCTCAACAAAAGTCTTTCTAATGCACAATTATCAAACAACTTGAAGAAGTGGGACAACTTTTGTCATGGTGTTATCACTGATAAGAGGCAACTCAAGTCAATCCAACTGTTGGATTGAATTAATGTGAACAACTGAGGGAAGTTGTGTCCAACATGGCAATGTGTACAGAAGTCTGCTTTGACTTTTCAATGACTTCCATTACTAACTAGAACATATTAGTCATTCACCAGTAGAGATGGCCCGAACCGTTCACGGGCGAATGTCTATGGGCACTGTACTACTTCCGGGTCACTATGCGCTAGCCCAGCGGTGTGCGTCTTTGATCGCGCGCCTGTTGCCGGGCACTCTCTGCGCATGAGCGTGACGTCACTCGTGGCGTCACGCACATGCGCAGAAAGTGCCCAGCAACAGGAGCGCGATCTAGGACCCGCACCGCCGGGCCAGCGCAGGCGTACTACTCCGGGTCATAGCGACCTGGAAGTAGTACAGGGTGAGATGTTCGCCGACATCTCTATTCACCAGTTGAGTAACAATATGTAAATTTGTAGTTGTTCCTCAAGTTGTCCGTCAAGTCATTCTGTGTGTATAATAGTTGTGTGCCCGCCAAGACGTGTCTTTCCAACTTTTTTAAACGTTTATAGTAAAGTTGTTTATAGTAAAAGACTTTTGTTGAGCGTGTGAGTGGCTTTGGATGCTAGGTGTGGAATCTGGTACATTATCAAGATATATGACTTTGCATGCATAATTTACATAATCCTGCATCAACTCAGTATCGTCAATGAGGTGCAAATAATTTAGCATTAACAAAATGCCTCATTGCACACAACTCAAAAGTGAAATGTAAAATATTCCTGTTGAACCTAAACTGCTTTTATCTTTTTTCTTTTTACCTTATTTTTATAATACATGTTCTACTGTACATCCAGGGAGAAAAGCAATACTAAGGCCTAGTTCACATTATAAATCGCCAGCACAATCGCCAAATCACAATCGCAAAAAGCTGAGCGCTTTTGTAAGCACTTTTCCCTGCGCTTTCAGAGCGATTTGCGTTGTTAAGCACTTTTGTTTGGCCATTTTTTTTTTGTGCCTGACGACAGACAGGAAGTCAACTCTTTGACCTGGAACTGAATAATTTCAATGTATTTATTTTGGTACTTATCCGTTAGCCGGGCGCATCCGGCAGGTGGCGCTAATTACTATTCCCCCTCCAGGCCGCCATGGATAGTAGGGAAAGATGTAACTCTGGTGGAGATTTGTCGCCACCTACAGGATGCGCCCGGCTAACGGAAAAGAACCTTTATTTTTAAAAGCGCTCACCAAATCGCTTTTCAAATCGCTTTTTCAAGCGCTTTGTGATTTTTCTATACTTTGTATTGAAGCGCAAACGCTCAGGAAATGTTGCTGGAGCTGCGTTTGCGATTGGAAAGAAAGCTCATTGCTCATATGAGAATACTTACGTTGAGAAACATTGCTCAAGCGCTTTTAAAAATCGCCAGAGCTTTTAAAAAATGAAAAGCGCTCATTGGGCTTGATTCACTAATAATAACTCATATCACGGCACCCGCTAGTGTTTTCGTGCGCAATCGAGAAGTAAAATAACGCTTAAAAACGCTAGTGTGGCCGTGATATGGGTTATCACGGTTTAGTGAATCAAGCTCACAGTGTGAATAAGCCCTTAAAGGACACCTGAAGTAGGAGGGATATGGAGACTGCTATACTTATTTCCTTTTACAGTGTAGCTGAGATAAACTTAAAGCCAGCATTTATACTTACCCGGGGCTTCCGCCAGCCCCGCGTGGTCCATTGCCTCTCTCGCCATCCTCCCGGGCCACTCCGATCGTTCGCTGGCCGGCCCTGTCTCATTCTTTAGTCAACTCAGTCGTGTTGTGCTGGGCATGCAAAGCTCAGCCGCGCATGCCCCCATTGTGCACTGCGATGAGAGCGATGGGAGTGAGTGTGCGGCAACACGACTGAGCCAACTGAAGAAAGAGACCGGTTCACGATTGGAGTGGCGAGGGAGCCTACGGTCCGCGCGAGGCTGGAGGTATCCCCAGGTAAGTATAAATGCTGGCTTTAAAGCGGAACTGAATATTAAAAAAAAAAATAGTGTTTCCCTTACCTGGGGCTTCTGCCAGCCCCTTGCAGCCTTGCTGTCCCACGCCGGTCGTCCATGATCCTCCGTTCTCCCGCCACCAGCTAGTTTTGTTACTGTCAACTTGTCAGCCGACGGCAACTGCGCCTGGCCGCCCCGAGCCACACGTATATTTTTTTTGCAATCCTGATTCAGGGGCGGGAATGCAAAGAAATATACGCATGGCCGGCGGCGTGCAGGCGCACTTGCCGCGTTTATGGTAATGAAATTAGCTGGCGGCGGAAGAACAGATGATTGTGGAGGACCGGCGTGGGACAGGAAGGCTGCAAGGGGCTGGCAGAAGCCCCAGGTAAGTGAAACACTGTTTTTTTTTTTTAATATTCAGTTCTGCTTTATGTTTTGCTTTAAACAATGCAAATTGCATGGCAGTCCTGCAGATCCTCTGCTGACTTCAATACATTTAGCCATAGACCCTGAACAAGCCTGCAGATCAGGTGTTTGATTAGTGATGGGCAAACATTATGATAGATGTGTTTCTTTATTCAACTCAAATAAAATAACACTAAACTATTCACTAAAATCAATCCCTTTACCAGGGTGACGACCATAAGTACTGTGATAATAGGGAAGGGAGAGCGCTTAGCCATGTAAACCAGTTAAAATCAATGGGGGTCAATAAGAAAAAAATCAGCCAGATACTTACCTAAGGAGAGGTAAGCCTTCTAGCTCCTCTTATGGTCCCCGTGTTCCATTGCGGGCTCCCGGTGGCAGTATTCGTCCAATTTGGTCAAATACTGCTCTAGCACACACAGATTCACAGCAGGCAAGCTCTGTGCTAGTGATGGGTCGTTTGCGAACGAGCCGGCTCTAAGAGCCGGCTCTTTGCTGCGAACGACAAGAGCCGGTTCTCAGTTTTGAAAGAGCCGATGCCTCAGCTGCCCCACACAGTTCTGATTTGCTGGGCGCTGAGGCATGCTGGGAGATGTAGTCCTCCTCTTGCAGCTTGTGGGAGTGTATGGGACGGATCAGAGCAGTAGCAGGAGGGATTGCACCAGTCAGAGAAGCAGTCTGGAGACGGGGGCGGGGCTTTTACTCCGATTCTGAGTGGTGTTTAGTGATATTTAATGAAGAGCCGATTCAGAGCCGTAAGAGCCGGCTCTTTAATGGGAGCCGATTCAGAAGAGCCGATTCTCTGACACTACATGCTAAAGCCAGCCTAGCATGTACCATTATGATCAATCCAGGAGAAAAATTAGCTTGCTTAATCCATGGAATTGTACTATATCAAAAGCCAGCTTGCATACCGTGGCTGGGAATTGAACCCAGGTCTCAGTGTGCGGTAGGTAACTCATTTAACCACTATACCACCAACAACACTACATGCTGAAGCCAGCTCTTGGATTGATCATAATGGTACATGCTAGGATGGCTTCAGCATGTAGTGTTGTTGGTGGTATAGTGGTTAAATGAGTTACCTACTGCACACTGAGACCTGGGTTCAATTCCCAGCCCAGCCTGGGTTCAATTCCCAGCCACGGTATGTAAGCTGGCTTTTGATATAGTACAATTCAGTGGATTAAGCAAGCTAATTTTGCTCTTGAATTTATCATAATGGTACATGCTAGGCTTGCTTCAGCATGTAGTGTAGTTGGTGGTATAGTGGTTAAATTAGTTACCTACTGCACACTGAGACCTGGGTTCAATTCCCAGCCACGGTATGTAAGCTGGCTATTGAAATACTACAATTCCCTGGAAGATGGGAGGAAGTGAGGGAGGAGGGAGAGGGGGAGGATTCCTGATGTCATAAAGAAGTGTAGGCCTGCAATTGAACATTCAATGAGATTGCTGACCTTAAAACACTGCTTTGTGTTAAATTCAGATTTTTTTCTGGGACTTTTGATGTATATTCCACTCAACCATATCTTCCTCCAGGTATTAGACTCCTTAAAACATTTTTTTTTATCATTTTTCTAGTCAGCAGAAATTTTTGAAAATGTTTAAGTTCACCTTCCCATTGAAGTCTATTGCGGTTCGCGAAAGTTCGCACGAACCGAACCTTCAGTGACAGTTTGCGAACCGAAAATCGGAGGTTCGCGACATCTCTACTTCCCAAATGGCACACTATTGCTCTATTTATTCTGACAGCGAGAAATTCTTACAAATCAATGATTTAAAGGTAATAATGACAAACTACTGTCCTAATACCTATAAATATACCTGTTATTGTAAAATATTCTCACTCTCTGCCATTCCATTTATCCCCGGCCTCCTGAATCGCATGCAGCCGTTATAGCAAGCTTTCTGCACAGACAGCGCTGATGACAGCTGATAGTATATAAAGTACAGCCATTATGTGCGGCTTCCATTTATGGCGGATCATGTACTCCGTAACCACTATAAATACTTTACAGCTGAGAAATCACCAATTTATGAGCCCCTGGTGACTCTCTAAGTGTCAATAGATCAAAATGTGGGTTGGAGGTTTGAAAGGAAACATATTTAATGTCAGTTATGTGTTGCCTATGGAGTACTGCCAGGCTGATAGAGTGATTCTCTGTCTGCTGTGTGGGGATTGAGCAAGCATATTATAAATGTATTATAGAAAAAGTCAGCTCTGACTCAACAGGAGCAAAACTGGGTGGACCCCCCTTCTTAGTTTGAAGCGGGATTGTCACCTATAAAATTAAAATTCCATTAACCCACTGCTCTGTGGTTATTTTGCAGTCCAGGGGCATAACTAAAAAAAATCACTGCCCCTCCTTCCCTGCAAAAGCACTGGGCCCCCTCCCCCCACTTTCTGCACAGGTAAACTGAGAACCAATGTTATTCGATTGGCCAGTTCACACTTGAATGTGTTTTCCCCATGCAGATAAAGGCTGGGTTCACATATAGCATAGCGTGAAAATCCGGTGTTTTCCGCAAGTGCGTTTGCGTTAGTGTCATGCGTTTTTACTGCGTTTTTGGTATGTTTGCAGGGGTTTTTTACGCAGATGCGTTTTGTATGTGTTTTGCGTGCATTTCAATGCATTTGCAGTTAGGTCATGTAAAACGCGTATGCATTTTGTATGCTTTTTTTTATTTTTATTCATGCAAATCATTAGGAAGACCTCAAAAATATAATAAAATACCCGCACACCAAGCTTTTGAGTAAGCAATTATTTGTATTATGAAAAAAGGGATATCACAAATCACATAAATGGTAGCAATCAACAAACATCATGGGCTAACATCATGAGCTAAAAATGTACATTGGACAATACAACATCAGTGAATAACATTAACAGGTTCACATGGATATTTTGGCTGGATAAGAGGAAGTCCATACACTCTGCCAATGCATGAGTGTTTTGTGCAAAAAATGAGCAACTAAGCATAGCCAAAAATACAGATTGTGAAGACAAATGAACCTCTGAGCAGATAGTTCCAGAGTCCCTGACAGCGCTGTTTCGGAGTACCTTTTTCAAAGGGCACTGGAGGATCCTTTCAGGCTGCTGCAAAGGTCTGAAATGAACACAAAGTTTTATATACGCTAGATCCCATGCCGAACACCGGGGCCGGCCCCTGGCGCGTCCGACGTCACACGGCATAGTTGCCATCACTTCCGGCGGAGAGGCGTCCAGTAGCATGCCGCCAGCCAAGCGGGGAGGAAAGACCAACCCCAGCATGGCGGCTAAGCATGCGCACACTGGGCGCCAACCGTCGGGTAGTGGTGACAATGAGAGAGGCGGAGCAATAGGCGGAGGAGTCCAGCAGGGGTGTCCAATCACGGTGTCCGGCGGAAGGGATGCAGCAGAACAGATCTAAAAAGATTAAACATAGAGATAAAACATTAACAGCCAGCAGGTTTAGGATCATAAGGCACCTAAATGCCAAATACGTGCGAAAATTCATATAGGATCCCAAATATAGCAGGGAGAAATAGCACCTATTCACATCATGACAGACTGAGACATGGTAAGCAGAACAGCGCGCAATACAGCAATGTAGGCCATCCTGCTGGAGGTATCTCCTGCAGATCCTTAAAGGGAAACTATGTGGGTCATATCAGAAAAACGTGGGGGACCTAAAGATAGTGGACGAACGCAGCCAAAAACAGGGTGCACTCAACGGCCGCCACTTGTAAGGAGCATAACTTATTATAGCAAGTAAAAAAAGTGAGAACCAGTGCGGCGACAACCATGTGTGCACCCGCCCCCGGCGACGGACGGCCACCACTCCCCCCAATGATGTAATCAACGAATAAAGGGTACCAGACTCACATCCTCATTCATCCCTAGTGGTGTTTTACTCTTGAGTTTATAGATCCAAAAGAGCTCCCTTTGGAGCAATTTGAGCTCAATATCCCCACCCCTGGCCGGTGGCTTCACCAGTTCAACTACTCTATATCTGAGTTGGGAGACATTATGACCTGCCTCCCAGAAATGCTTGGCTACTGGAGAATCTGCATTGCAACAGCGAATGTTACTGCGATGTTCACTAATACGTGTTCTAATGTCTCGGGTGGTCTGGCCTACATATACCTTTCCACACGGACAAATGAGACAATAAACAACACATTTAGAAGAACAATTGGCAAATGTATTCAACAAGATTGGTCTACCACTTTGTGGGTGGGGAAAATAATTTTCCCGACTCACAAAACCACACTGGGCTCAATGGCCACATGGATACATCCCCTGTGGTTTGGGAAGCGACGAAAGCCAATTACCTTCAATTGCAGATGGTTGTTTATTGCTTCTGGCGTGTACAAGCAGATCTCGAAGACTTTTTGAACGACGGAACGCACACACTGGCGGTTCTTGGAACACGTGAGCAGTTGTAGGGTCACTACTGAGTATGTGCCAATGTTTCCTAATAATACGTTGGGCCTGTAGAGAAAGGGAAGAATACGTTAGCACCATTGGAATTCTGTTTTGGTTCCTACGTGGTTGATTAGATAATAGATCAGATTCCTCCAAATACAGCACATGCTGTCGAGACATTTGTTGACTTGGTTCAGAGAGATCTATCCCTTGTCGGCCGGCCTGCCCGCCCGATACATTGTAATCTTACGGCCCCAGAGCAACAGGCCCTTGATACTTTGACTCAGAATACCGAGTTGGTTATCAAGCCGGCTGACAAGGGAGGTGCCATAGTCATAATGAACGCCACCTCTTATCGATATGAGGTCCAAAGACAACTCCAGGATACTAACGTATATTTCAAACTTCCAGGTGATCCAACTTCCACAATTAAAGATGAAATTGATGCGTTGGTCGACAGGGCACTTGAGGTTGGCCTTATTTCCAAACAACTATCTGATTTTCTGCACACTCTTTTTCCACTGATTCCACTCTTTTATGTCTTACCAAAAATCCACAAATCACTGGTGAACCCCCCCGGGAGACCTATTGTGGCGGGCACTAACTCGGTTTTTCAACCACTGCCTATCCTTTTGGATCAGGTACTCCGGCCAAGGGTTTCATGCATGCGCTCATTCCTTCTCGACACTACAGACTTCCTTGCTAAAACCGCCAGTGTGTGCGTTCCGTCGTTCAAAAAGTCTTCGAGATCTGCTTGTACACGCCAGAAGCAATAAACAACCATCTGCAATTGAAGGTAATTGGCTTTCGTCGCTTCCCAAACCACAGGGGATGTATCCATGTGGCCATTGTGCCCAGTGTGGTTTTGTGAGTCGGGGAAATTCTTTTCCCCACCCACAAAGTGGTAGACCAATCTTGTTGAATACATTTGCCAATTGTTCTTCTAAATGTGTTGTTTATTGTCTCATTTGTCCGTGTGGAAAGGTATATGTAGGCCAGACCACCCGAGACATTAGAACACGTATTAGTGAACATCGCAGTAACATTCGCTGTTGCAATGCAGATTCTCCAGTAGCCAAGCATTTCTGGGAGGCAGGTCATAATGTCTCCCAACTCAGATATAGAGTAGTTGAACTGGTGAAGCCACCGGCCAGGGGTGGGGATATTGAGCTCAAATTGCTCCAAAGGGAGCTCTTTTGGATCTATAAACTCAAGAGTAAAACACCACTAGGGATGAATGAGGATGTGAGTCTGGTACCCTTTATTCGTTGATTACATCATTGGGGGGAGTGGTGGCCGTCCGTCGCCGGGGGCGGGTGCACACATGGTTGTCGCCGCACTGGTTCTCACTTTTTTTACTTGCTATAATAAGTTATGCTCCTTACAAGTGGCGGCCGTTGAGTGCACCCTGTTTTTGGCTGCGTTCGTCCACTATCTTTAGGTCCCCCACGTTTTTCTGATATGACCCACATAGTTTCCCTTTAAGGATCTGCAGGAGATACCTCCAGCAGGATGGCCTACATTGCTGTATTGCGCGCTGTTCTGCTTACCATGTCTCAGTCTGTCATGATGTGAATAGGTGCTATTTCTCCCTGCTATATTTGGGATCCTATATGAATTTTCGCACGTATTTGGCATTTAGGTGCCTTATGATCCTAAACCTGCTGGCTGTTAATGTTTTATCTCTATGTTTAATCTTTTTAGGTTTTGTTCTGCTGCATCCCTTCCGCCGGACACCGTGATTGGACACCCCTGCTGGACTCCTCCGCCTATTGCTCCGCCTCTCTCATTGTCACCACTACCCGACGGTTGGCGCCCAGTGTGCGCATGCTTAGCCGCCATGCTGGGGTTGGTCTTTCCTCCCCGCTTGGCTGGCGGCATGCTACTGGACGCCTCTCCGCCGGAAGTGATGGCAACTATGCCGTGTGACGTCGGACGCGCCAGGGGCCGGCCCCGGTGTCCGGCATGGGATCTAGCGTATATAAAACTTTGTGTTCATTTCAGACCTTTGCAGCAGCCTGAAAGGATCCTCCAGTGCCCTTTGAAAAAGGTACTCCGAAACAGCGCTGTCAGGGACTCTGGAACTATCTGCTCAGAGGTTCATTTGTCTTCACAATCTGTATTTTTGGCTATGCTTAGTTGCTCATTTTTGCACAAAACACTCATGCATTGGCAGAGTGTATGGACTTCCTCTTATCCAGCCAAAATATCCATGTGAACCTGTTAATGTTATTCACTGATGTTGTATTGTCCAATGTACATTTTTAGCTCATGATGTTAGCCCATGATGTTTGTTGATTGCTACCATTTATGTGATTTGTGATATCCCTTTTTTCATAATACAAATAATTGCTTACTCAAAAGCTTGGTGTGCGGGTATTTTATTATATTTTTGAGGTTCTTGTAGGACTGTGGTCCGGTTTACCAGCCCAGCACCCACGTTGCTCAGTTCATGATTGTTCTTATCTTTTGTGCATATTATGCACTAGGTGTGCAAACCTTTCTAATTTACAATCATTAGGAAGACAACAGGAAGAGGAAAAACATCAGAGATCTTTACTTTTTAATGAAAAAACGCATTAAAAAACACAAAAAAAATGCTTATGCGTTACTATAGACTTTCACTATGTGCGTTTTGGCAGCCAGCCTGCATATTATGCAACACTACCAGTGACTGCAGACCGCTTATTGTAAATCGCAGGTGCAATGCTGGTCCTTCTGTGTTCCATAGACTAACATTGCTGCATAAAACGCAGCGTTTCCTGCTCCGCAAGCGTTTCTGCCATGTGTGCACCTGGCCTTATAGAGAAAGTCAGCTCTGACTCAACAGGGGCAAAACTAGGTGGATCCCCCTTTTTAGTTTGAAGCCAGATTGTCATCTATAAAATCAAATTCTAGTGCACACTTTAATGTGTTTTCCCCATGCAGATAAAAACAGACAGCAATGAAGCACTGCAGGTATTTTCTCTATCAATTACATTAGCTTCTGTGATAAAACGTGCATGTTTTCACACATACAGACACACATGATGTGAAGAAAACGCATACAGAAAACCGACAGACAAGTGTGCTCCCAGCCTCAGCTTATTACACTCACTCTGTCCTCTGATGGAGCAGAACTGGCTCTGCAGACTTCTCCAGCATCACTACAGCACAGAGCACTTGGGGAGGGGTAGAGAGGCTGGGGGTAGAGCAGCACAAGACCATGGTGAACACTGAATAGGGACTGTCTACAATTCTATGTCTGCACAACTTTGCATTGCACTTTTCGTTATCAGTGGCTGAGCAGATGCAGCCATTAGAACAATTGTGCAGAAAGCAGAACGTTTTTTCACACCATGCCCTTAGTTGTCAGTCTCTCAGGACAGGGAAAAGAAACCTCTCCGCCCCACAGGGCCCCCCGCGGCTTCTGGGCCCCCTTGCGGCTGCATCCCTGGCAGGGTCTATTGTTACACCCCTGATGCAGTCTACAACATGACCCTGCACTGCAAGCATTCCAATATAATCATAAAAAAATTCTGATGTCATCATGAATCTTATCTCAGTCTGCCTGGCTCTATTTGGAGAGGGAAGCTTGTCTTCCCTCCCACATTTCTGTTCCTCACTGATTGGCTGAGAGCAGTTCAGTGTGACACAAGGCTGAGAAGGGAAGGCAGTAAAGATGGAAAATACCTGGAAATGTTTTCGCTGTGTTTATTTCCTGGAAAAGTATGACTGTCCCTGCTGCTTTAATGGGATTTTGTCTGGTCTTAGGGCTGGTTCAGACGGACGCTTGCGGAGCGTTTACCGCAAGCGTTCGGACCGTCGCGGTAAACGCTCCCATTCAAGTGAATGGGAGCGTTTACACCGAGCTTTTGCGCGCTTTTACCCGAACGCGGCGTTCGGGTCCCGATTTTCGCGAGCGTTCGGGCTGCCCCTGGAAGCAACATGTAGCTTCTAGGGAGCGGCCAACCGCGACGGCTAATGTTCCCCTACGGAGAAAAAAAAACGCGACCGCATCACGACGCGACCGAAGGCCACTGAAAGCCTGACCGCGCAGCCGCCGCAATGCCCCCAGACGCGACGCTACGCAGACGTCCGTCTGAACCAGCCCTTAAGCTACGTACCCATGTCGTAATTTTTTAAAGCGGACCTGAACTCAGACCCCCTCTCTGCTCTTAAAGGCACAAAACAGCATAATAACCTTTAAACAAAAAAACATTTTTTTGTTACAGCTCGTACAAATCCTAAAATAAATCTGCACAGTTTCTACTTCCTGGTTCATGGAAGCAGAAATATTGTTTACAGCTGGTGCTTTCAAATGAGCCTATCTGCCTGTCATGTGACGTGGGTGGAGGTCAAATTACAACTAGGGATTAGACACAAATGAGGGGCAATCACACAGGCTAAACTCTTTAAATACGTAAAGGGTGCATTTCTCTATGTTTTCCTTCTGTCCTGTGCAAGAGTTCAGGTCCACTTTAAGGAATTTTGGCCATGACCGGCCATTTTTTGCTCAACGAGCGATTGGTTCTGCTATTTAATGGAATGAGTATGTGTTTGCGATCAACGTTTTGTGAAGCACGGAGATTACGACTGTCACGGTGGATTGAATTATGACAATTCCCGCTCAAATACGATCATTTGAACTCTCGTTTGCACGAGAAGGAAGATGGATCAGGGAACGCTCGTTCATTGCGTTGCGTCGCTGAGCATTCTCCGATCCATCTACCAGTGAGTATGGGCCTTTACAGATTAATTAAAGGGTTGTATAGTCAGGGAGTATACCGATATGGATCACTAAGGGTGTGTTCACATCAGGGCCATAACAGCCGCAGGAGGGCCCAGAGCTGGAGGGGGACCTCAACTGCTTACCCCCCTTCTGGTACAGGGGTCCATCCTCTGGATCAGGTGTTCTTTTGGCCACACTTGTTATATGATTGCTGGCAGAGAGGCGTCCAGGCTGTGAGGGTCACCTACAGTACATTTAAAGGCACCACATGGTAATTTGTGAGCGAGATACTGCAGATAGTAGAATATTAGTAAACTTACCAATATTTTACTATCACCTGTTATCAATAGTAGAATATCTGTGTTTGTTACCGATATAATACTATTGTTCTGTCTTATCTTATCTTTACACTAACCTATCACCTATCTACACCTAACAATAACTTCCCCCCATCTATGCTTAACCATAACCTCCCCCCATTTATGCCTAACACTAACCTACGCCTAACACTAATCTACCTCCGCCTAAAACTAACCTCCCCCATGGCCCCATCTATGCCTAACATTAATCTCCCTCTACCTATGCTAACAATAATCTACCCTCTAACTACACCTAACACTACTTAACCACTTCAGCCTTCAGTCATTTTTCACCTTATGCATCAGAGCAATTTTCACCTTCCATTCTTTCGTAAATATCGTTATCACTGCTTATCACAATTAAATGATCTATAGCTTGTTTTTTTGCACACCAATTAGGCTTTCTTTGGGTGGTACATTTTGCTAAGAATTATTTTTTTCTAAATGCATTTTAACAGGAGTATTAAGAAAAAAAATGTAAAAAATTCATTCTTTCTCAGTTTTCGGCCATTATAGCTTTAAAATAATACACGCTACCATAACTAAAAGCCACAAATTTCAATTGACTATTTGTCCTGGTTATTACACCATTTAAATAATGTCCTATCACAATGTATGACGCCAATATTTTATTTGGAAATAAAGGTGAATTTTTGCAGTTTTGCATCCATCACTATTTACAAGCTTATCATTTAAAAAATAATAGTAATATATCCTCTTGGCATGCATATTACAAAAGTTCAGACCCTTAGGTAACTATTTATGGTTTTTTTTTAATTCTAATTTTTTTTTTAAATTAAACATTTTATTTGTGTATTTTTTGGAGTGTGGGAGGTAAACAGTTAACACTAACCCTTTTCACCTCCCCCAGCACGAGTATCTACCTCCCTGTATATACACAAATATAAACAAATACAAACACTTGGTCCTGTTTCTATATTTAGAACACACTAACGCTGTATCTCCATTTTGTGGCCAAAAAGTAAAACCAAATCCAAATACCCTATAATACACCTTCCCATAGAAAAATGAAATACATTTTTCATTATTTTTAAAAACCCTTCGATGTGAAACCTTTAAATGTAATTTATTGTGTTTATTTAAAAAAAAAAAATTACCGTATGTAGATGTAGCTTTACTATTTGACCACAAGATGGCCTCAGTAATTTCACTTACAGGAAGTGAAGGGAGGACATGAAACCTTTTTTCTTTATAAAGATCGCGGCTTCTCATAGAAGCCGTCGGTCTTTCTAACGGCGACTTAGATCAATGAATGGGAACTCTGGGCTAACGGGAACACATGAGAATAACGTTTAGAGTCAATGAAATCCTGTTTTTTGTAGAAAAATACATATATTTTCATAAATCTGTACATCATTCCTGAAAAAGGGAAAAATGAGGAAGAAAGATTGACAAGGGGATTTGGTTCCAGAAGGGGAACTTCTCCTCCAAAAGAGGGACAGTTGGGAGCTGTGCGACTGCCACTCCTAAACACCTGATCTGCTGCATGCTTGTTCAGGGTCTATGGCTTAAAGTATTAGAGGCAGAGGATCAGCAGGACAGCCAGACAATGTGCATTACTTAAAAAGAAATAAATATGGCTGCCTCCATAAACTTCATACCTCAGGTTCCCTTTAAATATATTTGTGTCATTTGAAAAGACAGAGTTTTAATTACGGTGGCGTTGCTAGTCGTCGTCGGGCTTCTTTCTTTATTGGCCTTTACGTCTATTTTAATGAGTCCCTATCCAGTAAAACAACAACAATTCATAAATGAGCATTATGCCATCAGGCGGGTTGTAGGAATCACCCCCTCACCGCCCCGAATACGCAATCGTCTCACTTATGTTTTATGGTTGCATAGCCTAAAGGTGACAATGCTGCTATTGTTGTTTACGTCGCACTTTAGTCAGTGACTGGAAGGTCTCCATGGCAACATACGAAAGGCATAAACACAGTAATAATCCAGGATTACTCTATATAATTTGTGGCCACCTGAGGCACCTAGTGACTTCTTGCTGCCGCCTGTGACTAAAAGAGCCTTACAAATTGCATACGTTTTTTAATAAGACCAATTTACATGTCGTAAAGCGACCAGACAACTGTTTACAGAAGCCTATAAATGTATAAGAGTTTTACAGTTGCTCTGCATCAGTCTTGCTGGTCATGTGACCATCGCCAGATCATGTGACTAATGTCAGCCCAGGGCTTTCCACAGAAGAAAGTCGAGTCCCCTGTCATAGATCCTCAGTGTAGAGTTTGCTGCCGTTTCTTCCTGGTGGAGATGGTGAGCAATCTATTCATTTACTCCCATCACTCAAATGCCCATTACTCAGGCTTGTGTAATCTGAGCATGTAGGTCAGCGGCTACAGATACAATCTCTCACTTTACAGGTTATGTAGGGAAGGTTAATGAGAAGCTAATCATTTGGCATGGAAGCTAATTGTATTCAAATGTGTGCAGCTTGGAAACAGGCCAATCAAAGGCATGAGCAGCTCCAGTGTTTAATTGGTCCATATTCGAGCTGCCTAAATCTGCATAACTTTGCATGAACGGTAAGCGACCCTGAATGAAGCTGCAAAAAAAAAAAAAAAAATAGATCCCCTAATGTATGTAGAGAGAGAGTTCTGGATCCCATCCCATGGAGCCTTTCTGGTTCTCTCTTCGTGTCCTTGTTCCAGAGCTGTCCCTCCGGTGAAATTATTTAACCAGCTGGTCGAATAAGTCTTTGGACAATGAGCATATGCAGGGCAGTTTCTAGGCTTTCTTGCACCCAGGGTGACGGTGTAACAATTGTGCCTCGCCCCCTGTAGACTTTCAAACCTTATCTGTAATGCGGTATTTAGCCCCCCAGTCAGAGGCGTAGCAATAGGGGTTTCAGAGGTTGCAACTGCATCGGGGCCCTTGGGCCAGAGGGGCCCCGAAGGGCCCTCCCTCAACTACAGTATTAGCTCTCTATTAGTCCTGTGCTCATAATAATCATTCTGCAGGTGCTTTGAATAGTGGTAATCATTAACAAACTGTTCCTAATCTGTTTCTCGCACTGCTGACACTGTAGTTGCCATTGGCAGGTTTTGGTGCGCCGTATCAATTGTTATGTATAGAATGCTTGGGGGGCCCCATTGTAAAACTTGCATCGGGGCCCACAACTCCTTAGCTACACCACTTCCCCCCAGTATAGGTAGCCAGGCATAGATGCCCCCAGTATAGGTAGCCAGGCATAGGTGCCGCAGTATAGGTAGCAATGCCCCCAGTAAAAGTAGCCAGGCGTACGTGCACCCAGTTTAGGTAGCCAGGCATAGATGCCCCGGTATAGGTTAATCAGGTGCCCCCAGTATAGGTGATGGAGGGGGAGCCCCGAGGAGGGGGATGAAGAAGTCCGGCCCCTTCCCCGTGGCTGAGTCCCAGCGTGGCCAGAGGTCCCCCTTCAATCACTGCGCCCCCCCTACCTCACTGCACCCCAGATAGACCCTCGCCTCGCCCGCCCCTAGAAATGGGGCTGTCCCAGAATTTAGGGTCCCCGTCCCAGGCATAAATATGTTTATTAGGATAGCGCTAATGCTGCTCTGTATAAAGGATATGTATCATCAGCAGCAGGTCTCTTCCTGTACTATATATATTTTTCAACATTAATCTGTGTTGGTATGCAATATAATATTCTGTGCCCGCCTCCTGACATTGACACCCCCCCCCCCCCCCTTCCTTTCCTAGGTTGAGCACAGAAAAATCTTGTCAGTGTATCTTTGTCCCTCCACTGGCAGGCTTCAAAACTAATTGTGTCCCCTTATATTAATTAAGACAGTGAATCTGTACTGCACACAGGGGGGAGTTGGGGCTTGCGCATGCGCAGCATGGATGTGCCTGTTTTTGGAAGTACTTGGGGATGAAAGTGCTTCTGAAGCCTTCTGAGGCGTTCCAAAAGCCATACCTCTCAACTTTTTGAGAGAAGAAAGAGGGACACTTAAACCTCACCCCTGCCACACCCCCAATCACACCCCTGCCGCACCCCTAACCACACCCCTGCCACAACCCGAATCATGCACCGACACATCCCTAGCTACACCCATGCCACACCCCTAATCACACCCCTGCCACACCCCTAATCATGCACCGACACATCCCTAGTCACACGGTACAGCATTTCATTAAAAAAATATGTTATTTTATCATTTAAACCACACCAGTACTTTCTATCATTAGTAGTTTTCCTTCATATAAACATTCAGTTAAACACATTTCCCAGTAGAAAAAAAATACATATATTTACCTAGATCTGTATATCAGTCCTGAAGGAGGAACAAATGAGGAGGAAAGAGAGACAGGGGGATTGAGTTCCCAAAGAGGGACTGTCCCTCCAAAAAAGGGACAGTAGAGAGCTATGCAAAGTGCTTAATTTGAAGGGGGGTGGGGGGACAAGGGCATGGAGAGAGGCCCAGGAAATCTCTATGTGACCCTTTCCTCTCTATAGGTGAGTAAGGAGTATAACTTTTCAGCATTTGTGTACCTTTGGGTTTTTTATTTACACTAGGGATGCGCTTTATACATTGCCCCATGTATACCTGCCTGATGCTGATATGTTATCACGCTTAAAAGAAAACCAGCATGAAAAGAGATTGAGAAATGCTCACTCTACAAAGATAATATGAACTGGCCTCACTGGATAATGGAAGCACTCTTTCTTACATTATGTGTTTTTGCATGCGTTATTTAAAAAGGCAAAATGCAAATGCGTTAAAAAATGGAAAAATATACAAACTGCACTCAAAAACGTAAATCCAAAAAGCAAAGGCAGAGAAATATATAGAGATGTACATGCCGAGCCATTGCAAAGTCAACAGCGTGTTACTGATGGACTTCCGTGGCCAGGCAGCATCAGCAGAATGCATGGAAGTCGATGGGCAGCACAGAAATGTTACATTTGTTGGCGGCTTTGCTCTGCGCATGCACGGAAGTATGCAAATACGACAGGCAACCTGGGAATAACAGTGATGTACATTGTTTTCGGCAGGGAGTACATCACTGGGCTAGGAGTGGTGAAAGGGCGTGCGAAGTGGCGTGCGGGGGGCGGTGCTATGCATATGACTCTGTCAGCGCACTCTGTCGCAGAGTCATATGAATGATGATTTGCGTGTTGCGGTGCGATGCGATGGGACGGAGCATTGCAATGCAAATGCACTGGCCAGGTGTAAAACCAGCCTTCAGGGTTTGGTTTAAAGTGGACCTGAACTCTTGCACAGGACAGAAGGCAAACATAGAGAAATGCACGCTGTATGTATAGAGAGTTTAGTCTGTCTAATTCCCCCTCATCTGTGGCTAATCACAAATTAAAATGTAATCTCCCAGCTGAGTCAACTGACTGCCACGACAGAGAAGCTAATTTGTTAACACAGGATGTTAACAATATGCTTATCTTTTAGAGCGGAGAGGACGTTCTGAGTTCAGGTCTACTTTAAAGAGACTCTGTAATAAAATGTTCAGCCATATTTCTTCTACCCTATAAGTTCCTATACCTGTTCTAATGTGGTCTGGATTACTGCAGCCTTTTCTAGTTGCACTGTCTCTGTAATATATCTAATCTTATTTTCTTTGTCAAGCTTTGTGGAGCCAGAAAGGAATGCACTGCCTCTGCTGTGATAGGAAGAAGTTATGCACGCCCCCCTCTGCTCTCCTGTGTGCTGTGTGTATGAGTCACAGGCAAGGTCTCTGCTCACAGCCACTGCAAATCTCACAGAGCTGTGACCTTGTGTGAACAGCTGTGAGTGCAGAAAGATCGGTTCAAAGCCCAGACAAGCAGCTAAGGCAAGTGAGAGTAACATTCCAGCAGTCAAGTCATGTTTGAGAGGAGTCTGATGATGTATTTCCTGTTTGGTGGCCATCTTCATTGTCTACAAAAACAATGAATAAAACAGTGATTTTATCACCAAGAAAGCAGCGGGAAGCGGCGAGAATGTCACAGAGGGGGCTAGGAGAAGACAACAAACAGGCTGGTACGTTTATTTAAGTAAGATTTTCACAGAACAGATTATCTTACTGGGCACACATTGATAAGCTTATGTACAACAATCTGAGTAAGTTCGTTCACATGTATATCTCAAACCATGAAAAGTCCCCAGTTGTAAGGTGAGAAAATGTGATATATGCTCTTGTGTTTACTAGAGATCTCTGGCCTGGATACTAGCCGCAGCCACAAATCAGGGTGTGCCGCCACAGAGTGTTGCTGTTCCTCCTGTGTGGACTCTGTCCGCTGTCTGTTCCTCCTGTGAGCGCTGCAGCACTGCACTCTGCAGAACACTCTCCTCACACAATCAGCACACGCTGTGTTTGCACAACATATAATTGCGGGTTGACAGGAACAATGCATTATTTGTTTTCTGCTGATTACCACAGTACCAATTATTGCAATATAATAGAAATCTCATATTACAGAGCTGTTGAACTTGTTCCTTCTACCTGGCTGTCTAATCTAATTCAAACAGACATCAGCACTTTAGCAATTTCACCTTGGTACAATTTCGAGTGCTGTCTTTAGTTTTCCCCTTAATTTTTAATGTATTTATGCTGGGCATACACGGCTTATTTCTGGCGCTCGATTCTCCGATTGTCCCGTTCAATAGTTTCGCCGCTCAATTCTGCAGTCGATTCTCTTATTGTCTGCTCGTTTTTCTTATCTTTTTCCATTAACTGCTATCACAAATCGAGCGGCGAAATGATCGAGCGGGAGATCGGACATGTGGGAATTATCTATCGAGCCATCTAAATGGCTCAAAAACGAACCGTGTATTCCCAGCATCACACTATACAGATCTGACGCACCAGGCAATACAGGCAAGCTTCCACATCTGTTCAGGGCACCAGAGGAGCTCACAAAGAGCGCTGCCATTCACTTCCATATTAAATATCGTTTGACGGGCGCCGAACAGGAAAAAAGGGGGCGCCCGGAGAATATTAACGTTTGCAAACTGCGCTTGTGGTGATTTATTTACAAAATGCACCCGTGACGAATCACGTTTACAGATAAATTAAACATATCTATCGTATTTGACTAAACTGTTATTTAAAATTTTATCACTTACTGTTTGTAAACCATTATTATCCACATAATAAAGCGATCAGTAAGTAAATCGTAATATATTTTTTACAGTCACTATTTGTAAAACATTATTATCCACACACTAAAGCTATCACTAAAGGGGGTCTTAGGTGTAGGCACCACTCAGGGGGATTTAGGGTTAGGTACCACCAAGGGGGTCTTAGGGTTAGGCACCACCAGGGAGATTTCTGGTTAGGCACCACCAGGGGGGTCTTAGGGTTAGGCACCACCAGGGGGGATTTAGGGTTAGGCACCACCAAGAGGGGGGGGGGGGTCTAAGGGATAAGGATAGGTAGAAGGAGGGTTCTGTGTAAGAGTAGGGTTAGGTTTAGTTGTAGTAAAATGTTAATAATATTTACTAATGTTTTACTACAGTTATCACAAACGTACTTATATATTTTTTTCATTGTTATAAACAATATTTTCTGATTTTATTACATGAAGAAATGATAAATGAAGGTTATGCACAATATTATACAATTATAACGATAATACATATATTATCGTTTTTAACAAACATAATTATAAGTTTCACTTTCAAAACAGGGAAGATTATCGTTTTCACAATTTACGATTTCATAGACATTATTAAAGGTTTTCAATTTGTAAAACATTATTGTAAACGAAATACAACACAATATTTTTATTAACACTATTACTGCTTATCGTTTTCATCACGCGCCATTTTTTCCCGACGCCCTTTTTGCATGGACGCGCTAGATAGTACTATAATGTGCCCTCTAGTTATTGGACAGTATATAAACCAATATTAACTGACAATAATAATAATCCTAACATTTGTGTAGCGTTTTCCTCCTGTTGGACTCGAAGCACTCAGAGCTGCAGCCACAAAAGAATCAGAATCAGCTTAATTCGCCAAGCGCGACGGGAGTCGTACTCGGAATTATTTGTGGTTCACATGGCATAGGCAAGTAAATAGACAGGCACATAGTTGTGCAGGTGGACAAGACAGACATTTACAAGTGTTCAAATCTACGTAGATGTTAACCCTGAGGTCAACAGTTTGAGCGGGCCTGTGGGGCCTACGTAATGTCATTTGGTTCAAAAAGTTTCAAAACGGTGAGGATCAATCAATGAGCGGTTGAGAAGTTTCCCAACCAAGGAAAGGACTACTCCACTAGTTTAGCAGCAGAACTGCTTGGGGGAAGAAGGAGTTCTTGCGCTGGTAAGCAGCTCCCGTGGCATGCCAATTTTTTTCAGTTGGCACAGGAAGAACAACCTTCTTCCCCCAAGCACACTCAAGAGGCCACCCTCCAGTGTTAGGGGGTTTTCCCCAAGGACTTCTTACTGAATAGGTACTGACCCTAGTAGTTCCAACTTCCACATAGGACTCGACCCTCCAACATGTAGAATACAAAAAGATATTTATTAATCCTTGAGAAAGGGCCTCTGCCTGAAACATTGTGCTTTCTTGTATGCTGTATCACCGCTATGGATTAATAAATATCTTTTTGTATTCTACACATTGGAGGGTCGAGTCCTATGTGTAAGTTGGAACTACTGGATGTCTATTGGGAGGTTTGATGGGCCTCTCACCACACTGGACTCCCCATGTATGATTATCAAATTCTCAGTGGCCGGCAGGTTACACACCTTATTGCATAGGTACTGACCCTAGCCAGGATTCGAACCTTGGTCATTCCATGTCAAAGGCAGAACCCTTAACCAGTACACTATCCAGCCACTGTTTACACTAGTTACCACCATAAAATTCACCATCAGGATCCTCACACTTCAGTGGGAGACATGAACCAACACAAAAAGAGGTGCCCAGTGCCCACACCTGCGAGGCTGCGACTGCTGCAAACTTAGGCACTTGTTATTGACCCGAGGAAACGGGCTAGCACCTGTGAAATGCATTGTGTTTTGTGCAACATTAACATTTTACTCTATTCAAGTGGTTTGTTCTTTTAAAGGTAAGACAAATTTACTCCTATATTTTATGATTTAGAAATCAGAATATCTCTGGGCGCCTCCTACAGTTCCTTCTAACTGTTATTGGAAGAGCACTTCTAGAGGGTAAAATGGATCACCCAATCACAGGTAAGTATCACGTCTCAGCTACCACAATAGCTCCTCCTCCTGTAGTATCTCCCAACAACACCATCTTCTGGAAGGTGAGAGAAATCTTTAACCTGAAATACAAAAAAGGAACAGCCAGAGAAGAGCACAAGACCCTATCACACTAAACGATTATTTCATACACCCTCAAAATCTGAAAATAACCTTTATAGCGGTGTCACCCTATTATACGGCTGTGATGGAATGCTCCTTTCTTCATTGTGTAATTATCGGCCCTTTCTCTGTCCTGTAGGCAGCAGCAGGTAATACAGGTATTGCGTTATGCTATTACCAGTAACATGAGATCGGTTGCTATGCTTTATGAAGAAGAAACAGGGTGAGATCAGACCTAAGAAACTAATGGAAGTTCTTAATCTACAGCTAGGAGGAGGAATGTCTGGTATGCAACTCGGGTCTCATCTAGGTAACAAAACCACACAAATAGTAACGTCTATTGTCCTCGCACAGTGAAGGAATCTCTGAGAGACTTGAACAGATGCTACCGGCAACGTGACAGCCACCCAGCGCACTGTGCTGTGAATAGCGTCCCTAGCAAAACCAGGGTCATTTACTAAGCTTGTATGACACAAGAGACCTGGCAAACCTGGAGTGTATTTTTTGATGAAGCTTCTATTATGTTGGCCTCAATTCACTAAGCATTATGGTTGCGTGTAATGAGCAAACTACGATTAGGTTTATTTACGCGTAATTTTCCACAGTTACGCGTAGCGGAATTACGTATGTGTGGCTAACTTTCACCTACGGTTGTCAAACGGAATTACATATTGAATTAAACATGACATGTAAGCTGAACGTAGTAGTATGCAGACACTTATGTCCGCATGCGGAAACATGTTTGCATTCCTGTACTGTTTCTATGCGTAAATTCCCTTAACAATGCGTATTTTTGTAAGTGTACATCAGGTAAATAAGTCCAATGCGCATGCCAATGCCTGATTTTCATCCGTAAACATAAAATTGTACGCGTATAGCTCATTCGTAAGTGACTGCGCAATATACATGTGAACTACGCGCAACAGCCGTAATTACGGATAGCGGTAAATTTTATGCGTAAAATCTTAAGCGTAATTTACAAACTTTCCATTACAATTAGGTTTGGGCGTAGTTTCTGCTCATCCCTACTAAGCATCATTGCATTCGGTAATGCAGAAAACAGCTGATTTTACCTATCACCTTGCCAAATGCCAATTCACTAAACCTATTACCGCAGTGAAAAGTAAAATTACCGACGACTAGTGAGGTAAATTACTGACTTGTGCAATAAATTCCATTAATGGTGACAATACATGGCACATATTATTCACTTTTGTCGATTTAGCTTATTTTGTTCGATTATTCTATTAGAGCGAAAAAAAAATTGCATAGTTGTTTTTGAAAGTTCGTTTTGTCAGAAAAAATCATCGACTAAAAAGATTTTCGAAGAAGACTGATAGGATTTTTATAGAAAAAAACGGGATAATCATTTGTTTTTCTTGATCGAAAAAAAGATTATTTTCAACTTTTATTCGATCTGATCATTTTGGTCGCGTAATCGGGAAAATCAAACATTTTTATTGTACCGTGTATGGGCACCATAAGAACTGTCCAGAAATTTGCAATTCACAACGATTAAAGCATTCGGTAAATCAAGTAAAAGTGTTTGGTATTTACCTCCAGCTCTGACCAGCCGGTAACTCACATTCTCCATGCGGCAACATTGACAGATTAGCCGACAGCCAATAGAGAGAGATAGGCAGCCAATAGGGAGAGCAACACAGACCTGCTTCTCATCCCATTTGGTCCAATACTCTGGAGGGCGGGACTTCACAATGCAGAGCAGGGGAAGGAGACATTTTAAAAAGGCCTTTCTATCAGATGTGCTTATCTGTTTCCTGGTATACAGAAGAGCTCCCTCTAGTGGCTGCAGCACATCTAAATGGATGCCAGAGATGCCTACCCCCCCCTGCTGGTGAGACTTACCAAACAGGGCTTCGTGAATTCAAGCATGTTTACGTGGTAAATTACCAAACTTCTACCGCATGATGGAAATCATAGTGAATTTGGAGAAAAAGTGTAAAATACTGAATGCTGTCCTAAACTATTTTACTGAACTGCCAGTAGGGAATTGTGACCTATGTAGCAAACAATAGCAGCCTTTACTTGGGTCATACCTGAATTTAGTGCAGATTGCAGAAGAGTTAGTTAACTATAGGGATGGTTGAAATCACAGAATCCGATGAAATTGTAGAATTTCGCACAATTCTAATTCTGTATTCATTTCCGAATTTCCCTTATTCCAAGCGTGTAATCGCAAAATAATTTACTGATATTATTTTTACATAATAAGATTTATTAAAATTAGTGCATAAATGCGATTCTTTTGCTTTGAATTTTTCACATTCACATATCTTGAGCATGCCTAGTAGACATTTTTATTTCTTGTTATTTATGCAAATAAACATTCACGCATTACTTGAATGCAATTTCGCATAACCTTCAGAAGTAATGGTGGTTTGGTGGCCAGTACAACGCATGGGGTGACAGCAGCACCGCCGAGGGGACCTGAAGGAATACAGGGGGCTGGGAAGAAGCTGATTTTCCTATAAGTCATTGCACAGAATTTCAGAAGAGTTTAGGTCTGGGCTTTGTACGGACCACGCAAGTACATTGGCAAAATCAGAAATCTGAGAACCTTTTGGCAGAGAGGCACAGGATTTCCTCAAGAATTTGATGGTATTTTGCCTAAGGCCCATACCCATGGCAAGAGATATTTATCAAAATGACAGATTAACGATCATTTCAACCTACATTGTGTAACTATCTTTTTAAAAGAAGTTTTAAATTATTTAATGTTGGTCTCGTCATATAATAACCATAACACCTTTCTCTATCTGACCTCAGAGTCTTCAAAGTGTGTTTCAGCAAAGCTCACTGGAAGCTTAATGTGGCATTTTATGATGAGTGACTTTTGTCTTCCAAACCTCCCTTACAGGCCACAATTGTAGATCAAGTAGAGACAATTCCAGTAAAGGAATCCCAATACAACCATATTGATTATCTTTAAGCGTCCAAGAGGTCATAGATGAGCATAATTTTAATAATCACATACTGCATTTTTTTTACATTTTAAAGAGGAACTTTAACCCAGGATTGAACTTCATCCCAATCAGTAGCGGATACCCCCTTTCCTATGAGAAAGCTTTATCTTTTCTCCAGGGCTGGTTCTCTCATGAAGCAAGCAAGGTGCAGCCCCATTTTACATGTGAAACATCCATGTACAGCAGCCCCCTCCCATTCCAAGTGCAGCGCCCTTTTACATTTGTAACATCCATTAACAGCAGCCTCTCCCATTCCATGTGCAGCCCCCTCTTCCATGTACAGCAACTCCCCTCCCATTCCATGTGCAGCCCCCTCTTCCATGTACAGCAGCTCCCCTCACATTCCATGTGCAGCCCCCTCTTCCATGTACAGCAACTCCCCTCCCATTTCATGTGCAGCCCTCTCTTGCATGTGTAGCATCTGTGTAGAGCAACTCCCCTCCCATTCCATTTACAGGCCCCACTTCCATGTGTAACATCTATGTACAGCAGCCTCCTCTTCCATGTGTGTCATCCATGTACAGCAGCCCCCCTCCCATTCCATGTGCAGCCCCATCTTCCATGTGTAGCATCTATGTACTGCAGCGCCCCTCCCATTCCATGTGCAGCCCCCTCTTCCATGTGTAACATCCATGTACAGCAGACCCCTCCCATTCCATGTGCAGCCCTCTCTTCCATGTGTGTCATCCATGTACAGCAGCCCCCCTCCCATTCCATGTGCAGCCCCCTCTTCCATGTTTAACATCCATGTACAACAGCCCCTCCCATTTTGTGTGCAGCCCCTTCCCATTCCATGTGCAGCCCCCTCTTCCATGTGTGTCATCCATGTACAGCAGCCCCCCTCCCATTCCATGTGCAGCCCCCTCTTCCATGTGTAGCATCCATGTACAGTGGCACCTCCCATTCCATGTGCAGCCCCTTTTTACAAATGTGACATCCATGTAAAGCAGCCCCATCCCGCTCCATATGTAGCACCCTCTTCCATTTGCAGCATCTGTGTACAGAAGCTCCTCCCATTCCATGTAGAGCTCTTCCATGTGCTACATCCATGTACAGGAGCTCCCCATTTCATGTGCAGCCCCCTCTTCCATGTGTATCATCATGTCCAGCAGTCCATGCCTTCTATGTACAGCTCTCTTGGGCAGGGCATCAACACCCCCTTCCATGTGTAACATCATGTACAGCAGCCCACGCCTTCTATGTACAGCTCGCTTGGGCATCAACACCCCCTTCCATGTGTTGCCCCCTATTTGCAGCCTCCCTATTCCATGTTCAGCCCCCTCTTCCATATACAGCAGACCTAAGCCTTTGTGGCCTTTCCAGAAATCCGTTCAGAAATGGGAATGATGAATCCATGTTGTCAGATCTTTGGGGTGGGTTTCACAGTGAATAATAGTAGCAGAAGAGCAGGGCCAGATTTTCCATAAGGCACTGTAGGCACGTGCCTACAGGCGCCGGATGATGGAAATGCGGCTCAGTCCCCTCCCTGAGTGCCTCCTTCCCTATGCAGAGTCCTGATGAGAGCAGAGCCGGATTTGTACTCTTTACCGACCAAGGCCACGGTCACCAGCCGCCCCCTTTCAGTATAGTTAGCGAGATAACCCTCCCCCTCTTCCCTCTAGTATAGGTAGCCTGATGACCCCCCCCCCCCTCCCCCCAGTATAGGTAGCCAGATGACCCTTCCCCCTTTCCCTCTAGTATAGGTAGTCAGATTAGTACCTTAATCCTTCCTTTTCCCAGCCCCTTTCAGTATAGGTTGCCAGCTCGCCTTCACACCACAGCAGCCATCAGTGTCACTCATTTCTCTGCTTGTCTCCATTGCAGAAGCTTCCTCTTCCTTTCCATCTCCAGTGCTGCCCAAGTCCATAGCGGCCGGGCACAATGCAAACGTGCACAGAGAGCAAGGTGGCTGCTGCACAGGTGGCTGGCATCAGAGTACCGCGGTCAGCTCACCTGATTTCCCTGCATTGCAGCATTTGCAAGCTTGCAAATTCGCCACCAATTTAGCCTGCTGCTTTGGTGCCCTTCCTCCTGTGGTGCCCTAGGCCTAAATCTGGCCCTGGATGAGAGTGTAAATGAGAGGTTACTCACCCTGCTCTCGGCATTCCGCTGCTGAGATCCCCCTTCAGTCAGAGGCACCTTTAGTTTTATAATACTGAGGTACCTCTAGCTACCTAATACTAAGGGACACCTCTAGCTACTTAATATTGAGGGTACTTCTGGCTACCTAATGCTAGGGGATACCTGTAGCTACCTATGACTGAAAAGGGAAGTAAGAGACAGTGTTTAGTTCGGCGGCGGTTGTGGGTTCATGGAGGGCGGAGTCTAAGGTGCCAGGACCTATAGGCCTATTGGCTCCTGTGAGGTAAATCCGGGCCTGCAGAAGAGTATTGTACCGTGTTAGCCATCAAGGACTACAGTGAATAATGACAATAAATATCCTTTCATTCATTGAGGAACATTCGCGCAGTTAACACCAGGGCCGGATTACCGACCAGGCAACAAAAGCAGTCGCTTGGGGCCCCATTCAGAGTCAAAGGGGCCCCATCAGCACATAAACCAGCCCTCGCCATCCTGTCAGCGGTGGCTGGATGGTATAATGGTTAAAGGGACTCTGAGCAGTGCAGTAACTATGGAAAGTTGCATATCATTTTAAAGCTCTCTTTCTCCTCTTTCCAATGATATATAAACGGCCGCTCTATGCCTTTTAGTTTTCGATATATTCGCGATCGAAATCGCGGCCACAGGAGGACTTTTCTCCAAAGTCGGCAGCTCGATTCAGCACAATGCAATGAAATATAAGGAACCCAGGGGGATATAATTACAAACATCATGCTGGTAGGTGTGAGGATGTAATTAATTAGGTGTGGGTATGCTTAAAGGCATACCCACAGGCACTGCTCGGAGTCCCTTTAAGGGCTCTGCGTCTGACACAGGAGACCAGGGTTTGAATCTCGGCTCTGCCTGTTCAGTAAGCCAGCACCTATTCAGTAGGAGACCTTAGGCAAGTCTCTCTAACACTGCTACTGCCTATAGGGCGCGTCCTAGTGGCTGCAGCTCTGGCGCTTTGAGTCCGCCAGGAGAAAAGCGCAATATAAATGTTATTTGTCTTGTCTTGTCAAATGATGCCGTGCGCTGCTGATTGTCTTCAGAGCCAGGCTCTCCGCCTAGGTCCCCCTCCTGCTACTGTGCGCTCTGCCGCTGCCCACTCCGCCCTCCCTTCCCACAGAGAACCACAGCTGCAGCACGAATGATAGCAGCAGATGGCAAACGCTCACTGACCTATCCATGATCCAAGCGATAGAGATCCCGTCATCTGAAACCCATCTGTCTCTTCTACAGTGCAGCCGCTCGCTCTGAACTTCCTGATTCTCAGATCAGACAAGAAGTAGGAAGTAGTAATAGTAGTAGTAACAACGTGGCAGCACTCTAGAGGATACAGATGGGCTCCGGATGACGGGACCTCTATTGCTTGGATCGCAATAGGTGAATGTGAGTCATCTGGTGCTGTCATTCTCCCCCGCTGCGGCTGCCTTCTCTGCTGGACTATCGTATTCACTGGGATGGAGGCTGCATGGTGGCTGTCTAGTTTGGGAGGAAATCGGTTGTTCGGTGGTGGGGGTGGTTATGTAATTCTGTCTGGGGAACGGCTTCCGGTTTGGCGGTGTCTAGAGCTTTCTGCTATTGCCAGGCTGGAGATGCAGGGGGAAAGTGCTGTTGCTGTGATATCTGGCGCCCTCTTCACAGGGGTGCCCCAGCCCCTGAGTGCAAATGTCCCAGCCATTCATCTCTTACTTTGCATTTTGCCGCTGCTATTCCCTGCATTGTGCACCCACAGAGGAAAGCGGGCTGTTGCCCATAGCAACCAGTAGCTCGGCTGCCCCGGTGTGTGTGGCATGTTGCTGTGCAGCTGCATCTTCTGATTCTATTACGACATGATGGGGGGGGGGGGCCCAAATCAGTTACTTTGCTTAGGGCCCCATGTAGCCTTAATCCGGCTCTGGTTAACACCCATTGAAACCAGATCTCTTGCATTGTTCCTGAGATAAGATAGTAATGATTACAAGGAGTATATCTCTATGTATAGTGGTGATAGTACTCAGAAAACTCTGCATCATGTTCCTTCACCATAATCTACAGTCCACCCAAACCCTTTATTGACACAGAGCCCCACCCAGATGCAGAGTTGTACAAACAGAGGTGTGCTCATCACTGCATGGACTTGCAAACATGGGATTACATGGGATAATACTTATAATACTCCAAATAAATTTATGCTAAAAATAAACAACACCACACCAAACTGACATAAACAGACCATCAGCTATTTATTTATTGGGGTTTCAAATAAATATTTGATCCAATTTTTTCTTTTCTAACGTTTTTATTATTAAGACAAATAACATTTATATTGCGCTTTTCTCCTGGCGGACTCAAAGCGCCAGAGCTGCAGTCACTAGAGTGCGCTCTATAAGCAGCAGCAGTGTTAGGGAGACTTGCCCAAGGTCTCCTACTGAATAGGTGCTGGCTTACTGAACAGGCAGAGCTGAGATTCGAACCCAGGTCTCCCGTGTCAGAGGCAGAGCCCTTAACCCTTACGCCATACAGGCACCATATTAAAACCAACTCTTAGTCAACATAAAATATCAACATATAAATATACAGTATATACATAAAAAACGAACCCAGTGCTTAGACTCCAGCTGTAAAGTCCAATCGCCCACCCACATAATGGGCAACTTCTCCCACAATAAATGATGTGCCTATGACGCATACCACCTAACTTTTTGAGTTAAGAGGGAAACTTTTAGTCACACCCCTGCCACACCTCATAATCATACCTAACCACACCCCTTAGTTACGCATATCACATATTTGATAAGCAAAAGATGTTCTTTTATCATTCAAACTTCTGTGGTCCTTTTATCATCATTAGATTTATTTCATAAGAACATTTGAAAGTAAAAAATATATCAATTTAAAGCATTGGAATAAAGTTTAGAGTCAATTAAACACATTTTTCAGTGGAAAAATACATACAGTGGATTGCAAAAGTATTCGGCCCCCTTGAAGTTTTCCACATTTTGTCATATTACTGCCACAAACATGAATCAATTTTATTGTAATTCCACATGAAAGACCAACACAAAGTGGTGTACACATGAGAAGTGGAACGAAAATCATACATGTTTCCAAACATTTTTTTTTTTACAAATAAATAACTGCAAAGTGGAGTGCATAATTATTTAGCCCCCTTTGATCTGAGTGCAGTTAGTTGCCTATAGACATTGCCTGATGAGTGCTAATGACTAAATGGAGTGCACCTGTGTGTAATCTAATGTCAGTACAAATACAGCTGCTCTGTGAGGGCCTCAGAGGTTGTCTAAGAGAATATTGGGAGCAACAACACTGTGAAGTCCAAAGAACACACAAGACAGGTCCAAGAGACAGGTCAGGGATCAAGTTATTGAGAAATGTAAAGCAGGCTTAGGCTACAAAAAGATTTCCAAAGCCTTGAACATCCCACGGAGCACTGTTCAAGCGATCATTCAGAAATGGAAGGAGTATGGCACAACTGTAAACCTACCAAGACAAGGCCATCCACCTAAACTCACAGGCCGAACAAGGAGAGCGCTGATCAGAAATGCAGTCAAGAGGCCCATGGTGACTCTGGATGAGCTGAGATCTACAGCTCAGGTGGGAGACTCTGTCCATAGGACAACTATTAGTCATCATGCACTGTACAAAGTTGGCCTTTATGGAAGAGTGGCAAGAAGAAAGGCATTGTTAACAGAAAACATAAGAAGTCCCGTTTGCAGTTTGCCCCAAGCCATGTGGGGAACACAGCAACCATGTGGAAGAAGGTGCTTTGGTCAGATGCACTGCACATCACTCAGAACACACCATCCCCACTGTCAAATATGGTGGTGGCAGCATCATGCTCGGGGGGTGCATCTCTTCAGCAGGGACAGGGAAGTTGGTCAGAGTTGATGCCAAGATGGATGGAGCCAAATACAGGGCAAACTTGGAAGAAAAGCTCTTGGAGACTGCAAAAGACTTGAGACTGGGGCGGAGGTTCACCTTCCAGCAGGACAATGACCCTAAACATAAAGCCAGGGCAACAATGGAATGGCTTAAAACAAAACATTTCTATGTGTTAGAATGGCCCAGTCAAAGTCCAGATCTAAATCCAATTGAGAATCTGTGGCAAGATCTGAAAACTGCTGTTCACAAATGCTGTCCATCTAATCTGACTGAGCTGGAGCTGTTTTGCAAAGAAGAATGGGCAAGGATTTCAGTCTCTAGATGTGCAAAGCTGGCAGAGACATACCCTAAAAGACTGGCGGATGAAATTGCAGCAAAAGGTGGTTCTACAAAGTATTGACTCAGGGGGCCGAATAATTACGCACACCCCACTTTGCAGTTCTTTATTTGTAAAAAAATGTTTGGAAAGATGTATGATTTTTGATCCACTTCTCACGTGTACACCACTATATATTGGTCTTTCACGTGGAATTCCAATAAAATTGATGTATGTTTGTGGCAGTAATGTGACAAAATGTGGAAAACTTCAAGGGGGCCGAATACTTTTGCAACCCACTGTAATGATTTGTATGTGTAGTACAGCTAAGAAATAAAACATTAAGAGCAGAGACATAAGTCTAATATTGTTTCCAGTACAGGAAGAGTTAAGAAACTCAAGTTGTTATCTATGCAAAAGAGCCATTGATCTCCATGACTTTCAAAGTCACAGAGAGCTCTGTCTTCTGAAGCTTGTTATCTCAAGTGTCAGGCACTGTATTTTCTTTTTCACTGCAGAGAGCAGGTCAAAAGTTCCCTGGCCTGCTCTGTAAAATCATTTAGAATGCTGAGTAGTGTGTAAACTGCAAATATTAGAGAATGATGCAATGTTATAAAAAAACACTATATAACTAAAAATAAAAATATGAGAATATTTTCTTTGCTACTAATGTTCTAGTAATTATCCGTACTACACAACCAATTCATTATATCATCATTTTTTTTGTTCAATGTCTCTTTAAGATACAGGGCCCCATGATATGTTAGAACTCAATAAATATAAATAATATATTTGTAGAGAAAACATCTGTTATCCTGAATACTGACACAAGATGGCACTATTTACCTAGCAATTACTTCCATTCAAAGTTCTTTTTTACATACTGTAAATCTGCTTATCAATTAATGCAAAAATGTCACTCTTTTTCTTACTTTTTTTAAAGCGGTATTGCCACCATAAAAATCAAATTTCAACAGCAACTGGTCTGAGTGTAGTAATTGATAAAGATGCTGCATTCAAAACTTTCAAAACTTTTCCTGCTGTTATGGTTTGAAGT
Organism: Hyperolius riggenbachi; assembly: GCF_040937935.1. Lineage (NCBI taxonomy): Eukaryota > Metazoa > Chordata > Amphibia > Anura > Hyperoliidae > Hyperolius > Hyperolius riggenbachi. The sequence continues at coordinate 641,476,678 of NC_090646.1, read as the reverse complement.
TATCACATACTTAAGGAGCACTGGCCCAGTGCCAAACAGTTGCATGCTGGAGGTTCTCTTTATCTATAATATATTCCTCCTCTTCCATTTATTTCCCTGCCTAGCTGCCTATCTGAAACACGATCCCCTGCTCACTTGTGTTTACAAGCAAGGCTGAGGTGACTCAGTGACTCAGGTGCCACAAAGTGATAGACTGTAAAGTATGGCTGAAGAGGACGTGTAGCTTCACTGAGAACAGGTAACGTACGATGCTGCCATGGTCTGCTATGTTGGCGGAGAGGGGTATAAGTTATTGCGGGGTGGGCAGCCAAGGTTTTGATCTTGTAGGGGGGAAATATAGGGTTCCAGGGTTTTGCAGGGAGCCCAGTCTGCTCAGTTCTGCTGGGTTATAGGTATGCCACAAGATAGGACCTTCCTTGATGAAGAGTAAGTGGCAGCCATGGCCCCATCGTAAAACATTACAAGAAGCTGTCTGGGACACCGCAGGAAGGGGTTTGGTGAGGAGCCTGGTCCGTGGTAGCGTGACTCTGGACTGCACACAAAAATGAAGGCATTTGTACACATGTTTGGAACTAAATGCTATGCTTACCTCAAGCTCATTTTTTTTTTTGGGGGGGGGGCTATGCTGGCTTCTCTCTAGCCTCGGCCTCAGCCCAGCCCTGTGGGGTGGGGGAGCACAGCTCTGTAGCTACACCACTACTGTCAGATGCCCTCCTGCTTTCTCTGAGGGCCAGGGGTGCAGTTAAGGTTTTTGAGGCCCCAAGTGGACTGCAGGAAGTGGCCCTAAAAATGGTCGTGGCTATTCCACAGAAAGTGGCCATGACATGTGGGTGGAGCGGGATGGGGGACTGGGGGGGCGTTCGCAATGGGCGAGGGAGGGATTGGGGGGTGTTCGCGGCGCGCCAAAAAAAATGGGTGTGGCCATGAGATTGTATGGGCGGACCGTAACCCCAAAGCAGCAAATATAGCCAGCTATGACCATTAAATAATAAATGCAGCAACAGTTACCCCATACACCAGAAAATAAACGCAATGTGGGCAACATTTCACCCCGAAAAAAAATGCAATTTGAGTAACATTTCAGCAGAAAATAAATGCAATTTGGGCCACATTTCAGCAGAAAATAAACGCAATGTGGGCAACATTTCAGTAGAAAACCAACGCAATTTGGGCAACATTTCAGCAGAAAACAAACGCAATTTGGGCCACATTTCAGCAAAAAACAAACGCAATTTGGGCCACATTTCAGCAGAAAACAAAAGCAATTTGGGCAACATTTCAGCAGAAAACACTCAATTTGGGCCACATTTCAGCAGAAAATAAACGCAATTTGGGCCACATTTCAGCAGAAAACAAATGCAATGTGGGCAACATTTGAGCAAAAAAAAAAAAAAAATTTACTCACCTGACAGAAGTCTTCTCACCTGGCCGGTTGGAGCACCGGCCTCTGGTGCGCAGCTCCCCCGGAGATATTGCTCCTGCAGTCTCCCACGCTCAATGGAATTGCAGGGCTACGGGAAGATGGCGCCCGAAGCCCTGTACTGGAGGCACAAATAGTCTCCAGTACAGGGCTTCGGACGCCATCTTCCCGTAGCCCTGCTCTGCCTGCCGGAAGACTATGCAGGCTGGAGCGGGGCTGCGGGCTATGAACTCGCTGGTCTATTACACGCCAGCCCAGTGCGGACAACAGTGTGACGTCACGACTACATCACGGAGCCTCCGAGGCCCCAAAACACACGGGGCCCCAAGTGGCTGTTTGGTGCCTGGCGGCGCCCCTGCTGAGGGCCTGCTTCTCCATGATAAGTCATTGCTGGAAGGCAGGTGAATTCACTGTGTCATGTTCCCTCCCATGAAAGTGAGGGGGGGGGGAAGAAAGGTCTCGCTGTGGGCCAGGTCCGGATTTACATCATAGGAGCCTAAAGGCACAGATGTCCTGGCACCCCAGACTTCTCCCTCCATAAACCTACAAACACCCGCTGAACCGCAGCGCAAGTGTGCTGGCTGGCCCAGCTGTCACTTCTCCCTTAGTTCACTTGTCATAATAGGTAGCTTACAGGCGCCCTTTAGTATTAGGCAGCCAGAAGTACCTGCAATATTAGGTAACTAGAGACGCCCCCAACTAAAGGAAGATCTGGTTAATGAAATGCAGAGAGCAGGGTGAGTAACCTCTCATTTACACTCTCATCAGGGCTCTGCATAGGTAAGGCAGGAAGGAGGCGCTGCTGGGAAGGGGAGTGAGCCGCCTTTCCATCAGCAGGAGCCTGTAGGCACGTGCCTACAGTGCCTTATGGTAAATCTGGCCCTGCTGTGGGCATTGTAAACGTTTACAGTCACAAAACTACTAATTGTCAATCCATTTGACAGTTGCAAAAATGTACCACTTTTTTTTCAAAATCTCCAGAATAGTTGGATCACTCCTGACCCCCAGTTCTCCACACTTAATAAGTCAACCCCATACTAATTAATATGTATCTGTTTGGTAGGGAAAAAACGTAAAAAACTTGCAAGTTTATTTTTTGTACTTTAGATAATAATAGTAGTAATAATAATAATAATCTATACAAAATATTCCCTCATTCGTTTACAGAAATGCTAAAATGTGTTTTATTTTTTATTTTTTTTACTCAGGTGGTACAGGTGAATTATTATCTGTAAATTTGCTGCCATCTAGTGGCCGTTTAGTAGACTGCTGTTAGACGTAAAAGATTCCGAGTTCCTGATTTCAGCCTGACCTTTTGTCTCCTGTAAGTAAAAAAATTGGGTATCCATCAGGGGCATAACTAGAAATCACTGGCCCCCCTGCGAAACTTTGCACAGGTAGGGCTGGTGCACACCAGAACGGTCCTGGAGCGTTTGGCTAATGATAGTGAATGGGATGGTGCTTGAGTAATGAAAGTGAATGGGATGGTGCACACTGCACACCAGAGCGGCTCGTTTTTTCCACATGTCTAAGTACCAAAAAAAGAGAATTGGCTCTTGGGTGCATGAGAAGGTATAAAGCAATATTTTATTATAGTATAAATTTAAATTTAAAATGTACACACAAATACAAAAATAATTAATTTAAGCTAACTAGAGATCCCCTTAAAACTAGTGAATGATCTCCCCAGGCAGAGTTTTCCAAACCCAATGAGGCTGCAGTCCTCATAAACGAACACACTAGAGAGTCCTACTCCAGAACCAATAGCCGCAATCTAGGATGTTTGAAAATACATTTCAGTTCCATAGCCCAGGCCGGATGATAAATAGGCACCACTGTAGTATAGTGGAAGTCGTGAGCTGGATGCGTGTGCTTATATGTTGATGACTCGAATGCTGGAAATATATATATATCACACCCACATCATAAAGGGGTGTTATATTAATTCATATGCTGTTTCACGAGTCATTCAGACAGAAAGGCAAACCACATGTGCCTGCTCAAGCCAAGTGCAGGGAGCCAAAGCATATATAACAGATGAACCCAGCAGATCTCAATGTGTATGGTGGCACAGAGCAGCTTGTAGAATCCCCCAATCGCAGGGATAAGCTTGGGCAAAAAGTCAAGGATGGAAGCACATGGAGCACAGCAAAGCGAGATTCAGCAGCCAGCAGTGTATAAGCAAGCCATATGGAGCCTCATAGTTACCATCCTATTGTCCAGAGAAAGCGTCCAGGATTTGGAAGATGGATATGGAGTGGCTCACGTGTGTCTGCCTGGAGGAGAAGATAGCTGCCAAAACGCCTGACATGTTTCGCCGCACTAGCGGCCTTTTCAAAGGCAGGCAGCAAGGAAGAAGTATCACCCATGAACGCCGATATGGCGTTTAAGAAGGCCGCTCCCGCCCACATCGGGGTCACGTCAGCCGGAAGGTCGCACTGACGTGTGCTGGGCGACTCGTTGGAGCGCAAATGCGCTCCAGAATACCACGCAGGATGCGCGTCATCGCATCACTGCGAGGCTAGGGACGAGAAGCCAAGCAAGGTCCAGAAGGGGGCGGGGAAAGGGGCGGACGCACGCCTCACAACACGCGACCAGGGAACAAATGTAACATGGCTAGTATACCCAAAGGGGGCAGAACTAGCCAAAATAGAAAATAATAACAACAAAAGATATATTTAAATTATTCAAATTAAAATTAAATTTCCCACAACCATGGAGACACAGCGCGTGCGCCGCGTAGCCAGAATGGTGGGGCACCCAAACAAAAGGAGCATATGCAAGATAATTACCACATAGATGTGGACACATAAATGCATCCATATATGTATAGGAGACACTGCAGGAAGGCACAGAGGTGCCACCCATGCACCAGTGATGCGGTCGCCCTTATCAACAGAAGTGCATAGAACTAAACGTTTCCCAGAGTGTCTCCTGCATAAACTCACATAAATGAAAATGGAGAGGGAGAAACACCTTCAAAAAATATATATATGTATATATATTGAACCCAGAGCCACATGGTGCATAAGAGGACATGCCAAATGTCCATACATATGCCCACCACGACCCAGGTCCCTTCTAAGCCATGAAACAGTTGCTACCTCTAGTGAGGAGACACACAGCAGGAAGGGGGCAACCAAAAAAAGCCCGAAAAAGTGAAAGGGGAGAAAAATGGAAATGCGGAGCAGCAAAAACAAAACCCAGACTACACTGGCAAAAAAACTCTGTAATTAATACTATCATTCAGACCCTTAGGTTCTGTTGCCCTGAGTTCAAAGATCCACTTTGACTCCAGCTGCAACAGTCTTTTATCTATATCCCCACCCCTGGGATGTAGATGTATTCTGTCTAGGCCTATAAATTTAACAAAATCTGAATTACCTCTATGTTCAAGATGTATATGTCTGGCAATTGGGGATTTGAAATTGCAGTTGTTGATGTCACCAATATGGTCTTTAATCCTCTCTTTGAAAGCACGTGATGTTTTCCCAACATAAAAACATCCACATTTACAAGTTAGTAAATAAATGACTCCTATTGTGTTGCAATTGACAAAATGTCGCAACCACCATCTACGCCCATTTGGTAACATCACTGATCTTCCAATTTCCAAATATCGACAATACACACATCCCCCACATGTATATGTCCCGGTTACTGTACAGTGTTTACGGGGTCCCTTTTTGCCCCAAAAATGACTCGAGGTGAGCATATCTCTCAAAGTGTGACTGCGCCTATACGTTATCTGTGGTGCAGGGGTCACAAATTCTCGCAAGGTCCTATCATTCATCAAGACATGCCAGTGTCGATGGAGTATGCCTTCAACTTCGTCTCTCTGATTATTAAAACGAGTAATAAAACGTGTTACTTTGGGAAACTCAGTTTCCCTGTTTCTTTTTACAAGCAAATCCGTGCGGTCCGTTGTTTTGGCACGTTTGTAGGCTTTCTTAAGCCATCGATCTTTGTATCCCCTTTCCCTAAACCGGGAACAGAGCATTTTGGCTTCTTTTTCAAAGACGGGATCCTCTGTGCAATTACGTCGTAATCTTAAATATTGGCCGGTTGGTATGCCCCGTATTGTATGTTCCGGGTGAGCACTATCTGCATGTAGATACGCATTAGATGCTGTAGGTTTTCGAAATAAGCGAGTTGACACAACTCCATCGGCACTGACGTCAATTGTTATATCTAGAAAGAAAATAGACTGCATATTGCAGTCCATGGTGAACTTAAGATTCCAATCATTTCGATTCAAGATCGAGATGAATTCATCAAGTAAAGGTTTTCCGCCTGTCCAGAACAGGACCATATCGTCAATATACCTGTGCCACGACACAATGTGGCACAGGTACTCGACGAGGGAGTCCTCCCGAACAGGCGTCGTTCCCAGTCTCCCAGGTACAGGTTGGCCAGCGACGGGGCACATGTGGTCCCCATCGCCGCCCCCTGCACCTGGAGATAATGTACATCATCAAAAGTGAATACATTGTTTTGCAGGATGAACATCAGTAGATCCAAGAGGAATTTGCTGTGTGGGGTCTCCCCTATCTCCATCTCTGACAGAAAATGGCTCACAGACTCAACTCTCCGTTTTGCACAGGTAGGGCTGGTGCACACCAGAGCGGTTCTGGAGCGTTTGGCTAATGATAGTGAATGGGATGGTGCTTGAGTAATGAAAGTGAATGGGATGGTGCACACTGCACACCAGAGCGGCTCGTTTTTTCCACAATCGCTAACTCGGGGGCTGCTGCAATTTTTAGATTTCTGAGGCGTTTGTGCCTCAATGTTAAAGTATAGGAAAGTGGAAACCCGCTCTGAAAAACACCAAATCAGAACAGTTTTCCAGGCGTTTTTGTTACAGAAGCTGTTCAGTAATAGCTTTACTGTAACAAAATATGAAATCTGCTACACAAAAACGCTCCAAAAACCGCTAGGCATGTTTAGAAAACGTCTCTAAACATGCCTAGAATCGCTCTGAAATCTGCTTCAAAATGCGTTTTGCAGATCTGCTAGAGGTTTTTGGTGTGCACTGGCCCGTAGACTGAGAACCAATGTTATTCAATTGGCTAGTGCACAATGTGTTTTCCCCATGCAGATAAAAAATGACAATAGTGAAGCACTGCACAGGTTTTTTTCTATCAATTACATTAGCTTCTATGATAAACGTGCATGTTTACAAGTGTGCTCCCAGCCTCAGCTGTTTACACTCACTCTGTCCATCTCTGAAGCAGCAGAACTGGCTCTGTAGACTCTTCCAGCATCACTACAGTACAGAGCACTTGTACTGGGGGTTGTACACCAGACCCTCATACACTCTGAATAGGGACTGTCTACAAATCTTTGTATGATTCCTAATCAGTGGCTGAGCAGATGCAGTTATTAGAACAATTGTGCAGAGAGCAGAAAAGACAGGGAAATAAACTTCTCCCCCCACGGATCCCCCTGCTGCTACTGGGCCCCCCTACTGCTGCATCCTTTGCAGGGTCTATTGTTACGCCCTTGGCATCCATGTGCAGATGAGTTCAGGTATTGCTAACTGGGAGAGCTCTTTATGTAGCAGTGATGATATTATTGTGTTGAATGCTAAGCTAAAATCCACATTTACATGTTAACACCATCATCTGCAGACCTAATAGACCTGTAGGCAAATTGTAGAGTCCAAGAGGGGATCTATAGAATACCCACATAGCTCATGGTTACCCCAAAACCACCAGGAAAGTATAAGGGGCTAAAAAAAAGACTGAAAAGCCCTCCTATGAAAATGCAAAGCTGAATATAATTTTTGCCTTCTTAAAGTAAACCCGAGGTGAAAATAAATTGATGGGATAAACAATTGTATTTATCCTCCTACTCCTAAAAATGACTTTTTTTTTAGACATCCCAGGATTTAATTGTATATTTAAACATTTAGAAAGTAGGTTGAATGTTTTGTTGTCTCTGCTCAGTTGCAGTCTATTAAGCGTCCCTAAATGAAAATACATGAACTATATTGACCTTTTTCTCTCTCCCTCTTCACTAAAAAATATTTAGAAAAATGTAATAGGTAGAAAATATGAAGAAAAAATTAAATATGTAGAAAAAATTGCTTATCAGTGCTGTTTACTATATTCCTGACAAGCTCCTGACAAGACAGAAGCTGTTACTTCCATCCTAAAAAAATGACTCTTTCAGGTAGCAAGATAAAACAAGTAAAACAGCCTGGTTATTAATATGTTTAGTACTGTAAATAAACATGTTTATCTCATCATGTCTCATGTCGCCTCGGTTACTAAGGTACACTTTAAAACAGAAGGAATTTGTGATTAGTCAGCCTTAAAGGACAACTGTAACAAGAGGGATATGGAGGCTGCCATATTTATTTCCTTTTAAACAATACCAGTTGCCTGGCTATCCTGCTGAGCCTCTGTCTCTAATCCTTTTAGCCATAGTCCCTGAACAAGCATCTGCAGATCAGGTGTTTCTGACATTATTGTTAGCAGAGGCGTAACTAGACATAAAAGGGTCCCCCTGCTAAAATTATAGCATGGTGCCCCCTTGGTTCCCAAACCCCATGAGGGTACGTCATTGGAAGCTGGAGAATGGCAGCAGAGAACATTCTGCTGTGAAGCAGCATCGGAAAGCAGGAAAAAGCACAAATGCTCCCACTAATTGCTGCTCTGTATGACAGGAGGCGGGGGGCAGGGAGGGTTTTTGTGAGCAAATAAGGAGGTTTTTTTATTAATTGACTGCACTTGCGGTTGGGGAGTGGGAGGAGGAGAAGTCCCCAAACCTCTGGGCCCCCCTGCTATGGTAGGGGTCGCAGGGGTGATTGCTATACCCATGATTGTCAGATAGTGACAAGATTATCTGCATGCTTGTTTCTGGTGGGATTCAGATACTTCTGCAGCCAAATAAATCAGCAGGGCTGCCAGGTAATTGGTATTGTATAAAAGTAAATCAATATGGCAACCTCTATATACTTCTCGTTACAGTTATCCTTTAAGCGAGCAACTGTGGTTTCCCATGATGCATTGCTAGAGATTTCCTGAACTGTTCACCTGGCGAATAGTTTGCAGCAAAAAAAGGAATGTCCGCATTCGCATCGGCAGGCTAACACTTGGCGTGTTCGAGCCGTCCCCTATACATTATAATGGAGCCAAAAATTGACCCCTCAACCCAGAGTCAGCAGACACATGGAAAACAATCAGCTATCCCTCCCACCTGGACCACCCCCCACCTATCAGAGCGCCAGGACAGCAGCCATTTTGCAGTCTGTGTTTTGCTTCTGTGCTAGGCAGATTAGGGAGAGTGTGCTGCTGACAGGGAGAGCGTTAGGAGTCCTCAGCGCAGATTCTTGCTGCTACCACATTGTCCTGAACAGCTAAGCCCTTCTTAGGGCTGATACATTATTTTTCCTGCTAGTGTATTGCTCTTCTGTGGCCAGTGCACAAGTTAGCTGTTGGAGACAGGTCTGCTGGTCCTAGTAGTGCAAAGACCATAACCCAATAATCCTTCACCACCAATACTGGCATCTAGTATCCACTACTACCCCCTGTATAAGGCCTCAGTGCAGAATCAGTGTTTTTTTGGTCACTTAACTGTCATTGAACTACTTCAGCCTGACCATAGAGACTGGAAAACCACGATTGCCTGCACTCCCAAGAACGTGCGCACAAGCACAGCGGCCACCACATACCACTACACAAAGATTGCCGCCGAGAGGGCTAACATTTATGTTTTGAAGGAGTCAACTAGTAAAAACAAAGATATGCTCACCTGACTTCATCAATAAAGGTCTTTGCAGGTATTTGCGGTGCATTAAACGCGGCGTTTCGTCTGTCAGTGTGAAGCAGGCCTAACCCTTACACTACCTGATGGATGTGTACACAAGCCGGACCTAATATCTGTGTTCTAAGGTGACAGGAGCTGCTTTGAGGGGTCACGTAAATTTGAGCATGGTGATGACTTTAGGTGCCGCCATAGGCACCCATGTAAAGCACTGCTAATAGCGACAACCATAACAGAGGAGATAGCAGTGGCGGTGCCCAGAGTTTGGCTTCCGAACTAAGGTTATCAGGTAAGGTAGTGACAGGACTCCAGCTGCCATGAAGGTAGCAACGGCATTTGGGCTAAATTACCTGGGTTCAGCTATTATGTAGCCAAACCCTGGATACCAATGGAAGCAGTGGTGAGTGTGTATAAGCGATGTAAAGGGTTTGGCTACTATGTAGCGAAACTCCTGATATTGGCAATTGCCAACAGCAGAGAATCAGAGACAGGTGTTCGGTTAAGTATGTCACCAGGTTCCATTATTGTTAGGCGTTTGGAAGGGGAGTGGTTAATGGTGGGCGTAGGTAGGGGGTAGAGTTGTGTTAGGTGTAGAAAGAGGTGAAGTTAGTGTCTGGTAAAGAATAAGGGAAGGCAATGGTAGAATATTGGTACCATTACCAAGATTCCACTATCAGCATCATCTCACGCTCAATTTACTGCCCTACGTAATATCCCTTCACTATCCCAATCTGTGCACCTTCCTTACCTTACCCAATGACCCCTTATACTAACACCCTGTAACGATCGGTGTCAGCAAGAACAGATTTTCTGATTATTGGTGATCTGCAGTATTACCAATAATACAGATGTTATACCTGATCATGTGGTGATCTGCAGAATCACCAATAATGCAAGTATAGCAAGACACAGGACACCCAGGTGTACGATAAGTGTTTGGTGCAACAGTAAATATAGATAGAGATACCCACTATCCCAGAGGAGCTGGTAGAGGGAGGTATCTCTATAGAACTCTGGAAACAGTACTCCAGCAGGCTGGAGACACGGATGAGTAGTGATCGGTTCACCCGAGGAGCGGATGAGGCACAGAAGGACAATGTATACTTATCACTCGTGGAGCGGGTGATTCAGACTGTACTGCAGCAGATGATCACCCGAGGGGCAGGAGATCAAGACTATACTGCAGCTTCTGATCACCTGAGGAGCAGGTGATGAGAACAGTAACGTAGTGACTAGTCACCTGAGGAGCGGGTGATTAAGACTGTACTGTAGCTATCAACCTGAGGAGCAGGTAGTTCAGACTGTACTGCAGCTATCAACCTGAGGAGCAGGTGATTCAGACTGTACTGCAGCTATCAACCTGAGGAGCAGGTGATTCAGACTATACTGCAGCTATCAACCTGAGGAGCAGGTGATTAAGACTGTACTGCAGCTATCAACCTGAGGAACAGATGATTACTAAACTGAGAATCCCTCACCAGAACTAAGCTCACTGGTGAGGGCAGAAGAGTCAGACAAGCAGGATCGGCAACACATGGACAGATACGGTACGAAGACAGAAGACTGAATCAGAGTGAGGTATAAGCTGAGTCGGCAACTAGATCAGATAGGCATAGGCACAGAATCAGAAGACAGAAGAGTAGTCAAGGCTAGCAGAGGGTCATAACAAATAATACAATTCAATTAGTACTTTAAGCTATCAACAGAATCTGGCTAAGTGTGGATCCCCAGCTCCTGCTGGTTCTAGCACACTTTCGGATCTGACTAAGGGTCTGAGTGCTAAGACGTAGCATATGCCACAGCAGACAAAGAGCAACTGACAGGAAGGTCCTATATATGCTCCACAGCGCCGCCCCAGTCACTCAGCCAATCCGGAGCACTACTGGAGTCAGCTGACTGGCTGACTCCTCTTCTAGCTGCATAAAGGTCCTGTCGCCTGGCGCGCGCGCGTAGCCCTCAGTCTATGTGCGACCGAGAGACCAGGCAAAACTCCAACATGTAACCGCGCGGCGGAGGCCGCCGGCTGAGACGAGGATACGGCCGCCATGCCGCTCACCGCTGCGGCGGCCTCTCCGCTATCCATTACACACCCATTTTTTAACCTCCCTCAAACCTGCCCTGTGCCACTTCCATACTTTTCCCTACTCTATGCCACTTCCCTGTAGCCCTTCCTTACCCTTGCACCTTCCTTACTCTTCCCAAATCTATGCCCCTTACCTACCCTACCCTGTGCCTACTTTTCCTACCTTTTTTACTCTGGCCACAGGGTGGAGGAAGGTAGGGAATGGGCATAGCGTAGGAAAGGGGCAAAGGGTGGAAAAGGGAGAGTAGAGAAGGAGCACATGGTGGGGTAGAAAAGGGAAACGGGGTAGGGTAGGGTGGGGGAAACAGGGTGAGAGCCACAGGGTAGCCCCTATCATGGCCTAGAAACGTTGGACAAACTGGGTTTGCTTAGCTTGGAAAAATGAGGGGTGACCTGATGGTGTGGTGGCGGCACAAGGCTAATTCGCACAAGATTTTGTGCTAAAATTGTTCAGATTTAATCAGAGAGAAATCTGTCCCTTGGTCGAATCTGCCCATCATCCCTAGATGTATGGCTACCTTTGCTGTTGCTGAGAACAGCCAAGTGGACACATTGGGCTTGATTCACAAAGCGGTGCTAACCTACTTAGCACGTCTAAAGTCTTTAGACGCGCTAACCAGGGTGCTAAGTAGGTTAGCACCGGATTTCTCAATCAGATCGCGCGCTAACTTTGCGCGGGCAAAGTTTTACGCGCGCAAAGTTTTTATGCGCGATAAGCTTGTTTAGACGTGCTAAGGGGGTTTTCACAGGCGTGCTAACAGTTAGCACCGCTTTGTGAATCAAGCCCATTGTATGCAGCTTGATATTGGGTCCATCAAATGAACTTCCTGTTGATTTTGATTGGCGCATTTGCCAGGACATACAATCTGCATTAACTCTTCATGCAAGTATGAAATATTCACCATTCTTTGACCCTCTTTATCTCCACTTTGAGATAACCTAAATCCCGCCTCCTGGAAGGAACATTGGTATTGCCGTACTTTATAACTTTCTCACACAACAGTTGCATTTCCAGATTAACAATTATTTCTTGAAAAAAATCTCAAAAACATGACTTCATTCTCTGCTTCTCTCAAGTGTTTCGGCGCCCATTAGAACTCAAATGAAACAGTTCCTCAAATTTCCATATAATTGACTTTCATAATTATTGCAATTAGTCTTTTCATTTTGGATTTTGAAAGCCCTCCCTGCCTCATTTTTGCAAATGCTCGTGTAAATTAATTTCGAGGGACACTGATCACCATTTCCTTAAATGGCACCCAAGTGTCCCCAATACAAAATAACAAAAAAATTAATAATAATAGTAACTGGCAAAATCTACACTTTATTAAATGTATGGCAGATATTAAAGGCAAACATTTCATAATATTTTTATTCCTTTCAATTTTCTTTAAGTTTCTAAAACTTGACGTCTTAAAACAACAAAATTAACCTTTGGGAAAGGAAAACGTAAATATGAGACGTAAACAGGTGACTTAAAAAATGGAATACTTGTTTTTTTGTTGTTTTTTTTTTTCATTCCTCCCATCTAAATGAATGTAATTTTCATTAACAGATAATTAAAAGGAAATTATACTGACATTACAATTACTTCTAGTGGCATAATTTATGAAGCTGTACAGCCGAAACAATTTACGTCCGCGCATCAGCTCTGCGTTGGTCGATGCCGTTGCCGCGGCAACGCAGTATAAATGATCAACTGTGCGACTTTGTAAATTGAGTCTTGATGCGGGTTTCTGTCTCTAAAAGCTGGTGCTGCTGTACATAACAATAATGTTCGACATTATTAGTTTTTTAATTACGCTGGTTAATTAGAATTGTTCCCGTTAATTGATGATGATTCATCTCCAGATGAACAATTCAGGATTTGCTTAAAATTTCTTAAATAAAATAAAATGTCCTTCAAAGCGCCACATAAACACATAGGTTGGAGAGTACAAGGTGTCACTTTTGGATGACTACTTAAAGGATACCCGAAGTGACATGTGACATTATGAGATAGACATGTGTTTGTACAGTGTGTAACGATATGTGTCAGCAAGTAACAGAGTTCTGATTATTAGGTGATCTGCAGTATCACCTATAATGCAGATATATACCTGATTATATGGTGATCTGCAGAATCACCAATAATACAAGTATACCAGCAGCTAATGTGATAGCAAGAATAGTGCTTGGTGCAACAGTAGTACTAATAGGTATAGCTGTACCTCACCCGAAGAGCTGGAGGGCACTAACAGTACAGAGCCCCTCACCAGAGACAAGGGCCCTCTGGTGAGAGTAGAGTGGTCAGAATAATCGAGTTGGCAACAGACAGACAGATACAGTACCAAATCAGAAGGCAAAGGCAAGAAGTTTTAACAGGCAGAGTCGGCAGCAAGATCAGACGGGCAGAAGTACAGAATCACTGAGAGTAAGAATAGTCAGAACGAGCAAGAGTCATACACAGATAATAAACAGTATTTTGATTATAATTATAGTTATTAAACAAATCCTATCACTGCATGAAATCCCCGGTTTCCTCCCGGATCAAAGCACACCGGATCTATCTAAGGTCTGAGCGCTAACACGAAGTGATCGCAACAGCAGACAAGTTGCGAGTGATTCCTCCGGGCTTAAGAGCCCGGAGAGACCCCGAGGCACGCCCCGCTGAGCCTGGCCAATCAGCAGCGAGGGGCGCATAGTATGGCGTCAGCCGACCCGCAGGTCAGCTGATACGCCTCCTCGCTGCATAAAGGTCGTGACGGTGCGCGCGGCGCACGCGTCAATGCGACCTCATGTGCGGACGAGAGACCCGTCCTCGCGCGTGCTAGACGTCCGAGGCACGGGAGCGCTGCTAGGTAGGGAGATAGAGGCAGCTGCGGTGGCGGCATGATTCGCCGCAGCTGCCTCCACAATATTTGTTACACAGTGCCTAGCACACAAATAACTATGCTATGTTCCTTTTTTTCTTTCTCTGCTGCCTGAAAGAGTTAAATATCAGGTATGTAAGTGGCTGACTCAGTCCTGACTCAGACAGGAAGTGACTACAGTGTGACCCTCACTGATAAGAAATTCCCTTTTTTTAGCTCTTTCTTGCTCTCAGAAGCCATTTCTGCTAGGAAAGTGTTTTATAGTTGCAATTTCTTATCAGTGAGGGTTACACTGTAGTCACTTCCTGTTTGAGTCAGGACTGAGTTAGCCACTTACAAACCTGATATTTCACTCTTTCAGGCAGAGAAAGACAAAAAGGAAAACAGCATAGTTATTTGTGTGCTAGGCACTGTACATTCACATGTCTATCTCATCATGTCACATGTCAGTTCGGGTATCCTTTAAAGGAAACCTGAGCCGAGGAAAAGCTCCTGAGGTAAGCAGAGAGGTTAGGTTCATGCAGTGGCGTAGGGACCGGGGTCGCAACGGTCGCCTTGGCGACCGAGGCCCGGCTCCTAAAGAGGCGGGGGAGGGGCCCGGGGGGCCCATTGTGTTCGTGCGCTATTAGGAGGGGGGGCGGCGCTGTAATGGAGGGGGGGAGCCGCAGCTGCGGGGAGGGCAGCCCGACCTCTTCCCTCCCTTCCTCTCCCCGGGCCCCCCCCCCCTCAGATGCAGAGTGACCGTGCACGGAAGCGCTGAAGGCAGAACTCACCTCCCTGCGTTCCAATAGACCGCTGGTCTCCTCTCTGCATAGATGCTGTTACACACGCAGCTTCCGGCTAAACAGGAAGCTGCGTGTGTAACAGCATCTATGCAGAGCGGGAGGAGACCAGCGGCGAGTGGAACCAGGGACGGAGGTGAGTTCTGCCTACAGCGCTTCGTGCGCGTCACTCTTGCATCTGAGGGGGGGGGGGGCGGGGAGAGGAAGGGAGGGAGAGGTCGGGGCTGCCCTCCCCGCGGCTCCGGCTCCCCCCCTCCATTATGTGGGGGCAGCTACCTACCAAATCTATTCTGGGGGGGGGGGCAGCTACCTACCTAATCTATTCTGGGGGGCAGCTACCTACCTAATCTATCCTGCGGGGGCAGTCACCTACCTAATCTATCCTGGGGGGGGGGGGCAGCTACCTACCTAATCTATTCTGGGGGGGGCAGCTACCTACCTAATCTATCCTGGGGGCGGGGGCAGCTACCTACCTAATCTACCCCTGGGGGGGGGGCAGCTACCTACCTAATCTATCCTGGGGGGGGCAGCTACCTACCTAATCTATTCTGGGGGGGCAGCTACCTACCTAATCTATCCTGGGGGGGGGCAGCTACCTACCTAATCTATCCTGGGGGGAGGCAGCCATCTACCTAATCTATCCTGGGGGGGCAGCTACCTACCTAATCTATCCTGGGGGGGGGGGGGGCAGCTACCTACCTAATCTATCCTGGGGGGCAGCTACCTACCTAATCTATCCTGGGGGGGGCAGCTACCTACCTAATCTATCCTGGGGGGGCAGCTACCTACCTAATCTATCCTGGGGGGGGGCAGCTACCTACCTAATCTATTCTGGGGGGGCAGCTACCTACCTAATCCTATCCTGGGGGGGGGGCAGCTACCTACCTAATATATCCTGGGGGGGCAGCCACCTACTTAATCTATCCTGGGGGGCAGCTACCTACCTAATATATCCTGGGGGGGGCAGCTACCTACCTAATCTATCCTGGGGGGGCAGCTACCTACCTAATCTATCCTGGGGGGGGGGCAGCTACCTACCTAATCTATCCTAGGGGGCAGCTACCTACCTAATCTATCCTGGGGCGGCAGCTACCTACCTAATCTATCCTGGGGGGCAGCTACCTAATCTATCCTGGGGGGGGGGGTTGGCAGCCTACCTAATCTATCCTGGGGGGGCAGCTACCTACCTAATCTATTCTGGGGGAGCAGCTACCTACCTAATCTATTCTGAGGGGGCAGCTACCTACCTAATCTATCCTGGGGTGGCAGCTACCTACCTAATCTATCCTGGGGAGGCAGCTACCTACCTAATCTATCCTGGGGGGGCAGCTACCCTAATCTATCCTGGGGGGGGCAGCTACCTAATCTATCCTGGGGGGGCAGCCACCTACCTAATCTATCCTGGGGGGGCAGCTACCTACCTAATCTATCCTAGGGGGCAGCTACCTACCTAATCTATCCTGGGGGGGGGGGTGGCAGCTACCTACCTAATCTATCCTGGGGGGGGCAGCTACCTACCTAATCTATCCTGGGGGGGGGGGGCAGCTACCCTACCTAATCTATCCTGGGGGGCAGCTACCTACCTAATCTATCCTGGGGCGGCAGCTACCTACCTAATCTATCCTGGGGGGCAGCTACCTAATCTATCCTGGGGGGGGCGGGGGGCAGCTACCTAATCTATCCTGGGGGGGGCAGCTACCTACCTAATCTATTCTGGGGGAGCAGCTACCTACCTAATCTATTCTGGGGGGGGGGGGCAGCTACCTACCTAATCTATCCTGGGGGGGCAGCTACCTACCTAATCTATCCTGGGGGGGCAGCTACCTAATCTATCCTGGGCGGGGGCAGCTACCTAATCTATCCTGGGGGGGGCAGCTACCTAATCTATCCTGGGGGAGGGGGCAGCTACCTAATCTATCCTGGGGGGTGGCAGCTACCTAATCTATCGTGGGGGGCAGCTGACCTAATCTATCCTGGGGGCAGCTACTAATCTATCCTGGGGGGCAGCTACCTAATCTAACCTATACTGGGGGCAGCTACCTCATCTAACCTATACTGGGGGGCCAGGGGCCGGCGCCCGCTCATGAGGCGGGGGTGAAACTTTTGCCTCAGGCGGCAAAATTCCAGGGGGCGGCACCCGCCTGTCCGTGGGTGCGGGGAGTCCGGCCGCCGAGCTGGAGGTAGCTGGCTAGGCTGCAGGACGGGTATTGGGCCCTAGCGGCGGGGAGGGGGGTCAGACCCCCCCCCCCCTCCCTCGCCTGGGTCCCCCGTGCTCCGCTCCCCTCCAGCCTTAAATACAAGCAGCCGCTATGTGTAAGAGGCACGGGCGGGTAGGACTCACCTCTTCCTCGTTCCAAGTGTGCGCTCCACTGACGTCACTTCCTGCAGCGGTTGCGAATTTTTTTTTTTTTGCCTCAGGCAGCAAATAGTCTAGGGCCGGCCCTGTGGGGGGCACCTAGCCTAATCTAACCTATACTGGGGGGCACCTACCTAATCTAACCTATACCTACCTATCTAACCTATACTGGGGGCAGCTACCTAATCTAACCTATACTGGGGGGCAGCTACCTAATCTAACCTATATTGGGGGGGCACCTACCTCATCTAACCTTATACTGGGGGGGCACCTACCTCATCTAACCTTATACTGGGGGGCACCTACCTCATCTAACTTATACTGGGGGGCAGCTACCTAATATAACCTATACTGGGGGCACTTACTTATCTAACCTATACTGGGGGCACTTACTTATCTTACCTGTATTGGGGGCACCTAGCTAGCCTATACAGGTGGCAACTATACTGGCTACCTATATTGGAGGCACCTACCTAACTAACCTATACTGGGGGGCACCTACCCTATCTAACCTATGCTGGCGGCGCCTGCCTATCTAACCTATACTGGGGGCAACTATACTGGCTACCTATGCTGGAGACACCTACCTGGCTAACCTATACCGGAGGGCAACTATACCGGCTTACCTATGCCTGGCTACCTATACTAGGGGGACCTGTAGCGTGGCTATAGGGATTCGGATATGTGTGTGTGTCGGGTGTTGCCGGGGGAGGGGGGGGGGCTGTTGTCGCCAGGGGGGGGGGCTGTTGGGGGGGGGCCCACATCCAGATTCCGCATCGGGGCCCAGAGGTTTCTAGCTACGCCACTGGGTTCATGCTGGAGCCACATATCCCTCTTTGTTGTCCGCTTCTCTCCTCGTTCCCACCGGTCCCCGCAGGCCCACAGCCACTCCTTCAAAACTCTGACTTCTGGCTAAAGTCAGATTTCCAGACAGGAAGAGGCAGGCCTGTTCTGATGTTCCCTCCTACCACCCTCCCATTCCCTCCTCTTAAAGGAAACTGAGCTTACTCTTATGTCAAAATATTCCACTAGCGCTAGCTATCTCCGCTGATTACGCACGGGCTATGGGGATTTGGGCAGGTTTTCCAGAATTGTGGAGCAGTGCTTCAGAATTTCTTAATGCGCATTAGATTCCGGACACATTTTAGTGCGCGTGAGATTGGGCACAAACAGCCCTAGTGGAAACGGGCTGTAAGGGAGCTTTGTAAATGACGTGTGCTTTGAGTTTGTGTGTGTGCGGTGCTGTGTTGTGGGGGGGGGGGGGGGGTGGCAGAGTGGCGTAGCTAAGGAGCTGTGGGCCCCGATGCAAGTTTTACAATAGGGCCCCCCAAGCACTCTATACATACCAATTGATACGGCGCACCAAAACCTGCCAATGGCAACTACAGTGCCAGAGGTGCAAGAAGGGGATGGGGGAACAGTTTGTTAATGATTACTACTGTTCAAAGTATCTGTAGAAGTGATTATTATGAGCACAGGACCAATAGAGAGCTAATACTGCAGTTGAGGGAGGGCCACTCGGGGCCCCTCTGGCCCAAGGGCCCCGATGCGGTCGCTACCTCTGCACCCCCTATTGCTACGCCCCTGGGGGGTGGTAGGGGGAACATTGATTTGCTTATCTATAGAGTGGGAGGACAAAATGTATGTATGTAACTGGCTCTTTGGATTACTGCGGGTTCCTCTTCCTTCCTGCACAGTGCTTTGGACTTGGTATGTTTACAAATTGAGAACAGGTCATCTGTAGTGATGTCGCGGACATCAATTTGCTGCAAATGGTTTGCGAACCGCATGAACCGTCATAGAAGTCAATGGGCAGGCAAATTCTAAAACCTAGAGGGACTGTTTCTGGCCACAAGAGTGATGGTAAAGTTGTTTAAAGGGGCCTAACACCTGGGCAGTGCCATGCCGGAGGGGGATCATGGCAAAAGTCCCACAAAAAATTACGTAGTTGATGCAGAGTCGTGTTTTAATCTCTAAGGGGCAGAAATTGCATCACATTCCTAAATTTGCGGAATAAAGTGCTTTAAAACATCCGGCGTGTGTAGATATCAATCAGGTAATGTAAGGGTTAGGCTGCTTCACACTGACAGATGAAATGTCGCGTTTACCGCACCGCAAAAATCCACAAAGATCCATTAGTGATAACCTCAGGTGCGACAATCATTGTTTTTACTAGTTGACACCCTCAGCCTCAGGACATACACGTTCAAACTCTTGGAAGCAACTCTTGGTTTGTAGATAAAACACATAATTTTTTTTGCCCATTTGTCCTGGTTATTACAACATTTAAATTATTATTTGGAAATAAAGTTCTGTGTTGTTTGTTTATACTATATTAATTCTTATAAGCCCTTATTTGCAAAAGTAACCGTAATATACCCCCATGACATCCATAAGGTAACTATATTTAAAAAAAAAATCTGTAACTTTTCTTTTCTTACAAGTGTTTTCTTTTGGTAACTATGGGCGAGGACTAGAAGGGGTTAATACTGTAATATAAAAAAATACATTCAAAAATATGTTCCCATTTGCTGAGTTGCAAGGCTCCTTATACTGAGATCTTTGTATTTATGTAAACCCAACATGTCCTGATCTCCCAGCTCTGTGCAGCCAGCTCCATCTGTCTCCTATCTACAAGGAATCTGCCAGTTCCGATCCAGCTTCCAAGCACTCTCTGCAGCCAGTTCTGTCTGTGCTTTGTCACAAGCGAGACCTCAGAACTCTGGTACCTTGGTAACCCTGTGTTCATGCAGGTCAGGGGCCTAGCTACAGGAGTGGAGCAGCCCTGGCGATCAGTGGTGTAACTAAGGAGCTTGGGACTCCAGGGCTTACATGGAGGCCCAGCCCCCAAGCACTCGATTAATATTGGAGCCCCAAAACCTTCCAAGGACAGCTGCAGTGTCAGAGAGGTATAATCAGAGTAAGGAGACAGTTTCACCTGAGGTGACATGTGACATGATGAGATAGACATGTGTATGTACAGTGCCTAGTACACAAATAACTATGCTCTGTTCCTTTTTTTCTTTCTCTGTCTGAAAGAGTTAAATATCAGTTATGTAAGTGGCTGACTCAGTCCTGACTCAGACAGGAAGTGACTACAGAGTGACCCTCACTGATAAGAAATTCCAACTATAAAACACTTTCCTAGCAGAAAATGGATTCCGAGAGCAGGAAAGAGATAAAAAGGGTCAAAAGTTCACAGATTTTAGCTCTGGCATACTTCGATGAATGTGTCTTTGAGCAAAAACAATAAAACAGTTAAAACTTAAAAAGTAGATTTAAACATAAAATGAAACTGTGGTATATTTTAAAAAGTCATTTTTAGGAGAATGAAGATAGATACAATTGTTTATTTTCACCTTGGGTGTCCTTTAAGGATTATCACTATTCAGTGCACATATAAGAGGTGTTTATTATCAGCATAGCATCAATGAAAAGTTAATATAATAAGATGGATGAAGAAGGGCCCCTGGTGGGTCCCTCTGGTTCAGGGGCCCTGGTGTGGTCGCAACCTCAGCATCCCCTATTGCTATACCACTGCTTGTAACTGCAGGGGGGCCCAGAGCTGTAAGGGGGCCCCTTCTACAACTTCACTCACTCTGATTAAGGGGTTGATTCTTCAGATCAGGTGTGTTGCGGCTACACTTGCTATGGGTGTGAAGATTGTCCACACTTGTTTTAAGACCCTTGCAAGGCGGGCCCCCAGGCGATGAGGGTCACCAGGGTTGGCAAGGGAAAGGTTGTGAACATCAAAGCTTTACTGGGGGCCCATGATTTATAGTTGCCCCCATGGTGCTAGACTAGTCCTATTAGCTGTGGTTTCCCTTGACTTATTCTCTTGGTGACATGTAGTGTACTCTTCCTGGCTGGAGAATGGCGTGGGGGAGTCTTGACACCCTGTGGAAAAAGGCACAGGAGACAAAAAGACGGGAGCCCAGTAGTGCAGTATGTCAATAATAGGTGTGGGAAATAATCAAGAGAAAAATGCTACTCACAAAGGAGGGTTGCAAGGGGTAACCGACCACACGAAGCAGGTGGAGACTATCAACCCGACCGGACACTCGATGTGGTCCTAGAAGGACCCGGACGTGGTCGCTCTCTTGAAGAAAAATCGGGGACAGTTGTCTACCGTGGTGAGAGCCATGGGTGTTCTGTCACCACCCCTCGGACAGGTTATGTACGGAGGTGTACTATGCACATTAAAAGGGAGAAGAGGCACCCTGGTTGTATAAAAGCTTCTAAAAACAGTTTAAAAACGAAAAGGATAACGAGGTGTCTTACCTCAATGACGAAATCTTTTGTAACTTACAAAGATTTCGTCATTGAGGTAAGAAACCTTGTTATCCTTTTCGTTTTTAAATTGCTTTTAGAAGCTTTTATACAACCAGGGCGCCTCTCCTCTAGGGATGATCGGAATGAGCAAATTCCATTCCGCCGGAATTGCGGAATTCCGCCAGCGCTAAATTCCGTCGCCATTACATTTCCGCGGAATTTCACGAAATTCCGCATTCCGGCGGAAAAATTAAAGTAATCGCAAATGAAACCTTGTTTATGCTAAATGGTAGCCCATGGGACCTAGTGGCTGTTCCCCCGGTCATTTAAAAAAAAAAATTATGAATTATTTTTTGCAGCAGCGGTGGTCCCATGGCGGTCATTTTGGTGCTACAGGAGGTGTCGCTTAAGACATGGGACCTAGCGGGGGTCCCATGGCAGTCATTTTGGTGCTGCAGGAGTTGTTGCTTACGCCATGGGACCTAGCGGTGGTCCCATGGCGGTGGTTTTGGCGCCACAGGAGGTGTCGCTTACGCCATTGGACCTAGTGGTGGTCCCATGGCGGTCATTTTGGCACCGCAAGAGGTGTCGCGTAAGCCATGGGACCTAGCGGTGGTCCCATGGTGGTCATTTTGGTGCCGCAGGAGGTGTCGCTTAAGACATGGGACCTAGCGGTGGTCCCATGGCGGTCATTTTGGCACCGCAGGAGGTGTTGCTTATGCCATGGGACCTTGTGGTGGTCCCATGGCGGTCATTTTGGCACCGCAGGAGGTGTCGCATAAGCCATGGGACCTAGCGGTGGTCCCATGGCGGTGGTTTTGGCGCCTCAGAAGGTGTCGCTTACACCATGGGACCTAGCGGTGGTCCCGTGGCGGTCATTTTGTCACCGCAGGAGGTGTCACGTAAGCAATGGGACCTAGCGGTGGTCCCATGGCGGTAGTTTTGGCACCGCAGGTGGTGTCGCGTAAGCCATGGGACCTAGCGGTGGTCCCATGGCGGTGGTTTTTGCGCCGCAGGAGGTGTCACGTAAGCTACGGGACCTAGCGGTGGTTCCATGGCGGTCATTTTGGCGCCGCAGGAGGTGTCGTGTAAGCAATGGGACCTGGCGGTGGTCCCATGGCGGTAGTTTTGGCACCGCAGGTGGTGTAGCGTAAGCTATGGGACCTGGCGGTGGTCCCATGGCGGTCGTTTTGGCGCCGCGTAAGCCATGGGACCTAGTGGTGGTCCCATGGCGGTGGTTTTGGCGCCGCAGGAGGTGTCGCTTACGCCATGGGACCTTGCGGTGGTCCCATGGCGGTCGTTTTGGCGCCGCAGGAGGTGTCGCGTAAGCTATGGGACCTGGCGGTGGTTCCATGGTGGTCATTTTGGCGCCGCAGGAAATGTTGTGTAAGCAATGGGACCTTGCGGTGGTCCCATGGCGGTGGTTTTGGTGCCACAGGAGGTGTCGCGTAAGCTTTGGGACCTGGCAGTGGTCCCATGGCGGTGGTTTTTGCGGAAAAAAGAATTCCGCGGAATGCGGTGAACATCCCTACTCTCCTCCCTCTTAATCTTCCTGGCTGGAATCTATGATATAAGGAAAATAAATAAATATGTCAGCCTCCATATTCCCAGGGCCGGTTCTCTCATGAAGCAAGGTAAAACATTTGCATCAGGCACAGAGTTTACAGGGGCAGCATGTTTGTACTGTGTGTTTTTAAAGATTTCAACAAACTGCGCCTGGGGCAAGATACCCGCTTGCTCCCCCCCCCCCCCCCCCCAGATCCATCCCTGTGTGTGTTTATACTTACAGCATGCAATCAGAGAAGGAGATGACGCAAGAGGAGAGCGAGGGGAAGAGGCAATCATTGGGGAAAAGCAGCTTGTTGCGCTGTGAGGAATCTGACAGTGAGGAGGGGGGCAGGAGAGCAGCAGTGTTTTGTTTGGCTTGCACAGCAGAAAGGAGGAGAAGATGGCACTGCTGTCCTGACTGAGGAGGAATGGAGTAGCTGAGGGTGAGTAGTTTGTGGCAGACACACAGCCAGCCAGTGTGCTATTGTCCTGAGCTGCAGCATGTCATGTGAGAACATTAAATGAGGCAGAGTAAATTGTTGAGTGCTGTGTAATTATTCCAAGTTGTTAAAGAAGGGGGGGGGGGGGCATCCTCACAAGTTTGCCTCAGGCAGCAAAAAGTCTAGAACTGGCCCTGCATATCTCAGCTGAGGTGTCCTTTAAAGAGATTCTGTACTATAAAATTCTTACAATAAAAAGCATACCATTCTATTCATTATGTTCTCCTGGGCCCCTCTGTGCTGTTTCTGCCTCTCCCTGCTGCAATCCTGGCTTGTAATTGCCATTTTTAGGCAGTGTTTACAAACAAAAGACTTGGCTTGTAACTAGAGTGTGATAGGCTTGAGAGTAGCTCAGTCTGTGACTCATACAGAGCTTGGAGAGGGTGTGTATAGCTTCTGCCAATGACAAGCAGTGCAGCACATTCCACACATTCCAGCCTCAGCCGACAGCGCCGACAGAAGAGAGAAGATTAGATCATATAACAGAGATAACACAGCCACTGTGCAACTAGAAAAGGCTGCAGTAACACAGACCACATTAGAACAGGTATAGGAACTTATAGGATAGAAGAAATAAGGCTGAAAATTTTGTTACCGAGTCTCTTTAAGGAAGGGAGGGGGGAGTTAATATAAGGAGAGCTTTTAATGTCCATGAATAAGAAAAACTGTGTGCTTTGAAGGCATGGTTATCCTCTAATACTAAATATCGCAATTTGTCTGATTTACTCTAAGAAGAAAGCAGAGGGGTCAGAAAAATATTTCCTCTTGTTTTTTTTGTTTTTTTTTTACATTTTAATTTGTCAGAAGCTAAATCTTCGCTTAGAGTATCCATGACATGATTATCAATAATTACGAAAAAGATTGGCTTAAGATTCCTACCGCAAGTTGTTCCTCTCCCCCCCCCCCCCCCCTTCCCCAACCCGCCTTTTATTCCCGCAATCTCCAGACACATCAGCCTTCATTAGGTCCAGAAATAATTTTCCATATCATTCAAAGACACTCCAGTCGCATAATTAATAGCGTGCTGAGAATGCGGCATTCCAATACAAAATGATATTCACAGCAGCTTGATCCCCCATTGATAAATCGCTTCTTAAGGATTTAATGATAATCAAAAAGTAACTTCAAATAAAACAACACATAAGGAAGAAAAGCAAAGCAAGAAAAAAATATAGACACATAAAAAAAACAAAAACGAGATGAAAGGGGGAAATAACTGCTTAAAGGTTTTTGAAGTTAAAAATACAAAAAATAAGTATAGATTTTTTTTTTAATGCAACTTGAAGCACGCTGTTGTATGACGCCAACGTTTTTGCTTATATTAATTAAACAGGCATAAAAAAAAAAAACATTCCAAAATGGTGGTGATTTGCATAATTGAGTGCAGTAAGAAGGGGCCCGGTAGGTGGTCCGCTTTGTAGCAGAACAGGAACCATTTATGAAAGTCGCTATTGTTGATCCAAAGACAAAATCAAGAGAGGGGTTCTGTGTTGACTTCACAGCCTAATCCGCCGGCTCTCCTTTGTGCCGGCGCAACGCTTGCCGGAGGCTCCGCTTAAAAAGTAATAGACTGGTTACGCTTCTTGTCAGCCAATTATTTGACATATAAATTGCTTTATTCTGTAAATAAGAGAGTTTTGAATGTGCTATCGGAGAAATACAGCCAATCCCCAGAGTCATTTTTTTTTTTAAACATGGAAAAACTCAAGTAAACAAGGAAAGAGGAAACGCGAAAGCAAAAGATAACGGAGATGAAAATTCTGCAGCTTCCAAGCAGATTCCTGTTCTCAGAAAAGATTCCATTCATAGACACCTCTCTAAAGGAGAACTCTGCAGTGCCACAGTCTGAATGGCGTAGCTATGGGGGGGCGAGTGGGAACATATGTCCCCGGGTGCAGCATTGTAAGAGTGCTCAGCATGTCAGCTGCACTCCCACATGCATGAGAGGCGGCTCGCTGGCTTCCTGAAGTGCCCCTGCTTCTTTCCCTTCATCTGCAGAGGAGTGCAAAGCATTAACAGGCAGCAGCAGAAAAAGCGGGGCACATGTGGTTATCCACATCTGGCTAGCTATAGGGGGGCACATCTGGCTATCTGAAAGGAGTAAGGGGGCACATTTGACTAAATGGCAGGAAGGGGGAAACACATGGCTATCTAAAGGGGGTACATTTGGCTATCTGAATGGGGGCACATATGGCTATCTAAAAAGCACTTATACACTTGACTCCACCCATGACCACATTCTGATGTGTGGCGACACACATTTTGTCCAGAGGGGGGCACAAAAACTGTCTTTGCCCCCAGGCACTGAAAACCCTAGCTACGCCTTTGTCTGAATTTCCAATGCTCCATACTAGGAAAAAGTGGTAAAGTGTGCCTGTTTGGGCACAGGTGGAATTTCCAGAGGACATTGCAACCTTGACTGACTGAATTGCTTGACAAGGGTCCTCTCATCAGCACTGGGATGGAACCAAGTGGATAACAATAACCCCTTCAGAACCCCCCCCCCCCCCCCATCACAGGGAGGGGGGTCCACACCTATACGAGCGGTATATATTACTTCCTTTTGGCGGCGAGACAGGTCCTTTTTAGTGTACAGCCAATCACCTTGTGGCTTCCTTTCCTGTCAAATGACATGCAGGGATAGAAGCTGCTATATTATAGGCTGTGTGGCACTTGTACACTGAAGAGGGGTGAAGAGAACTTGTCTCACTGCCGGAAGAAGGTAATGAACACTGAGTGGCCAAATAATTAGAAACATTCCTTATTTGAAAGTAAACCAGTCCAACAGTGATGTAGAGTGATGTAACAAGATGTAAGGAACGTTCAACTTCGGATGGCATAGTTATCACGGACGTTAATGTCAAAATGGATAAGACAAAAGACTTTGAACGAAGGATGATCGTCGGTACAAGAAATGCTGGTGCTAGGATCTCTGAAACGATGACTCTTTTAGGATTTTCTCGCCCAACAATATCTCAGGTGTTTAGAGAGTGGCAGTTGAGAAAAAAAAACTTCAAGAATGAGGACTATTCTTATAAAAAAAAGGCTGGTGAACAAGAGATGTGAACGGCGAGCAGCACACATAATCTGCAGCAAAAGGAGAGCAACAACATGATAAATTATAGCTGAATTCAGTGCAGGTGCATCAGAAACCATAACCAAACACACAACAAGACGGACTTCTTCAAAAAATGGGGTATAGCAGCAGGAGGCCATCAAGAGTGCCTTTGGTATCACAGAAAGATAGGAATAGACGCTGGTTGTGGGTTCTTGCCACCGTGCTCGATCAGTCTCAAATTGGTTTGAGGAACATCAATGAGAGTTTAACCTACTTCCATGGCCAGCTCAGTCCCCTGACCTCAATCCTATTGAGCATTTGTGGGACGAAGTCGAAAGATCACTTCAAAGCTTGGAATCGCCACCATCCAATCTGACCCAACTTAGAGCTGCCATTATGTCACCATGGGCCAACAATCCTTAGCAACGGTATCAGTGTCTTGTTGAGTCCATGCCAAGAAGAATACCGGCTGTGATCAGAGCTAAAGGTGGACCAACTCGATTTTAGAGAGTGTCTCTAATTTTTTCACCACTCAGGCCCCTTTCATACTGGTGCATTGCATTACCCTGTTTTGCCGTAAGGTAACGCTTCACCAATGGAAGTCTAAGAGGCATTTCATACCTTGCACACTGCGACGTGCCGGAAGTCCTGAATCTGATGCGCGGATAACGCTGGAGCAACCACGCATTAGTGGCCAGCATGCGTGGTGACGTGCGGCCACCGGAAGTCATGTAAGTCTATGGCGCCGCAGATATTTTTGACTGTTCGCCGCTCACTATTTTAACAATACACTACCGTGCAATTCTAACATCCGCCACAGGAAGTGAGCGCTAGAGAGCCTCACTTACTGCTTGGATTGCAGCCAGAAGACAGATTACCATGCATCGTGGTAATCTCAGAAGGCTGTTTTTGACGCTGTGGTGTGATGGGATCGGGCAATCGCCGGTTTATAGTGTATAATGCTCTGCTGCTGCTCTGCATTACGTACAGGAGCGGGCTCCCCAGCCACCGGTTAGCTACAGTAAGTACTGTGATGGGGAAGGGGAGTTGTGAGTTGGGCCCGGCCATCACATACTTGTGGGAGACCCCGGCACAGTGGAGTTACGCCCCTGGATGGAACAGGTCTTTCAAAAACACTAGTGACCGCAGAGAAAGAATTAATAAATCAAAAATCTTTTCCCAATAGTTTGTTAGTATTCATCTCGTGTGCAAGATATTATATTTTTCCTCTACGATTTTCTTTCCAGCAAATTCCACAACGTGGCCAATACACCAGAAGGCGACATACGTTCCACTGTATTCAGCATATGGTCACACAAAATCCACATTCTTAGCTGAAACATTGCCATTCGGTATATGTATAAAAACAAGAGAGCTAAACAGGAGATCCCTCCGAGGCTAGCCTTTTCTCTATCCTCTCTCATTAAAGGGGAACATTGACTAAAAGGAATCTAGAAGCCAAAGCTGGCTGTTCAGTCTAAAAGGTCTAAGTATTAATAAGCAACTCTGACTGTGTCTTGGAGCCTGTCTGACCTCTGTGTCCATGCCCTGCAGTTCAGAATTTTAGATTACGAGGAGTAACCTGAAGCCACCTTTTAAAAAAGTGATATACTAACCTATTTAAAGGTAAGTTTCTGGATCCCATGGAGCTTTCCAGGTCCTCTCTGCATCTTCTTGTTCCCACACTGTCCCCCATTCAAAATTGGTGCCTTCGTGACCTCTCGGGAGCCTTCAGAAGCACTTGCGTCCAGAGGCGGGACAAGGTCCTTCAGCACCCAAGGCTGAGACATCAAAGTGCGCCCCCCCATCCCTCCCACCCCAGCCGTCAGACACTGATTGCTATTAGACTAATAGGTGCCACAAGGCCCCCAACCTCCCCAACACCTTAATCTCTAGTTATCTGGCTTGCAGTCACTGTCTTGTATCCCCTTTTCTTATTTCTTTCTGTTTCAAACACAATTGGGAATGACAGCTGAATGAATTGTGCGCCCCCTCCTACACTGCACCCTGAGGCTGGAGCCTCTCCAGCCTCTGCCTCGGCCCGGCCCTGCTTGCGTCCCCAAGTGCACCTAAAGTTGGGCACATCTGTACTGTGCATACACAAGCGTGCACTCCTGCATGTTCAGTACAGGGAGTATAAGTACTGGGAGAAACAAGTGATTCCAAAGCCTACTTGACGAGAGTGTAGGACGTATTCGACCTGTTGGTTAAATAAATTCACTGAGGGGACAGCGGGGAAACGTGGATATAGAGAAGGAGCAGGAAGGGTCTATGGCAGACTTTCTCAACCAGGATTACTTGAGAGCTTTGCAGGGGTTCCCGGGTATGCAACAGGGGTCGGCTGAGAAAGATTCAAGACCGCGTCTTTGGCTCCTCGGTGTCCTCTTCACTCATTGTATGCTTGCCCCAAATGTGGTGGTGGTGGTGGGGAAGTATAATAGAGCACACCATAATACAGGGTACTGTATAAAGTAGCACAAAATTGGAGGCCAGAAAACCGTATATACTCGCATGGAAGCCAAATTTCTGGGTCCAAAAAAGTGGCCCTAAATTGGGGAGGTCGGCTTCTATGCGAGTCAAAAATGTTGTGCCCCCCCCCCCCGCTAAATGTATAATATAAGTATGACATCAAATAGCCCCCCTGATTCTGATTCTGATTCCTTACACAAACCCCGCCTGAGTGCCCCCAGGAATTGCAGAGCCATGTAAAGCATAACCACATTCTTTTTTACCTGATCCGAATGCCCCCCGGTCAATGCACAGTGGTCTGTGCTTTCTCAGATCAAGCGAAGCGTGTGCCCTGCCCGGCATTAGCATTGTGATACACAGCGGTGCGCGTCTTCTCTCTGGCCCACGCTGACAGGATTCAGCCTGCTTCTACCTCACAGTCTCTTCTCTATGACGTAAGAACAGGGCGCCATGGAAACAATACTGCGAGGGAGAAGTAGTCTGAATCCTGTCAGCGCGGGCCAGAGAGAAGACGCGCACCGCTGTGTATCACAATGCTAATGCTGGGCAGGGCCGCTTGATTGGAGGAAGCCTTGCATCACCGCACTTATGCCGGGGAGGGCACTCACTAAAGGAAGGAAGCACACACCGCTGTGCATTGACCGGGGGGGGGGGGGGGCGTTTGGCACTCGGGTCAGGTAAGGAAGGACGTGGTTATGCTGCACATGGCTATGCAATGCCTGGGGGCACTCGGGCAGTGTTTTTGCAGGGGGAACTATTTTGTCATACTTGTGTTATACATTTTGGTGGGGGGCACTCGGGCAGTGTCTGTGTAGGTGGGAATATTTTATTTTCATTGGTGTGGTGTATTCATGTGGTGGAGGGCATTGTTGAGGGGTGACAATTTTTATGCTGTGGGGCACTTGAGGTGTGTGTGTATGAGGGGGGGGGGGAAGTTACATTGTCACTATTTACATTGTCACACCATCAGTGCACTATATAGAGGCACCTGTGACTGTGGTTCTGCTCGCCTGCCTTCGCTGCAATTGCTACCCTCGGCTTATATGAGAGTCAATCAATTTTATCCCTTTTTAAAGTAAAACTTGGGGGGTCGGCTTATATGCGAGTCGGCTTACATGCGAGTATATGCAGTTATAGGGAGGATGTTAATAAAAACAATAGCATAGGGAGACAGTATAACGAGTGGCACCATAATAAGGGGTGGTGTAATAAAGAGTTCTGTTATAAGGAAGCACTATAATTGTGGGGCCTATAGCAAGAAGCACTAATATGCACTGCTATAAAAAGGAAGCACTGTAAGGAAGATACATGGAATGGGGGTTAAACAATATACAGTGGATTGCAAAAGTATTCGGCCCCCTTGAAGTTTTCCACATTTTGTCATATTACTGCCACAAACATGAATCAATTTTATTGGAATTCCACATGAAAGACCAACACAAAGTGGTGTACACAAGAGACTTGGAACGAAAATCATACATGATTCCAAACATTTTTTACAAATAAATAACTGCAAAGTGGTGTGTGCATAATTATTCGGCCCCCTTTGATCTGAGTGCAGTCAGTTACCTATAGACATTGCCTGATGAGTGCTAATGACTAAATAGAGTGCACCTGTGTGTAATCTAATGGCAGTACAAATACAGCTGCTCTGTGAGGGCCTCAGAGGTTGTCTAAGAGAATATTGGGAGCAACAACACCGTGAAGTCCAAAGAACACACAATACAGGTCCAAGACAGGTCAGGGATCAAGTCATTGAGAAATGTAAAGCAGGCTTAGGCTACAAAAAGATTTCCAAAGCCTTGAACATCCCACGAAGCACTGTTCAAGCGATCATTCTGAAATGGAAGGAGTATGGCACAACTGTAAACCTACCAAGACAAGGCCATCCACCTAAACTCACAGGCTGAACAAGGAGAGCGCTGATCAGAAATGCAGTCAAGAGGCCCATGGTGACTCTGGAGGAGCTGCAGAGATCTACAGCTCCGGTGGGAGACTCTGTCCATAGGACAACTATTAGTCATGCACTGTACAAAGTTGTCCTTTATGGAAGAGTGACAAGAAGAAAGGCATTGTTAACAGAAAGTCCCGTTTGCAGTTTGCCACAAGCCATGTGGGGGACACAGCAAACATATGGAAGAAGGTGCTCTGGTCAGATGAGACCAAAATGGAACTTTTTGGCCAAAATGCAAAATGCTATGTGTGGCAGAAAACTAACACTGCACATCACTCTGAACACACCATCCCCACTGTCAAATATGGTGGTGGCAGCATCATGCTCGGGGGGTGCATCTCTTCAGCAGGGACAGGGAAGCTGGTCAGAGTTGATGGGAAGATGGATGGAGCCAAATACAGGGCAAACTTGGAAGAAAACCTCTTGGAGACTGCAAAAGACTTGAGACTGGGGCGGAGGTTCACCTTCCAGCAGGACAATGACCCTAAACATAAAGCCAGGGCAACAATGTAATGGTTTAAAACAAATCAGATCTATGTGTAAGAATCACCCAGTCAAAGTCCAGATCTAAATCCAATCGAGAATCTGTGGCAAGATCTGAAAACTGCTGTTCACAAACGCTGTCCATCTAATCTGACTGAGCTGGAGCTGTTTCGCAAAAAAGAATGGGCAAGGATTTCAGTCTCTAGATGTGCAAAGCTGGTAGAGACATACCCTAAAAGACTGGCAGCCGTAATTGCAGCAAAAGATGGTTCTACAAAGTATTGACTCAGGGGGCCAATTAATTACGCACACCCCACTTTGCAGTTATTTATTTGTAAAAAATGTTTGGAATGATG